>NW_017728920.1:6705359-6735056 GCF_001723895.1 Crocodylus porosus | reverse complement strand
TAATGTCAGCAAACAAAGCAATTGACTCTTCATTACTCTCGTTTCAAGAGGCCACCCTGTAGATTGTCACTCCAGTCAATACGCTGCAGGAGCCCAGCCCTTGGACCTGTCTGGAGAGAGCATCCATGTAAATGCCTGAATGCTCTGGGTCCTGTGGGCTCCGTTTAGCTTTTGCTCTAGTTCTTTTTTTGCTGAGGAGCTGCCCTGCTGCTTATCCAGATCCTGCTCCCCATGACTGTTGCTACTTGAATGCAGAGCGCAGTTCTGCTCACCCACAGAAATACTGGTTGCCACAGGTGCACCTGATCTGGGAGACTGTGACCAGTCTGCAGGCATTCTTTAGACAGAGATAAGCTGATATTTCACTTTCTGCCTTTTCTGAATGAGAAACTCCATACCTCCTAGCACCACTGCCTAGAAAGTAGCGTGCTGTGATTTGCTCCCTTACTTTCTGGGGTTGCACTATAACACCACCACACATCTCACCTGGCACCTGAATCATACTGTCAGGTGGCCAGCCAGGTCTTCACTATTAACTCTAGTGACCCAGGGAGCTGAATTTGGAGGATGACAAGCTTGCTTCATTAGCTGTATGGTCAGCAATGTTCTTTTGGCAGATGCCTTTCCCTTAGAAACTGAAGCAACTTCCACTCCCTTTTTGCATGTAGCAAGACCAACGGCATGCAGACCTGGGCCTCTGAGAGGCTCTGGCATAAGGCAATTGAGACTGCTGGCTAGATCGTGCAGTGGCTCGTGTCATACAGAGCTAAGCACTTGCAAACTCACCTTGGCTCTGAATGTTTCCTAAACAACAAGCAATACATCAACCTCACCTGCCATCTTTTTTCCTCCCAACAGGAACAGATGAAGAACCCTATAGCACTGACACCCACATTACAGTCCCCATGTCAGGGGACTTCAGCTGGGTTAGTTCCCATGGGATCACTCACAAGAGTATTCCTAATCAGTCTGACCTCAAATGTAATTCTGCCTGTTGGGAACGGAGTCACTCACTTCCTGCATGAGAATGCCTCTGCCCATAGTGCTCTTGGGCTGTGTCTTGGACGACCATTCAATCTAAGTCCTTGCACAGCAAAGAACCAGCTTATAGCATCTGAAGGTGTAGGGTATGGATTAGATCCTAGGAACAGCGTGGACTCACGAAATTCCTTTGCTCAGTACTTTTGGTGTGGACATGCTCATGTTGCAGATCTTGTGCCCCAGGCACAAAAATAGTATAATCTTTGCCCTCAGACCACTCCTGCAATACTATGCAAACCCTTTATTAACTCGCATGACTTCACTTTGAAAGGGGGTCCTGTTCCAGCAGATCTGCTAATGAGAATGCACATTCCTCATGCCAGAGCCACCTGCATGACACATTCAGCCTTGAGGAGCTTGTGGGAAGATCTGACCTTCATTTAAATTCAAATACAAAACAGGACACCTAAAGGGCATACAGCTGCAGATACACAGGGAGAGGCTTCACACCTGTACAATGAAAATAAAGAGCACAGAGATACCAGGTTTACAGGAAATCTTTATTGTTTTTAATTACAGAAGCTTTAATGCACAATTTAAGGCCAGTGTCTACCAAAAGAAGCTGCATGTTTTCCCCTCAGCTGGACAGAAGCTCTTGATAAGGGAAGGCCAAGAGCCTGACCTCTTAAATTAAAATGTGTTCCCTCTCCATAGGTCTCTATACTGTGTTTGCCACAGTAATATCCAAATAGCTTTGAGGAACATCCTTCCCCCCACTACTACTTCCTCTCATGTCAATCATTTCTCCTGTATCAGGGAACAAAAGACATGACCATAATGACTTCAAAAATAGGCCCTGAATCTAGTCTAGCAGGCAAAAGCTTGCTGCACTTGCATCAATGTCACATAGCCAGTAACTCTAGGGCACAGATACTATGAGGTAAGGAAAGCAGTATTTTCCTCACTGCTGTCAAGAAAAAGCCACAGGTAATACAGATGCCTCTGTAGTCACCACACAAACTTAAATTATGTGGAAGAGAAAACTAGCAGTTACCTTGTGCCTCCCTGTTCTCTTCTGAACATTAAGCACTTCAAGAATTTGTAGCATCCAAAAGAAAAGCTATAAAATCAAGGGTTTTAAAAAAATCTCATTCAGCTTTGAAATCTCACAATGTTTAAAATGTACTACAAAAAGTATTAGAGTTAGGAAGCACTGTTAAATTTAGTGAAGTTAGTGTCTTAAAATGGCTACCAAAGGACACCCCACCCCCCACAACTACACCAGACACAGGTGCTGAGACAGCTAAGGAACAGTTCTTGCCAAACCAGATATGTTTTAAATTGTCCTTTTCTTGTCTTACAATGATCAGGCACTTGGGACCAGATTCCCAGCTGGCATAAGTTACCATAACCACAGGGCTTTTGCCAATTTACACCAAATGAGCATCTGGCCCTAAGAGTTTATTTCAGGTTGTTTGCAGACACACACAGCCAGCCTTTTCTCTCCAGGGGACAGAAGAACAGTTCCAATACAAAACCATTCTTTTTCCATTACATGGTTAGGATGATTTAGGATAGGATTCTTAAATGAGCCTAAGGGATTTACATGCCCAAATCCCATTCTGTTTCAGTTCCTAAATCCCTTAGGCTGATCTGAAAATCTGAGCCTTCCTTCTCTAGCCACAAATATGGGCAAAGCACTCAAGATCATTGCAGTAGAATCCAACACCAATCCATCACAGAACGTCAATGCGATCAGTCTGCTCTGATCTATTTTTGCTTTTAGTCCAACAAACTGCTATTTATTCATATAAAAAACCAGCCCACTGTATGCCACTCCCCTCTATCTATCTAAGGACATTCCACCCCACGGCTCCCAATTCACAATGCACTGTACATTCTCAGGGCTGACTGAGTTAATGCTGAAGATGAATTTTACAAATGGCAACAGTATTGCAAATCAACAGGAAGATGTATGACTTTCAAGAGAGAGAGGAGAGGTACAGATCTCTTCACCGACCCAGTCTTCTCACCAATTCCCACACAAACAAATCCCAGGATGCTTGATCAAAACCATGGCAAACACGTTCAGTTGGAAAGGACTCTTTTAGTCCCATATATGACGCTTGCAATGCTCCACAGCCTGGGAAAAAGAAGAGAAAAAATAGGTGTGAAAGAAAGACCTGTATCTTCAAATTATGGTACAGTCAGAGTGAACTTGCACGAACAGCTCGGAGCCCCAGTACCAGCCAGGATTTTGCAGTATAACCAGAACTCTCACCGTACAAAAAGCTTCCCGAGGGAACACCAGCTAGATTTAAATGTAATCTGACTTACATTTACACTGATATTCCACTTAGCTGATTAGATCATCGAGGTCTGAACACCGCTTGCCATAGAGACAGGGACTAAGGATTGCTGCAACAGACTTCATCACACCAGAGGAAACAACCCAGAGCTCACTAATATATTTAGGTTTCTTTCTAACAGCTTCCATCACCATGGTCCCTAAACACCTCATATCAACCAAGAACAAGCTCTTCAGCTGTTTAATGGGTAGGATCAAGAAACTCTGAAAAATTCAGGTTTGTAGATGTGTTGGTAAACTGCTCCAATACACCGTAATTACAACACATCAGAGTAGACTCGATTAATCAAGTCTGCTGGAACGTGCCAATTAGTGTGCTCCAGCAACCTCCAGTGTCTCATGTATCAGCATCCCTGTGCTTCAAAATGGAAGTGGGGGTGATTTAATTAAAGCTCATTTGACAAGCTTTAGATAAAGTGCCCTCATCTCAACTTTGAAGTACAGGGACACTGATACATGAGACACTGCAGGCTTTAATCAGAGCGGCTCTGGGAGCCACTCTAATTAAAGTGCCCCACCCCTGGAGCATATGTAAAAACATTCATGTCTAGTCCTTCTTGGCTAAACAGCTGAACAGTATACAGGACAATTTATATCTTTAAAAAGGGACAATGATTCACAACAAAGGACTGTGAAGTGGAAAATAAAGTCCTCTCGCACATTAACAAAGTTAAATATTAGCGAACCTAAAACTAGTTATAATTTATACCCAGACTAAACTTCTGTTTTACACAATGGACCCTCTATTCTATAGGATGAAAACCCACTAAAAAGAGTACGTGTGTTATGCACAGTTCAGTGCCACATATCTGAATTAGCTCTGAATAAACAAGCGTGGGTTCAAGAAACGGTATGGATACATTCGCCCAGCTGAGAAGCAGGATATATAAGTCTGGGTTGGGCCTTGCTAATTAATTAATTGATATTGTGCTAATCCTTTGCACTGGCATAAAGAAATCAATTGGTAGAGTGTTCTAGACACATCAGTGTTGAAATTAGTTGAGATTATCAGCATCTGCATGCATCATCAGTTTTGTAACTGAAAGAATTACCCAATCCAAGGGTGCAGCATGTGGGAGAAGGGAAGAGAAACTTGGGTTATGCAAGTGTTCAATAACTGAAAGTCTCCAACCCACCCATTGAACATGAGAAGCTCAAACAATTATACCATTAGCTTTTCATGGTGCTTCACCCAGCATACTCCAACATTGGCTGCAAAAGGGCAGAAATTTATTCTCCACAGAAACTTGGCATTTGATGTTTCTTGGGCAGAGCCTGCCAATTCAGCCATAGAATATGCAAATATTTACATCATGCACTGTCAGCTGAAACAGCTCCTGCAGGAAACTGCCACGCTCTTTGTATTTTATAGTGACTAAACTTTCCACTCCAATAGGATCCCATTCATATAGAATGTACTTTTAATCTGTATATGTTACATATATTATGCAATTAATTGGTTAATTGAGCGATAGATTTAGACTGGACATACGTGCAAAATAAGATCAGGCACAAGTGCAAAGTAATTACCACACAATAAAAATGACCATTCAGCTATAAAAAGAGCCAATCAGGTCTAAAATTAGTGCTTGAAAATGTGTAACTGCTCCACAGCTGGTTTCTACGCAGCTTTAATTTGAATGTGTAGCAGGGTCCATAGTCACAATGCTACTTTAATTCCCCCATATTAGCATTAGCGGATTTCTCTGAAATAATCCAGGATTCCTGGCACTAAAAGGTTGAGAAGCATTTGAGTGGGTCAGGTGCCGCCTCACAGCTCAGTCAGCTGCTCAAAGCTGCATGAAGTTGAATAGGATTTCTCTAAAGCCAACTTTAGAGCCAACTCTAATTGCCTCATTAGGTCATTCCCATTTCTAATACAGAGCAGCCTCAAGTGTAGACCATCTAATGCATTAGCCAGTTGAACTGGAAATGTCCCAGGCAATGGCACATTTATGCTTCCACTAAAAAGGAGGACAATTCTATAATCCCAGCACGTAGCTCTCCCTCTGACAGGTGTCGTCAGCCTGCACAGTTTCACAAGCCTAGGTTAGATATTTGTGGTTCTCTGTCACAGGAGCTAGATCTAAATGTAACCCAACTCACCCCTCATTTACACCGATATTATACTAATGCCATTCCATTTAGTTCTATGAAATTACTGCTTATGACATCTGGGTACATGAAAGGAGAATCAGGGCCAATATTGTCAAATATTCCATTTCAGTTCATTGCCAGTTGATTTTGTGGCATCTCAGAGTCCATTCTCACTGTAGAGAGAACTCTTATTACTTACATTTCTACCCAGGAGAAATTTTACAATCTTTTCTCCAATGCCTGATGCAGGATGTTTGTGCCTGAAACCTTGCAAGTAAAGATTTTTTTTTCCAAAAATCTTGTTGGTCTAATAAAAGATATAATCTCTGCTATGAGTCCTGATTGCCTATTACTTACATGGCATTCAACTGCAGTCTCCATGTTCTTACACCAGTAGCTGGGGCCCCAAACACATCGGTCAGCACCTATGAGATCCTCTTCAGAGGCCCTACAGACTCTTATTTTCTGTACAGCGAAAAAAGGATGAGAATGAAACATTTGGTTACATCTTCCCCTTTGCCCTGTACAGTGAGTTATCTCATTTCCTCCCCCATGTTTCAGCCCTCTTGTACAGCTCCAAGTGTTTCTAGTGGGTGTTTGAGTGTGTAGCCAAAGAAAAGGTAGTGTTGGGAGCTTTCACTTTAGAAATGAGGTCTGTAGCTAAACGAATAGACCTGTAAGATGCCTTGAAGGAGCAATGATTCTGACCTGAACCTGTTCAGCCTTCACAAGAAAAGGCTGAGAAGGTATCTGGTGGCTGTCTATAATCTTACCAAGGGGGACCAGCAGGGAACAGGAGAGACCCTGTTTCCCCAAGCACTGCCAGGAGTGACTAGAAATAACGGTCACAAGCTGGCAGAGGGTAAATTCAGATTATACATCAGGAGGCGCTACTTCACTGCCAGGGTGGCTAGGATCTGGAACCAACTTCCAAGGGAAATGATGTTCACTCCTACCTTGGGGATCTTCAAAAGGAAGCTAGATAAGCACCTAGCCAGGGTCATTTGACCCCAGCACTCTTTTCTGGCACAGCAGGGGGTCGGACTTGATGATCTGCTCAGGTCCCTTTCAACCCTACCAACTATGAAACTGTGAAACTATTCTTAATCTAATATTAGCAGAAAAACACATTTCACACTTCATGCTGCCTGGTTTTACCATCCCAGGTCCTACTTTAAACCGGGGGTCAAGCAGGGGAAATAGGTCAATACCTAATTCTAGATAATCCTTACTAGAAATAGGTCAATACTGGGCCTGTGCGAAAAGGGAAATATTTGATTCAGATTGAGATTCAGCTGATTTTGAGAACAGTGATTCAACTTGGAGACTTGGATCATTGTCCCAAATCAATTTGGCCAAATCAGCTTTGGAAGATTTGGCACCGATTTGGAGAGATTCTGTGATTTGGCCACAGACTATAATGGGGAATCACTGAAATACCTATAACTTTGTCCTTTCTTGGCAGACTTGGATGAAAACAGCAGGAATGGTAGTCCCTCCTGAGGGCATGAGGCCTGCCACGTTTCAAGGAGATAGGTGCAGGGGTTTCTGGGAAACTACACCTCAAGGTGCTGATATGCAAAACTTGTGACATATGTGACTGTGTGTGTGTTAAGTCACATCAGGATGAAAACTGTAGGGATGGTAGCTGTTTCTACATCCCTCCCCAGAGCCCTGTGATTGGAAGGAGACTCAGGGAAATATCACAGTCACTGGCCAGCTACAGATGTCAGTCTTTCCCTCCCGTTCCCCCTGCCTCTTCTCAGTTTCTGTTCCCCTGAAAGACTGCCTTCCAAATCTCCCAAGTCTCCAACTCTTTTTCCAAATTGATTTGGAGGCTCTAAATCAATTCAGAAGATTTTTCTGGTTTCCTGATTAGATTCGGATTCAGTGATTCGGCCTGCAAATTGGGCAGAATCTTCTCCGAATTTAATCAGTGACCGAAGCTTTGCATACCCCTAGTCAACGTCTATACTCGTTCTCTTCTGAAACCAGGAGTTACAAACTACTGTCCTTGCGCAAGAATGTAATTGGACTTTGCACAGTTTCAAGCACTGAAGTGACAGGGTGCTTTCTCCATAGCTCACAATGGCACAGCTACTTACAGTGCACACAAAGTTAGGATCCATCATCTGCACCAGGAGTCGTACTGCACCAGGCTCATACTGATCCACAAGTTCATCACACTGTAAAAAAAAGAAAAAGACAAAGGTGTGAGGACAGGATGTGCAGCTAGTACTGCATGGGACAAAGTAGAACCTCCTGATTCAAGCAGGCAATCTCAAGTAGTCTTATATTTCACAACTAAATAAAAGATTCCACTGGGATTTGGGAGGCGATGCCAGGGGAGGAGAGAGAGAGTGGTCCTCCAGTGAAGGGACAGAATCTTTTACACATACATCACTCTGACAGCTACATTTACTGTCAGTGACTCAGAAGCTCAGATATAGCACCCTGACAGTCAGGTTAAAGGAAGACAGACATATGCCTGAATTTGCCTATGAATTGCCAGTTTTGAAGACAGATTTACAATGATGCTGGATTTGCCAACTTTCCATTTTTGCCCATTGTAGATTGTTCTCCATATCTGATTGAGAGGCAGTCTGCTATATATTAGAGCATATATTGCCAACTGATCTACCAGAGATCAAGGTTGCTCCTCAGTCATGCAGTTTCCTTTGAGCAAAGAGGGAGCTTACACCTTTTGATACTGAACAACAGGAGAGACATCGTAGCAGGGATCAGAGTGCCAATGTGGAGAAGCTCAAAACCAAAAGCACATTAAAAGAGAGTCTCAGATGCACTGTACCAGCTTCAGTGCAAGAACCTAAGAACCCTTGCATAATTGTCTCAACATCACCCATCAGAGGCTGACTCCGTGAGATATCTCCAGCACATAAGCCATCAATCTAAAGACTTAGATTTTAATGTTTGGCCTCAGCACTCAATTTGTTCCCACCTGTTTCTTCACTTTCCTATCCTAAGTATATGGGCCTGAAGGATAAAGGTAGCAGAAAATCATGTAGGTTAGTGACACTGTAGATGATGTACAGATGGTGCTCTTCCATTCCCCATATAACTATTTGCCATTACCTTCTCCATCAGGACGTCTGGCAGAACCTGACAGCCCTTCGAAAGCATATCACCAATTTCAATCAGAGTCTCATTCTTCAGCAGCTCGTCATCAATGTAACTAATAACAATCTGACACACGTGGCAGAATTGATCAGCGTTCACTGGTGCCTGTTCCAGGGCATTTCTCTCTGACCAGAAAAACAATATTAGAGTGTTAGATCTGGAAGCTTTTCCATGTAAGTTCTTCCCAACTTAGAATGCCCTAGTCCCAGACCTGGGCTCCCTAGCTTTCACCTCAGCAGCTGGCCTCAGGTGAATGCTGGACTAATGAAAATCATACCCTTGAGGTGGGCTTTTCAAATGTAAACCAATGAATTCTGTACACAAATGTGCTGTCCCAATGCCTACCAGTTTGTAAAGGGGTTGAATGCTTGGGACAGCATTTCAGCATGATGCATATAGCTTCAGGATTAGTCGCCTCCAACAACATGACAACAACAGCCTTGCCATAGGAGTCCACAAAGTCTTTACATTGCCCCAAGACCCCATGTGGTAGGAGGTAGCAGACCTTTTCTATTCCATGGACTATTTCATCCTGGAACACAAAAATAGCAGGGGTGAGAAGGAAGAATAAGTTCCTGCAGTCTATCCCTGCATATCTCTCTCCCTGCCCCCTCCATGGAATAAGGAAGCTCTTATTCTTCTGCATAACCCTTCCCTCTGCTACAGACAAAGCTTTTACTGGGCATATTCATGCATAAACCATTCATGCAAAATAGTGCCTAAGCCAATGCCTTTCCCAAACCTGCCTTTTCCTCAGTCAGGAGGCAGCTTGCAAGCAGCACTCCTCAGGCATTTATGGAATTCCATTCATTCACTTCCAACAACCCCAAAGCTTCTCTCTCCCCCATATCAGAGGAGAACATGTTCTAAGCCCAGAGGAGCATGCATATATAGCCTGAATAAGCTCTGTTTCTAAGCATCAGTGTACTAGGGATGTCTTCTTCACCAGCCATGTACCTCTGTCATGTTGTTCTCCAACAGGTTCTCCGCTGTCTTTATCACCATTTCACACACACTGCACAGGGGGGTGGGTTTCTCTGCACCCTGGTTTTCCTGTTAAGTATAATAACATGGCAACACTTAAAAGATGATTAATGTAATAGGGAATTGTGGTCATGTCTGTGGAACCTTTTGCTTTCCACCTTCCTATTTCAAGCAAACTCTATTAATCGTCCAGAAGACATTCCTTTTGCCTTGCAATCTCTCCAAGAATAAGCTGATCTTACTCAGTTTTATGCATGTGCCACTATCCCATAAAAAAGGGAAGGGTCTGAGATTCTGACAGTTCCAACCTGTGTCTAACCATCATTCCTGCCAAAGACTTAAGGACTACAGTAGTTTGTTGGATACTGTTTGTAGAACTGTACTTCATGAATGCAGTTACGATCAACTACAAAGGACTGTCCTGACTACTGCTGACGGGAGAGGATGTAAAAAACATTTGGAAAAAAATATAAATGTTCTCATAAAAAGATATATGTAATTGAAACATTTCAAACTGAGAGATTTTGACCAAATCTAAACCTGATCCTGTCCTACTTCTGTACTGTGTTTCTTGCTTTATCATTTTAATTTTTAGTCGCTGGTAAATACTGAGGTGGGTAACAGTATGAGGGAACATTCTTCAAAGAGGAGAAGCTTCATTACCTAACCAGTTCAGTGCTGTTTACCAAGATAGTCATAATATTTAGAACAAATCTGGCAGCCAACCCTTATTTGTATAGCTTTCATTCCTCAGCCAGGGCTTATATTGGTTATAGGAAGGCAGAAGTAGGCCTGTTCTTTCTGCAGTAAACAGCAGAGGGTGCTGAAAGTCTCATCTTACCTCCACCGGCTCCATCACATTAAGCATGCTCATCACTTTAGATGACAACAGGGTTATGAAGGGAACGGATTTCTGGGAAGTGCAGAGTCCAGCCAAGCCACAAATATCCTTCGGTTGCTAGAGAGAGAGAGAGACACACAAATCATGAAAAACAGAAAATCTATACCAATTTGACTAAGGAAGGAAGAGAGACCTCCAGGGCTGCACTGCACTCAACTACTATAGGTGTGAGGCTGTTTTACCAAGTGTTCATGAAAGAACTGTAATTGCTATAGCTGTGGATAGGCTGTCCAGCCAGTGGACTAATGACATTTCCTCTGTTTAGAATACTGCCAAGATGACGCTGGATCTGTAACTAGTCTGGATTTAAACCTGTGTCATAGACATTATGCTCATATCTGTAAAAAGATGAATCACTTCATGTCTATGTTCTCTGCAACCAGCACTAAAACACCAATGCAGCCACATAACCTCTGCTCTTTCCTCCCTTGTAGTTAAAGTGTAAGGAGGCCTTGCCACGAAAAAGCTTCTGCAATATCAGTGGACAATTTACAGCAATGGTAAAGGCTGTGTATGGGTGAAAGGAAAGCCTAAGAGCAATATGTCAGACTGTCTGGCTAGGCACTGCCTTTCACTAGATAAGCAGATCAAAGTATTAATGTTACCACAGCACTCTGTGCATGCAGCATGATATGTCTCTGTACCATGACGGACACAGGAAGTTCAATGCTAATCTTACACTGGTTTTATACCAGGGTAAGCCTTTTCATTTGCATGGAGTTATTCCTTCTTTTTTCTCAGAGCCAAGGTTGGGGATTTTGACTGGTGTGTGCCAATGATCCTGCTGGGACTTAAAAGCTGGAGGTTCCTGGCTAAAGGGTCTTGCCCCTCCACTTGGGGTCAGACTGATTGTCATATTTGGGGCTGAGAAGGAATTTTACCCCATCATCAGATTGGATGTACTGTGGGGGTTTTGCCTTTCTCTGTAGCAGAGGATGTGGCCCTCTACCTGGGATCTCTTGCCTATATATTAACAACCTTTTACAGAAGCAGGACATTGGCTGCTGTAGTTCTCCTGCTTTACCTGTGGCAAGTTAGGGTGTTATGTGTTGTGTTGTGTCAGGGTTGATGGTAATTTTACTAAGTTAGATTATGGTTGTGTATAGGATGGCTTGGAAAGAGAGGATCCTGCCTCAGGCAGAGGGTTGGACTAGATGACCTGTGGAGGTTCCTTCCAACCCTACCTCTTAATGATTCCATGATTCTTCCCACCTACACAAGGTCTTCCATGACAAAAATTATCAAACATAGAGGTGCTGGGAAAGCAGGATAGTGAAGGCCTTATTTTTAATTCTCAATTCAGAGCCCAAACTTTGGCTGTGACCCAGAAAAGGTCAAGCACCCTTTGGCTATGACCCAAGGCGGTTCAAGCACCCACTTTGAATGCCTTCAAGACACATTTGGATGCTTATCCTGCTGGGATCCTATGATCCCTGCTGACTTCCTGCCCCTGGGGCAGGGCGATGGACTCGGTGATCCTCCGGGCTCCTTTCCAGACCAAATTTCTATGAAATCTATGAAGGGTTACCTCTAGAGAAGAGCCAGAAATGTGTTTCAAGAAACAAAAATGACAGGCCCAGACAAGACCAAAAACACAAGTTAATTTTAGTTATTTTCACTGAAAAATCACAAATCTAGTAAAAATAGAACTGTTTTAGAAAACATTTCAAACTTCAACAAATCTGCATTTTTTCATCACGTTTTTCCTTGAAAATTTTCCATCAGCTCTGCATTTGGACCCTTTCTGAGTACAGAGTTAAAGTCAGGAGGATCACCCTAAGTCTTCCTCATCATCAAAGCAAGGTCTTCACATTGGAGCAGAAACAGCAACTTGCTCACTGAAGACATCTGCTCCCCCTTCTCTTTCATCCCATTAAACATCATTTGTATCTGTCAAAGCTGACAATAACCAGATGTTGTACACAACTAATTAGCCAGAGAAAAGACATTACAATGATTTAGATAAAAACAAAGACATTACCACAGGCACGTTTTCCACATACCTCATCTTTCTGTCAGTGAAGAAGCAGAGTTGTGGAAAGAAAGATAACACAACAGTTACATTCAGTGGGGAAAAAACCTTCCCAAACATTCAGACTTTACATATGCAAAAATTCCATACAGAAGAACCTACTTAGGAAATCACCTCTCCCCAGCTTTCAGCTATGCTACTTTACCAATATAAAACAAACATTTAATTGGCCTTTACCCATTTCAGTTTAGCCTCTAGCATACTAAATGCCATTTTTCATGTTGCTGAGAGAGACAGGCCCTGATCAGACCTAATCAGGACAGGAGTTTTAACACAGTCCCAGACAAAACCAATGTTAAGGTTGCTCAAATTTCAGGTGCCCAAAACTGACCTGCATGCTGATATGCTATTAGGTGATATGATGTACAATGGAGACTGATTTATTCCAGTGGGAGGGACCTACTCAAGTATAAGGTGAGAAATACTCTCCTTGCCTATGAAGTTGGATGTAGATGCCATATTAGAAATAAATTTTTCCCACTGTGTATAGGCTAAGTCATATAGAGTAAACCCTGGTCACTTTGCCACTATCGTTTAATTTGCTGTTGTTCCAATGCTCCACTCTTCTCCCTTTCCCTGGTCCTCCCAATTATCAGCTTCTGATAATTGGTCACTAATGAACAATTTGATATTATTTGTATTCACTTCAAAATGGTGAATTAGCTAGGGTTGGCTGTATTACATTCAACTCTGGCAGAACAAGAGTATGCCTTCTGCATCTTCAGAGTGAGATTGGTAAAATCAGAAAATACACCAATAGTTTAGTTAACAGCATTCCGATATTAACCTTTCCAGACTCCACTTGCCCCACTGCATGGCCTGACAAGAGATGCAGAGTATTTGATATGGACTTTTCACACACATCCATAGAGATCCTTAGAATGCATCACAGTCCCTTCAAGACATTAAGGTAATTCTTGCCAGAACAAGTTCTGATGAAGAATGGGGTGTTCTCACTATATTCAGCTTACCATGTATGTCAGCAACTGGAGAACTAAGTCTGAGTACTCAGAGAGGTAACTCTTGCACTGTGTGAGAGAGAAAGACATTCAAGTAAATACCCATACGCTACACTCACCACAGGAGTTACCAGTGATGCAACATTATGAAGGAGATTCAGCAATGTCAGAAAATTAAAACAACATTTTCCACAGCAAATAGTCTGATCTCAATGCACATTTTGAATCTGTCAGTACTTTGACTCACTCTATGTACTGTTACCATAAAGGAAGTTCCAGACTTTTGCATTAAACACTACTTTTCTGTCTTAAAGTTCTAGCATTTTTTGCCTTGCCTTACTTTCAGATAACATTTCTCCCTAAAGTCAGTGTTCAAGATGCTAGTTAAATCTTAGGGATAGTTTATCTCAGAGATAGGTGTGTGAGTTCGAAAGGAGGGAGGTAAAAGGACATTTTTAAAATTGGTATCTACCAAAAAGCTGGGTGGGGAGGGGCTAGGTACACCACACTGGAAGTAGTAGCATCTCAGCAAGAACCATAGGGAGGTAAGGACTGAGGCTCCTTAGGCATCTTTGAAAATCCCAAACTCAATCATTTATGACCCAAAACTTTGTGTTTGATGAGTTGGCCCAGTAAATAAAATGGTAGTGAATTATGTACCCACTCAGAAGTAGTACACATGGTCTCTGCCCCAAAAAGCTCACCATCTATGAACAAAAGCAAAATAGGCAGGATGGTGTTGAAAACAGAGTCTGCATATATACAATGCTTTTTTTTTAAAACAGTAATTGTCAATCTGCCCCAAGTGGACCCTTAGCTTAGTTGCCATAAGTTAATTAACTTCATATTGGCTTCAGGGTATGAATGGGTTGAGGAAGGATTTGAAGGAGCAGAGAGTGGAAGTTTTATATGTGTATATACATTGTTCATCATGAACAAGCACAGCCAGAAATATTTTATCCACCTGAGATGGTAGGAAGGTAAAGACTGTGAAGAAAGACTCTAAATCAGAATATTAATAGCATTTATCGCACAAACAGTCAATTGTTCAGTATCATCCAGACTGTCCCTAGAGGTTTTCTTATCCTACTATGATCAAAATTACTCTACTTTGTCATCCATGTTAGGTCCCAAGTGTGCACACTCCTCCTTAGCTTCAGCAACTACAGACTCAAGGAAGAAGTTGTATTTCATTTCTTCCTGAATATCGGCTATCAGCTGAATGCAGGTTCCACACATATCTCCTTCCTGCTAGAAGAGAATAGGGGAAACCAAGATTAATACACGTGGCCCAAACTTATGGTGCTATTGTGTCTTGCCCATTAACAGAGAACCCATTTACAATACTTACCTCTACACCTTTAAAAAAATTCATCTTTACAACGCTGCTATAAGGCAAGCATTATCTTCTCTGACTTGTGAGGAAAACTAAGGCAAAGAGGTTAAGACCTATTTGTAAACATATGTATACACTGCTCTGCTCATCGCTTCAAGGCCTAAGCAACAAAGGAGTCTCCTTTCGAAAAAAAAAATTAAGCCCTTAGGCACTGTTAAGTCAAAGGACTGATCTGCATTTCAGACTAAAGCCAGAACAATACATTACCTTATGTCAATCAGTGCAGTACCATTGCCTTATACCCTAGCTGAGGAACTGGTCCTCGTTGTGTTGGAAGTGTAACTGTGAACTGGAAACCTGAGCAGGCTCCTTGCTTTCTTGTATAAAGCCTTGGGTGTATTTCCATGTCTAAGAAGAAGCTATGAGCCAGGGGTCAGCAATGTTTTTAGGCCAAGGGCCCAAAAAAAACCCCCTGCAACCTGAACATGGAAAGTGTTGGTGTGCTGGGGCAGGTGGTGGGAGAGCTGCGAGGGGCCCAATCCTTGATGTGGCAGCGCAGTCCCACCCCTTTCCTGCCATGGTCCATGAAATCCATGTACAGCCTCTGCCAGCAAAGAGCCATGGTGAGGCTCTGGACCCTGGTGCAGCTATTTGCAGCCTCGTGGATGCTTGCTGCAAGCAGCCCAGGCTCTAGGCAGCCTCCTGCCACCTGCCATGGAGCCTGGGCTGCTCACAGTAGGCAGCCATGAGCCTGCAAGGAGCTGCACTGGGGTTTGGACCCCCAACCTAGCTCACTGCTGGCAGTGGCTGCACATGTGCCTTGGGGAACAAGATGGAGAAGAGACCAGGGCTGTGCTGCCCCCAGCCCCTTCCCCACTGTGCACCCCAAGATGCATGTGCAGCTGCCAGCCATGGAGCTGGGTTGAGGCTCAGGACCCCAGTGCAACTGTTTGCAGCCTGCCTGCCACCTGTTGTGGGCAGCCCAGGCTCCGTGGTGGCAGCAGCTGCATGCCTGCCTTGGGGTGCATGGCAGGGAAGGGACTTGGGGGAGTGCAACCCCGGCCCCTTCCTCACTGTGTGTCCCAAGGCATGCATGCAGTCACTGCTGGCTGCAGAGCTAAGCTGAGGGTCCAGGCCATGGCGCAACAGTTGCAGCCTCCCAGGTGCCTGCCACATCCAGCTGAGGCTCTGGGCAGCTGCTGCCTGCCACAGAGCTCAGCCTGCTTGCAACCTCCCAGCTGCATGCTGGGAACAGCTAGGGCTCCATGGCTAGCAGCAGCTGCCCAGAACATGGGCCAGCTGTGGTGTGCCAAGCAAAATGGCCTCATGTGTCATGTTCTGGCAGACATGCCAGGGGTTGCTGAGCCCTGCTATAAGCTGTTAACAAGTACTGAGACAATGGAACACAAGGTCTCCTGTTTTTCGCTGCAGCTTACTGACTGCAGAAGTGAATCTGTCCATATTTCATCCTCACCCAGGTCTCTTGCTGGGGCTTGTTTTGAGGATAAAGGAGAAGAGGGACATTAGCGATGTAGGGAGGTGCCATTTCAGGGAAGTCCATCACCGTTTTCCCATCAGACCGCAGTGGCTTCTGAAACTTCAAAGCACCCATTTGACTCTCCTGGGACAGGCAAAACCTGAAGGTACCACACAATGCCTGAGGGTTAGCCTGGGAAGAATACAAAAGGACAAGTCACCACTCTGATGCACCTCCAAGTCTTGCTATTCAGAGAAGTGAATGGGTGTAAACAAAAAGCAGCCCCCATCCCTGCTGCTTAAGGCCCCTCAATATTAGTTAAGCAGCCAAGCAAATGAACAGACAGATGCTTGAATGCTCAGCAAAAAAAATTAGCATTTGAAGCATATTTTTCCCTTGCCACCTCCCCCCCATGCTTTTATGCAATGGAACCAATGTTATTATCTCACTGAACCCGTGGTACAATTCCACACTAATCCCCACCACAGGAAATGTTTTTCAGCTTGTCTATCTGCCTACAGTTTATGAAACCTCATTACCTAAGACGCTTCACAAAAACCAACAGTGTTTGGGATAAGCAGGAGTGTCTCTAGATAAGTAGTTCAAACTGAGCAAGAAAAAAAAAATAAAAGGAAAAAGCTAGAGGTACTCATAATACGTGAGCTTTCTGTTGCATCAGTTCATATACATCAGTTCATTTTAAATCATTTTCATCTGAAAACACGTTTTCTCTTTGTCTTGTGGATGTTTATTTATTTAAAATGAAAGGGGTCCCCTTTGTTTCATGTTGAAAGACTTCTTTGGTTTTGGGGTTATTCCACCTTCCTCTTCTGTTTAGAGAAAAGGGGAAGGAAAATTAAAAGCCAAAGAGGTTTCAAATCCAACCTAACTTGAAATCTAACTTTTGTTTAATTAGAAAAATGGAAAATTTCAAAGGAAACAAAACATTTATTTGTAGAGACCCAGGGGTTCCTGGTTTTGAGGGGAGGGTGAGAAAAGTTAGCTGTCCTGTTTCCACTATTGGAGTAACCAAATAATGTTATTGCTACCGTCCTCCTGATCTCTGGTCCATCTGACACAATAGCGGGTTTTGCTTTGCCTTTCCAAAGGCAGGAACTCCTGATTGTTCTACTGAAAACTGCAAAAAGCTCATGTGATGTTTCCAGCAAGAGTGGCTCCTTCCTTTTTTTCTTGTGAACCAAGAGACAAGGCTCCTCTGCAGGAGAACCCCCTCCCACTTAGCAAACCCAACCCCTAACCAGTCAACAGATTTGACCTTGCCATTAATTATGCACCAGAAGTCAACAACATTGTTTGCTCCCAAACATGTTACCAATATTTGTTTGCCAAACTGCAGGAGAATCATTACGCCATTGTCCACCATCTTCTTGCACTTGACTGACCAATCCTGAAAAGGAAGGTACTGGCATTTCTTAACCAAGAAAACACGAAGCTTTTCCTAGAAGAGAAGAGAAGAGAAGAGAACCATTAAGGACACATCCATAAAGAATTCTGCTACATCCAGAAAGGCAAAAACAATGCATCCATTCTTTGCATGCTCAGGGGAGACCTTGCAAACCCTGGTAACGCCCTTGAGCTGTACCCTTGGGCAAGTTCAGCAGATATTTTTATCTTAAACTCTCTCTTTCATGGAGTGCTGACCAAAGGAAATGATACTTGCCCCCATCTACAGGACACTTGTTCTTCCAAAGAAAAGAGTGTCCCATGACTGATTGATCCAGAATCTTTAAGCAAAGCTGATGGATGCACCATCAATTCTTCAAATATCAGAGCATTTCAATTCCAGTTCAAATGACAGAATATTTTGCAGCTAGACAATGATCTATCAGAGGTAAACTGGTACTCTGATTCTTCTTAGAGAGGAGGCAGGGAAAGGGACCCTATTTACTACACAGTGGACCAGATTCACAATTACATCAATTCTTTTTTTACCCCCACTTCAGGGTACCTTTTACATTACAGCTCACACAGTTAGACCACAAGAGCACAGGGTAAAGGGGCCTCAAGCTAGAATGAGAATCAGGACCAACATCTGTATGGAAGTTGCTGACCTAGAATTAGGAATACTGTAATCTACCTACAACCAACAAGACATTTTCAGTAGGGCTGTGCAAAGCTTTGGTTGCTGATTTGATTCGGGGGAGATTCGGCCTGATTCAGTGGCCAAATCTCTGAATCTGAATTGAATCAGGAGACCAATTAAAAGGTCCGAATTGATTCAAAGCCTCAGAATTGATTCAGAAAAGATTTGGAGATTCAGGGAGTCCCTGCTTGGCGCCACAGGGAGCTGGATCCAGGTTCTGTGCCGGTAAGTAGGGGGCAGGGGGAGAAGGGGACCATGGGGGGGACCCCCATCCCCTGCCTGCTCCCCCAGTACCCCTGAGCACCCCTCACCCCAACCCAACCCAACCCCCGCCACTCTCCCAGCCCCGTCAATGCCTGCCCTGCCCAGCCCGTGTCCTGGCACTTAAAAATAAATAAATAAATCCAATCGGCCAAATCTGAATCCGAAGCAAATACTAGCTGCTTCACACAGGCCTAATTTTCAGGTTTAATTCACATTAGATCATCTACCTAACAGCAGATCTTCTTCCCCCAACACCATGGACAAAAGTCAGGCATGATATTCTTCTTGGACTTAAAGTACTACTGCTGTCAAGGTTCTCTGTTCCTATTGCCCGAAAGGCTGCTGGGATCGTTAAGCTACTTACCTCTGTACAGTTGTCCTGCAGGATCCTCCCCGTCAGGGATACCAGTATTTTACACACATTACACCTGATGCTTTTCTGGGAAAGATGGAAAAGTATTTTGAGAGGGATTTGCATGTTGGTAAACATAAGGAAAGTTTATTTTCTCTTTCTGTCTCCATATTACAGAGTGACAGTTGAAGCTAACTTCTCATCTTAGGCACACATTTCAACCTCTTCTCCCCCAGCCTTTAAAAACCCCACATCTTGAAATCTCATACAGCCCATCTAATCCACAGCTGAATTCTTCTGAGAATTCTTTTGTCAGGACAATGGATCAGAAATGGTGTTTCAAAGGTATTGTGGTTTTACTGCGGAGAAGTATGTTTCAGTGATGTTTTGCGAATGAGAGAGGAACTATAATGGAGGTAAGACTATAAGACCTGGTTCTTGATACATATATAGATAAACAGACTAGTATATAAATATAAGAACTTCTGCCATACACTGATTTGCTGATGGGAGAAGCAGAAGGTATGGCTGGGAGGGGAAGATGGGGTAAGCAAGGAGGAGTAAAAGGGGCAAGAGGGAAGGGGCTGAGAGCTGAGGACAAGAGAAAACAGCATGGAGACCTCCCCTCCTGTCTGAGGGCAGGGGAGGTAGAAGAAAGGAAGGAAGAACTGGCTTAAGATGGAGAAAGAGATTGAAAGAGAAAAAGTCTGAGTGCAAGGTATCTGGAAGAGGGCATAGGAGAGGGGACACAGAGTAGAGGGAAGGGACAAGCACCACAGAATGAGGATAGAGGATTGAAGCAAAGAGAAGGATGGAACATCATCCATGATGAAAACTGTAAATATGTAGAAATAGTAGAAACAAAATACAGCAAGCAACACCATTTTACTGAATGGATAAAGCTTCCCCTCTCGTATTCCATTCCCCTTAATGTCTACTGCTCCCGTATCCCTGTCGAGCACAACTCCTACTCCCCACCTCTGCATACCTCTAAAGGACCTACTAACATCTGTATGAGGAGTCACACTTGGCTGAGTCACATGAAATCTATTCAAACAGAGTATCCCCAAGCAGAATTAAACCTGTGGCACTAATAACAAATCCCCAACAATACAGAGTGAAAATCTCCCAGTTCAAAGGCATTAAGTAGGGATGAAAGTGTCTCTCAGAAAAATCCAGCTGCCCATGCAAAACAGTATGGTACTTCATTTACTAAAACGCAGGGATTCAGTTTTTCCTGCATACCGCATTAAGAAAGAGGGAAAAGATGCCATTGCTTGACTGGGTACAACATGAGAGAATGTGGAAAGAGGAGGACGATGTAGGATGTAGGAGTCACAAAACTGCAGAAGGCAAGAATTCTTGTGGGTGATATCTTTTACTGGAACACTGGAATGGTTGGTATAGATACAGGCTGCAGAAGATCATATCTGTCCACAATGGTCTAAGAGCTCAGGATAAGGAGAACACGCTGTTCAAAACCATCACTGCTATGTCAAACCCAGTTTCTGTAGGCCAAAGTCATCTCTACATTTCTGCCTGTTTCACCAAGCATAGCCAAAAGGGATCCCATTTCTCTGTAACTGGTTGACAGGCAAAGGACTTAATTCCCACTTACATTAAGGCTATTTTCACTTCTCTAGCAACATAAAAAGACCTTAAAGGGGAATTGTGAATGGCCTTAGAGAGGTCTCCAGGGAAAGAATTTTTGTAAAGACTCTTCCCCAGTCTTGTTTCCAGCATCCAACATAACCATGAGGACTTGTTAGAACAGGCCAACGAGGTGATCAAAATGCACTGCGTGACAGCAATTCTCTGCCATTCAAAGATAAGGGCTCCTGAGAAGAAGAGCAGCCCCAGGCCTGACTCAAGCTTACAACAGAGAATGGGCAGAGCCCTGAACAGCCCCAGAATGTGGAGGATAAAGATAAAACTTAAAACCATCTTAATCACCCATCCTTTTTCCAGCCCCAACCACAAGGCTCAGAAACTGAGAATTGGGCCCTCTGTCTTTCTGCATCCAGCATCCTGTCAGTTTCTACTGCTTATACTAAGTTAGAGTTTTTCCAGCACACTGAGAATAATAATTCCAGACATCTAGGCTATTGTAATTATTTCCCTCAGTTTCCCAAGAAGCATTGCACAGAATTCTTAGGAAAACTGAGGATTTTATACACATTCCAGTTTATTAATTATTATCAGCAGCACTTGGCACTAGATTTTTCTAGGAAACTGTGAGATAGTGCTTATGCTAAGCAAGGCCTAATTAAGAACAATGCACAAAAACTCCCAGAATTCTTCAAGGAGGTTGAGGAGTCAGCGACTGACATTCTGGTAATCACCTTCTGACCCTTAGATGAAAATGCTGACCGTCTCACCCTTGGACAAGGATAAAAATTGCAAGCAAGCAGCTTATATTGTTAAAACAGGAAACCGCATGGCTAAACTGCAATGACGAAAAACAAACGCATATTATGTAAGCCTTGACCTTTTAACCCTGCTAAAAACAGCAAAACATAAGAATTAACATAAAAAACATAAAGGTTATTGAGAATTAACATAAGAAACATAAAGGTCATTAAGACTTAACATAAGCAGCGTAAAAATTATAATACAGAGCGTATCACCTGATATAATATAGATAAGTTAACTAATAACCAATAGAAGTAAGAATTAGAAATACATATGTATATGTGTTATCATATATAAGTAATAGTAAAGTTATGTTAGATGCCTCACTGTCAGAGTGGGGACAGTTTTGTTTCTTTTGTCTAAAAAAAAGATAAGGGACTCCTTGTAAATGAGCTGTTGACTAGTTCTGAGACTACTGAATCAGGCAGCCGCACCTAGCCTCCAGGTTAGAAAGCAAGGGCTTGATTTGGGAACCTCGTGAACCAACAGACCCCCTTTAGTTTATGACTTTGTGAAACAATAAAAGTTTTTTTAAATTGAACATCCAGGTCTGAGCCTGTGCTTAATTCAGTCCTTATATAATTCGGCATTGAACTCACACAGAAGCCAAATCCAAGTTGATGGCGAGGACTTCCAGAAAGATCTCACAACACTGAGTGGGCAAGAAACTGGCAGATGAACGACAGTGTTGACAAGTGCAAAGTAAACGTACATAGGAAAAAAAAATCCTGAGTTATACGTACACAATGCTGAGCTCTGAACTAGCAGAAAAGAGACTCTGAAGTCACTGTCAAGGCAAGATAGTGAGCTAACTAAGCCACTGGCCTGACCCAGTATGGCATTTCTTATATTCTTATGTTCTTACCATCAGAAATCCTGCAAATTCTCCAGAATGTGACCTAATATGATCGTTGAAATTATGTTTTGTCTCTAGTTGGTGTTACAGATATACATTCATGTCTGTATACTTCAAGGGTCTGTTAGATTAGGGGCAGCCTGTAATAGGATTGGTGTAATCCATTTAGTGTGACAAGACTGTGGCAAGAGAGCTAAGTCTAGAGCTGATCAAGAATTTTTCAAACTATTTTGTTCACCAAAAAATTCCCATCATTGAAACCCAAACTGTTCATAAAATGGGCAGCTTTAATGAATTTCCTGGTTTAAAAAGTTAGTGGAAGAAACGTTTAGGGTCTTTTGACATATTTTACAAGACAATTTGTAGCATTTGCAAGTAAAAGCAACCTGTTTTGAAATTTGAATAAAATTGGAAAAAACCTCATCTTTGAAACCCAGATTGTTAAATTGACCTTAACTGAACACTTTTCAGATTTTCAGTGCATGCCAGTTTCTGAGATTTTTACTTGCCAGACTGATTAAGGATAGAAATATATTTTGAAAATTTTCATAGGATGGCAAAAATGTTCCTTCTCCAGCTAGAGTAAATCAGCCGATCACTCCCCACCATCCCCCCAGTGAGAGCATTCCCCTAGTGCAGTCCTGTTGATTTTGAAGAAAGATGCAATACAAGATTCTTGGAAGAGACAAATAACTACATGGGAATGGAAGTCAGATGTCACCTTGGTCCCCTAACTACAAACAGCAGCATGTAAAAATACCAAGTGCACTCAGAAGATACCATATCTACTGCTCAGACAGCACACTCACCATCGGCTGCTGCTTCCAGACAGTCTGCTGACACAGCTCCACGGCCCCACATTCCACTGCCGTCTGCAGATCCTGACACCAGCTCTCAGGGCCTCCTGCACAATCTTTCTGCCAGGAGACGGGGCTTGCTGCCACTGCCAATGAGAAAGGAAATCAACATTCAAACTGTACCGCTAAAGAACATATAACGTTACTCACATTGTTCCATATCTAGGCCTTGCCTACCTTGCTATAGTCAGATACATGTTAATTGGACCTCTATGCTTAAGGGTCTGATGACAGTGCAAGCTAATTCAGCATTGTGCATGCAGTTGGTTCCTCAGCTTGGTCAATGCTATCAGATGCACCAAGTTCAAAAATCTCCAGCGAATACAGGGAATGACACTTCCTGCACAGAAGAACCCCTTGGTTTGAATGCATTCAGTCTAAAGCAGCATTTCTCAAATGTGGGTTGCAAGAATATGTCAAAAGGGTTCCAAACAAACTTTAAAAATGGATTCTCTTCTCTTTTAAAGGAGAAAACTGTGGGAAGCCATGGCTTTTCCCTTGCAGGCCCCCTCATGCCCCACACACGAGGAGGCTGGGGCCTGAGGTGGGGAGCAGCGGGTTGGGAGTGAGGGGCACTGGGTCAGGACTGGCCACTGATGTTTACAAATGGGACCTGGTACAAAAAAATTGAGAACCACTGGTCTAAAGCAATACGAGAAACGATCTGAAATAGTTTATGTGAAATTTGGAAAGAGAGTTCCAGAAATTTGAGTTACAAATCTTTCTACTGTCCTCAGCCCCCAGCTTCCCAGAAGCCTCTGCCACAGCCTTCTCTCACACACCATTTGCTCTGAAGGGTGCTCTGAGGAGGCCTTTTCATTATTACTAAAGAGCCTGCTTCCTTTGGATTTCCTGCTTTAAAACTGAACTAAGACTTCAGAATAACTTGTAGGAAGTTTTGCAGATATTTTCCCTTTGAGCAGCACCGGTTCTCATAAGGGGATAGACAATTCAGTAGACAATTTCTGAACAACCATCAAGATAAGTGTACATTTTACAAGGGCAGTATCATATAAATGCATGGATACTTATCTTTGGAAGTCCCCTATTAATCTTTACAGTTTACTCAACCCACCAGCTACCAGGCTCAACTGCATGAGGAAGTCATTCTTTACCACCACTGTGGTAAATGTGTCTTGAAATCAGGTTTTGCAATAATAATCTTTTTACTAGAACAAAGACTTTACTCATGCAGTACGAGTTATCCCCAGACCACACCATGTTCACTGACTGGTCAAACCAGCTAAGGAAAACTCATGCTTTGGTGCCCCAAACCTGCTTCTTCCCTTCTTGCCTGTAAAAAATTAAAGCTAATGATAAGCTTCCATTAGTGCAATTCATGGAAGGAGAGTGAGTAAGCTTACTAACAATCAGACAGGACAACTGGGAGGGGAAAGCATGGTCTAATGGTCAAAGCACTAGGCTGGTGTTCAGGATTTTATCCTTGTTTGCTGTGCTGGGAAGTCATGTAGGCTGAATGTTCTGCAGTAGCCACTAACTGTAAATTAACTTATTTTTTGAGAGAAGAAGAGTTAATCTGAAATTCCATAGAGCCCGTTTTTAAGAAGTGTTGAGTATCCAACTCAGTCTTAACTGGGGAAGAGGAATCAGTCCCTAGGTACCTCCAGGTGAGCACCTAATTTGAGGCACTCATTTTAGCAAACTTTAGCTTTAGTCTTCCTGATCTTCAGCTCCCTATTTGTCAAATGGGAAGGGTAGTTCCCTACTTACTTCAAGGGGTGTTGCAAAAGTTCATTAACATTTATGAAGCATTGAGATGCTACAGTGATCCTGAACAGAAACTCAGGAAGAAATGAATACTTAAGTTTTTACATAGTATGTGGGTGCTATACAGTAAGTAATACAGAGGGCACATTCATTGAATAAGGAAGACAGAGGGAAAGACTGAACACCTAACTTCAGTCCTTAAAGCAATTCTGTTGCCATGCACTGAATGAAACAGGGGTTCTGCAGACAACAGCAGTATGAGATGGTATAATTAAAGGCTGTATGTCAGTGCATATACACAAGATTGCATAGACAATCCAAAATCCTGTAACACTTGAGTAACTGGGTTTTTCAAACTTAAAAATGTTATTTTAATGCAGCTTATTTTCATGAAACATCTTTACTACATGGTCAGGAACAACAGCTGAGTTGGCCTAAGTCAACAGAATAGGTTCTGATCTGGAAAGCTCCTATCACAGACAGGAAACAGGAACTGGGAAGGCAAAAGGAAAATGGAGAATTTAAATACATTCTCATATTCCAAAGAGTTCAGTTGCTTAAGGAAAACCCCTACTTTTAAGCTCTTCATCAGTATTTGTATACTATCAGTGTACTATTTATAATAACAGAAAAATCCTCCTCAGAAAATAAAATCCTCCTGCTAAAACTGTTTTGCTTACCCTGTTCCTCTCCAAATTCAGTTTGCGTGCTATAGTTCTACAGCTCAGCCCATTGCTATTGACTAAGAGAAGCAGAATAGTTCCACATATGTTGACAAACATCCCTTCAAGTATATGTATGAAAGGAGATTTACACCAGAGCAGGGCTGGGACAGATCAGATTTAACAGGCCAAGGAGATCAGTCCACCTGACCCAAGTGCCTGTTAAACAATGATCGGGACCTGATCCACACCACAACTTCCCTGATCAGGAGGTCAGGTGAAGCGGGTCAGAGCAATTGACCTGTTCTGAGTCATGGCACCTGGTTACAATCTTATAGATACATTCTACATGTGCTATTTACTAGGGCTGCACAAAATTTCACTGCAAGTTTTGTTTCAACACTATTTTTTATCTGTTTCAGGGTTGAAACAGCAAAATTGAAACAGAACAGACAGAGTCAAAACAAAACAAGGTAAGTCAAAATGTTTTGACACTGTTTTGTTGTTTTGCCCATAGGCTATAATGGGGAAAGTTGAAACAGCCTATAACGTTGTCATTTCTGGCCTGGATGAACCTTGCAGGAATGGTAGCCCCTTCTGAGGGGATAATGCCTGCCAAGTTTCAAGGAAATAGATGCAGGGGTTCTGGGGCCCTGCACCTCTAGCTGTTGACAGGCTAAACTCATGTCATGGGTGCTTGTGCAACTGTGTCTGTCTTGGGGCAGCGGGGAGAGATGGGGCGGGAAGAACTACTGCAGGCCTGGCTGTTGGCCCTGCTGCAGCCACAAAGCCTGTCAGCTATCAAGCAGACAGGTGCTGGGAGGGGCGGTTCTGGGGCCTGGAAGAACTGTTTCAAAGACATCTCCTAAGACTTAGGCTCCAACAGCTCATAGATTGTAAGGCTGGAAGGGACCTCAGAAGATCATTGGGTCCAGCTCCCTGCACCAAGCAGGAAAGACAACAGGGAGTCAGGTGACCCCAGCAAAGTGACCATCTAGTTTCCTCTTGAAGATTTTCAGGGTAGGTGATCACACCACCTCTAGAGGGAGCTTATTTCACAGTCTGGACACCTAGTTGTGAAGTAGTTTTTCCCAACGTTGAGCCTGAAACAATATTCAGGTAGTTTGTGACCATTATTCTTAGTTTCTCCCAAGGGTGCCCTGGTGAACAGTTGTTCACTGAGCCCTAGATGTACACTTCTGATGTAGCAGTTAGCTGCTACCAAAGTCCCCTCTCAGCCTTCTCGTTTTCAGGCTGAAGAGTCCCAGGTCCCTCAGCCTTTCCTCATATGGGTTGCTGTGCAAGTCTCTGATCATATGGGTGGCCCTTCTCTGGACTCTCTCAAGCTTTACCACGTCCTTGTTGAAGTGGAGAGCCCAGAACTGGACACAGTACTCCAGCTGTGATCTCACCAATGCCGAATAGAGCCGGAGAATCACTTCTTTGCAATAGTTTTGCTGGAGATGCATCAGTTGATACATGCCAGGGCATTGTTGGCCCTGCTGGCTACAGCATTGCACTGCTGGCTCATGTTCATACTGTGGTCAAGTATTACCTCTAGCTCTGTAGTGGCAAGTGATGAGGGATTTTCATTCCTGCTTGCCTGATGAGGCAACAGTTGCCCAAGCACCCATGTCACGAGTTTTGCCTGTCAGCAGCTAGGGGTGCAGGACCCCAGAACCACTGCACCTATCTCCTTAACAGCTAGCAGGCTTTGTGGCTGCAGCAAGGCCTAGCAGCCAGGCCTGCAGTAGTTTCCCTGCCCCCCATCTGTGCCCCAAGAGATACAGTTGCAAAAGCACCCATGTCACAAGTTTTGCCTGTCAGCAGATAGAGGAGCAGGGCCCCAGAACCCCTGCACCAATCTCCTTGACAGCTGGCAGGCTTCATTGCCTCAGCAGGGGTCACTGTGCCTGCAGCTTTCACCCTGCTGCACCTTAACACATACACAGTGTCACCCATGTCACGAGTTTTGTTTGTCTGCAGCTTCCCTGAACCCCCTGCACCTATCTCTGTAAAACTTAGCAGGCTTTGTGGCCTCCACAGGGGCTAGCATGCCTGTAGTTTTGACCCCACTGTGGCTTAACATATATACGTGACATGAGTTTTGCTTTCAAGACTTTGGGGTGCAGTTTCTCCAACCCCCCTGCACCTATCTCCTTGAAATTTAGCAGGAATCATGCCCTCAGAAGGGGCTACCATCTCTGTAAGGTTCATCTAAATAAGGCCAGAAATGACAAAGTTATAAGGTGCAGCTACACTGGGTGCTGACTTGGGAGTCAGAGAATGGGGGAATGCAGAAAGATATGAGCTGCCACCACAGCCACACAATTATGCCAGTGGCACAGTAGTGACCGGAAGTCTCCACATCCCCCATGGCTAAGTACACAGAATCAAAAAGCTCGAGGCTGAATAGCTTCAATCTTTGAAGGTTAAGCTAAACTGTGCAGACATTGACTTTTGAATCCATAAATGCAGGCACATGCCTCCCTTCTCTGCTGGAACAGACAGCTTGGGTCAAGGCTAGCCTGCCTACCCTGGAAGCAGAGGTTTGTGGGGGAGGTGCAAAGCATCTTGGGATGCTGGGTTAACTTGAACTTGGAAAGGATCTGGGACAGAAGTTCAGTAAATCCTTTTAACCTAAAATCAGTCAAGTGTGATATTACATCCATCCAGGTTTATCTTAAACCAGTTTTAACCATTTTGAAAGCAGTTTATGTGCACTGAACTTCTATTGCATTACAGATTTGAATTGGTTTCTGATGCCTGTTACCAATTTGTGTAATTTCTGTCCCTAGGTCGTGTGTTCTACTGCCCCAGGTGCCCAGCTGCTTTGTTAATCCTCTGAGCAAGAGCACATGGCAGCTTAGCCACTGTTTTATTTTAGGGGCAAAGATCCATGACTCAAATACTTAAGTACTAGACTGCATTCAAGCCTGGCAGAGGTTTTGGCCCATCATGCCAGTGTTTTTAGCTAGATGTTTTTCTGCCCCAGCCAAATCCAGGTATGGCAGATTGCAAAACACAAGCTGGAGTTGCCTGAACATAAGGCATCACTGCTTAAAAGCAGGACAAAGTGTACTATGGAAAATGAATACTGAAATCCCAACTTCATAGAAGTAAAGGCAACACACTCATTCAAGTAAATGGGACCAGGATTTTACCACTGCTATTTATTCTAGTGCTGGACATTGACAATATGTTCAGAGTGGAATGTGAAGCACCCAACATATTTACCACAAGGAGTTGACAATTGAATAAGCACATGAAGTACTCTATACCCAAGACTGCTTTCTACATCCAGCTTTGGTAAATCACTTGCTGTGCATCACTTATCATAGATGTCAAGAGGCAAGGATCTCATCCTCAGTCAGTGGCTGCTGGTCTTGAGAGGCCCATGAGAATAAATAGGAAGACTTGTTAAACTCCTAGAGTATCCCACAATTTAGAACCTTCAGCAAGTTTCCTCCCACTTTAGAGGGGTTTTTTTTGTTTTTATTAAACCGATTGGCTCATCATTCCTATAACAGAAATCACATTCCCAATGTTAAACTGCTGCACATAGCTCAGGAAATGCACACCCTTCTAGCTGGCAGGAAAGGAAGCACAAATTCTGCTTCTGACTGGCATCTTTGCCCAATAAAGGTGTCACCTTATATTTGGGCATTGGGATGTAGCCTGCACAGCATCCTACCACTCAATTAGTGTCACGCTTCTTGCCCATGCGCTTGTCTTTTGTTTAACATGAAACGTTTTTGATTACTCACTCAGAGCAAAACATTTCCGGTCAGTATTAAGGCTGGAGCAGGATTACATGCCTACCTATTTGTGTCATGTACCCCACCTTGGTTGTCTAAATTTCCTCTGTAGCAATTGTTGTGGCAGACAAGCATATAACCAGCTCCTACCAGTATGATGCTACAGGTTCCAAATCCCAACATCCAAGCCTGCCTGGTCTGTAGGAACAGATCTGGCAATACTCAGACCTGAGGGTGGGTGTAGGCCTCTGCTGCACAATGATACTTTCCTAGCTTTGGTTTATGCTCATCTGGGGATCGTGGACCTGCATGTGCCACTGTGAAGAGAAAGGTTGACATAAATAGTTTCATAGTAGCTAGAGTCGGAAGGGACCTAGGTAGATCATCTAGTCCGACCCCCTGCCTTGGCAGGAAAGAGCACCGGGGTCAGA
>NW_017728920.1:6703214-6704824 GCF_001723895.1 Crocodylus porosus | reverse complement strand
AAAAAAAAATCTTAAAATGCTTTTGCTAAATCAGTCTTTCTACAGAAAACCTTTGTGGGACATTGCCAGTATTCCTGCAATGCTGTTTACTTCTGACATTATGGAAAAAATGGCAAGACAGCATGCAGCAAGAGCAGCTATTTTTTGCTAACCATTCACAACTACTGTACTTACTTGCTCATTGTTTTTTGCCTTTTGATTTTTAGAAGGTCACAGCACAGTTCAGTTACTGTATGCCTAGCAAGCCACCACCTAGAAATGAAGGCTTGCTTAAAAAGCAGTCTAAAAAAAAGGATCCTGTAAGACAAGATTATGGGAATCCGTGACCTTAGTCTTTTAATAATTTTCTGATTAGGTGCATTAGTACCAAGCAAAGCAGGGGGTTTTTTTCCTTCTTCAGACAGCAGATTCAGCCTGGAATCTGAGAATCAGGCAAGGTCTTTTCATTTCACAGACCATCCCCACTAGTAAAGGGTCTAAAAAGACTACACAATATATCTTTTTACACCTTTTGGGTGCAGTTGGCTTGCACAGGTTTAATAGTTGGTTCTGCAACTGGAACTTCAGTAAATAAAAGTATATATTTTTCCCCCCGCCAAAAAATCAAACACAAGTTGCTTGGGGAGTTTTTGTTATACACCTTGTGTCTTATTTAATGTTGTACCTGCTTTTTAGTCTTTCATTATAAAAACTGCCCTTGACCTTTTTGGGGGGACAGGTAGCATAGAAATCTAAAATATAAGCACTAGTTTAGAAATTCAGGGTGTATTTCAGGGATGTCCACATTTAAAAACAAATCTGATCACAATAACTCATCAGCAGCAAAACCTGACCTTTTTCTTCTTTTCCCTTGTGCTTTTGATCAAAGTTTGGAGACAATTTTTTAATTTTATGAATTCTATGATGCAATGCAGAAACAGCCCAGCTCCACTTGCATTTGTTTTGTTGCCAGCAGGTATGTTAGGAGTAAAATGTTAGCATTTTATATGGTTAGAGTACAGTAAAGTCACACTTGCGTTTTCCTTCCTCCCTCCCAAAAATCTGAGTTTGCTAGAAAAGTTTCTCTTTCATTCATTTTTGAACATGTCTCTCATCACTACGCATTATTTTAACTTGTACTGATTGATTCCTCATTCTCTCCCAGAGGTTTCCCCCCTCCTCTCACTAAAAAGAGAAAGTATAGTCTCACTGGCTGGGAGAACCCTCCTCCCCACAGGCATGTCTCTCCCCTCTCCCAAACTCCATCTCTCTCCTGCACTATGGGGATTTTCATTTGTACCTTTAACATTTTCTCCTCTTTTCCATTCCCTTTCACTATGTTCTTGGATACCATGGCAGGGAGCCAACCAGTGACATGTACAGAACAGGAGAGAAAGGAGGAACAATCACAGCAGAGATGCAAAAAACCAGTCTGTACATAAGGAGATAGAGAACAGAAATGTGAAGTGTTCCACTGAGCAGTCTACATGCTTGCAGAGTATCCCTGCCTTGGAGTAAACCCAATAGCAATTTCAGTCCCAGTTGCAATTATACATTTTTCTCTCTTTAAAATGCCTGGCATACATACATGGGAAGTACTTGTATTCCAGACAGGCAACACAATTAGTTTA
>NW_017728920.1:6700453-6702824 GCF_001723895.1 Crocodylus porosus | reverse complement strand
GAGGTATAGTTAACACTAGCAAATCAGTACTTTCAACAGCATAGTTTATTTTGTTCAAGGAGCTGCCAGTATATCCACCTCCATCAAATCCCCTTTCTGGCATGAGGGTTAAATCCCCTCACATAGCCAAGAATTTCTCTCTGAAAGGTGAGAACAGAAAACAGGCTTCTTTTTAAAGGTCTCAAAGAAATTCCTGAGAGGTTTGTTGCTAAAGGAGTCTTCCTTAATGAAGATCTTAGTTCAGGAAGAATATGGGCATATGCTTTGAGCACTTTGCTGATTCAGGGCCCAAACATTTGCAACACTAATACAGCTGCTGTGAGGACAGACCAGGACTGGGAAGGAGAGGAATTAGAGCCAGTATAAAGAGGAGGAACCAATCTGCAGAAGTTGCAGCAAACTGTCTTAACCAACTCCTTCCCCCCCACAGCACCAACATTTCTCATCACTGTTCCTTCTCAGCAGTACTTCTCAGGCAGTTCCTTCCATGGAAAAGGCATGGCTCCAAAAGGAGCTCTGTGGTTTAGTTGAGTTGCAGGTGGGTAGTGCTATGAGCTATCTTAGTCCTCCATGGATTAGTTTAATACATCTGAAAGCTTAGCCATCCACTCCTCTAATAAAAACTACCACAAAAAGGCTTTAAGTTGTGCTTCAACTAAAATTTTTGAGGTCCCCCCCCTTTTGGTTTTGTTTCTTTTTATACAGTATATTTTATAGTTCTCTATCACAGTTAAAAAGGTACTTCTAAAAGGAGTGGTTTTTGCCTAGCTCCCCCCTGCTCACAAACATGCTTTAGTGTCCAACTTAAAGTAAAACTAGGAGGCAAGTTTGTACCGTTTAAAAACTAAATGGCTAAAGCAGCATTTATAGCACTCTTTCACTCTAGAAGTTTTACTCAACTCCTAAAGAAAAAGAGAACGAGATCAAGCTCTAAAACCAGAAAAAAAAAAAAAAAAAAGTCAATCCCCCTGCTCCCCCCCAGGCAAAAAAGACATTTCTATATGGCAGGGGTTCTCAAACTGTGGGTCATGACCCCCCAGGGGGTCATGAGCAACTTAAAAGGGGTCTGCAAGCTTCTCAGGGAGTACATGTGGCACACGGTGGCAGCACGGAGTGGTGAATGGTGGTGGCAGCAGCGTGTGAGCTCCCTGTCCCTCACCACTGCCAATCCTGCACTCAGGGCCACGGTATCACAAAGTTTGAGAACCCCTGCTATAATGGTAAGCACTCTATGGTTTATTTGCTTTCAAAATCCTGAAGTGTGTAAGATACTAGGTCTTGGTGGCACTATTGTAATAAAAACAAATTCTCAGTATCAACATTTAGTATTAAAACAAAGCAGAAACAGAACAGAACAGTTTAGCCAAAATGTTTGAAGCTGAAGGCTTGAGATAAGGTATCCCGAATCCATAAATTAGGAATACCTTTGTGGCTCAAGTTTTAAAGAACTGTAGAACACCAATACACCCAAGTCAAGTCAGATTGTAGATGTTCAGAAAGCTACATCTCTCTCTAAGCTTTTAAACACCCACCATCTGACGTGTTGACCTGTATTAATACCTTCTAAAATCTACCAACAGTGACAGCCTAACTCAAAATGATTGGTTGCATAGTTTATTCTGTAGCATCAGGGCAGAATTAGGTCTGGAGGCTAGAATTAGTCATTTGAAGTTTCCCACAGAAAGCCTCCCACATGCTTTTCCATAAAATAAGCAAATCTTCTCAGCAGCTGAGCCTCCCTCCATTGCATCAGTGACAGGACAAAACAATTAAAAATGAACAACAGTGCAAAAAGGCAGGGATAATGATAAAAAAAAAGTTAGTTCAGAACAAATACAAGGAGTAGGGCAGAGACCAGGAAAAAAAAGCCACTTTTAAAAATACGTTTTACACAGAGAGAAAGCAGTATGAATTCCTGTTTAGCTTGGTTATAAATATTCATCTGTAAAGGCAGAACTTGATCTATTTCTCCATGAACTACTATTGCATGTGCACAAGGGAAAGAAAAGTAGCTAATCTTTGCCCCTCATTTGTTTCCAGAACCAGCTAATCCTTCAAGCTGGTTGTTGCAATCCATTGCATGATCAGGCTCTCCTCTACCAAGCTTAAACCAGGTCACCTAACTTGATTCTTGATGTAGTCAGTGTACTCAAGAACAAAAATTGCACCAGAGTTTACTGTTCCCAGGTGCCACATTTGAATGTGTGCTCAGGACAGCAGTACAATCGAGCTGGGTCAGAGCAGCCATGGCTGGCAGGAGGTCAGGGGTGGGGGGGTGTCAGTCTGCCAGCCTGGGGTAGCCAGCAGGCACCCCCCACACTGAAGCACCTGCATGACCCAGCCAGCCTTGTCAGTGTCTACATGCAAGCTG
>NW_017728920.1:6686110-6699203 GCF_001723895.1 Crocodylus porosus | reverse complement strand
GGTGGGGAGAACAGGACTGCATATTGCACATAAGGAATCTGGAGGCAAGTCTCACTCTGAAATAGATGCTTCCTTTCTAGTTCTGAGGACTTATACTTCCAGCCCAGCTCCTACCAGCCCATAACCAATCCAAAAGGAAGATGTGAAGGTTCATAGAAATTCAGAGGCAAGTGTCCCAATCAGAAGCCTGCTCATCATCCCACCCTTAGTGCTGGGAAGGACAAATAGTCTTCCATAACACCTTTTTCCATGGTAAGCAACAGGATTTTATTCCCCTTCTTCCAGGCTGATAGAAGGAAAAACTTTCCTCACTTTGTTTCTGCTGCCTCATCCAGGACCCCTGGATTATTTACAGCAGCTCTAGTTCTTTATCCCTTTCTTAACCTCCTGGCTACTATGAGGGGGATCTCCATTACTCTCTCCCTATCAAGCACCTATTTATTGCGCCAAGGCAGGCACTGTTGCTAGTTACAGAAGAGGAAGATAGCACAGCATCAGTTGGGTGTGCCATGCTCATTACTCATTGCATTTATCATAGTTATCTCTGTTATAACCACCCTAATCACATGAAGAGACAACTGGCGATTACAGCACTGGCACCTCTTGCACACAAGGATGAATCCATCTTTTCATTACTACCACAATGGGAGCCTGCTGCTTAACTGGGTCCTCAGGTGCTGCCTCAGTACAGTTAAAGCTACCTTCTAATTTATACTTTGGATGGCATCACTGCAGCCACGAAGCCCATTAAAAACTCACCCTTCCAAAAAAAACTTTGGTTCTGCAGAAATTCATGGCTCAGGGCCAACATTCATTAAGAAAGATTTCCACCTGAGAGTGGATTCTTCCAGCCTTCTCTCTAGACTTCTGGCTTTATACTTAACTTGTAAAAGTCAGAAAAAAAATCACTAGCAAGTGCTGAGCCATTAGTCTAGACTCCTCTGAAGAAGATTATATTACTTCCACCTGCCCTCCCATAAATGATCCTTAGAGGAACTGTTAAGCTGGAAGGCAGTTCAATCCTTCCTGCCATGTGGTAGGACCTGTTCCATCACCCCAAGCCAGAACCAATAAATGGTGCCTCCAATAGCACAGATTTCAGTCTCTTAACAGTTTGTTCTCTTGCTCAGTTTAAGTCATCTTCCCTGGGACTTGATTTTCAGAGATGCCAAGCACCCTCAGCTCCCATTTATTTCCAGTTGATGACAGCTACTCAAAAACCAGGCTGGTAGTTCCTCACCTGTTAGGATAGGGACAAAAACTTGAGAACGCGCACAAACAAGACATGCTCACCATACCTGCAGTGAAGCTACACACACTCCCTCTTCAGTAATACCCCAAATGAGATGCTTCAAAAGCAGCCCCTGTTCTCCAGTGTTAGCCAACATGGAGAAGTTGGCCACATCAGCCACAGCAGAATAAAGCCAAATGTTAAAAGTACCCAATTTAAGGCTTTTCAAACTGCAGGCAGATAGACTTTCCTAGAACAAGCCCCTCCATCCTCTTCCTCAAATCAAGCATGCACTTAGAAGGTCTTACAAGTTTAACTGGGATGGGGGAAACCAGTATAGATATTCCCCTTCTTGCACAGAAATCTCTGATGGTATAGAGTCTACACAGACTGACAGCATCTATACTAAAGAGGTTGTACTGCTTTAACTATATTAACATTTTGTACAGTGTTTCAAAGCTGCTTCTTCATGCTGCATCATTCCTCATAGCGAGTCCACATCTACTGACTCTCTCAGAATAGCTATGCTGCTTTACACTGGCTGCATACCTGATTCTTGGAAAGAGACCCTAAGCATTCCAAGTAAAGAACTGAAGAGATTTGAGAAAAGGGACTTCTTCCATACAATGCAGAACATTGCCCTAACTAAGCACCCTTGAATGAAGGGTCTCTCTATACAAGGAAAGTAGCATTCAGTGAGGCAGGGAATGATTCTACAGCATACCACCTTCACCATGGAGGCAAGCCCCAAAGCATGCATAATGAAGCCTTTAAAAAAGATGACCCAACCCCTCCCCTCTCCCCCTCAAAAAGCCAATGCAATTTTACCAAATCAGTGGGAAATGTGTATGTTAATGACAACAACATAGGGCAGCAGTAACCAAACTCTGGATGATATAGAAGTTTAGCACAGCACAGACCTGGCTAAGTATTTATGCTCACAGCATTTTTGTACACCATAGGCAACTTGAGCAACACTGGCATTGCACCAACTCCTGAATTATTGCACTTTAAGAGCAGTTTCACTTAGTTCCTAATGCTGATCTTTTGTTGCTGGTATGGTATTTGACTGAATTATATGAAGCCCTGGGGAAAAGGATGCGTCTGTTCAGCTTGCAAAGCATGCTAGGCCTGTATGGTGCAACCTTGTGTAGGCGGTGGTATGGCTGAATTCCAGAATCTTCAATTAACCAGCTCACATCACACCCCAAAATGACTGACTGCATAAAGCTTCCTTCATACAACCCATCCCAAATCAGGCTACTTGAGGACTTGCTCACTGTTGTGTTAAAAGCATCCAAACACATAAGCCCAATAATAGGAGTAGGCAAAAGAAAGACTGCAGAAGTTTCAGATCACCCCATCCAACAACAGTAAGCCACACTCCCCCTTATAAGACCCAAGAATGAGGCATCTGAGACAGATCTCAGATATTTTGGAGTTCTCCTGAGGGACCTCTAGTACAGGGGTGTAAAATGCAGTCCGCCTGGCCATTCTATGCAGCCTGCAGGGCCCCTAAAAAACATTTAGAAAAATTAATATTAATCTGCCATGGGCTGCCTGTCACGCAGCCCTTGATGGCTTGCCAAAACCCAGTAAGCAGCCCTCTGCCCAAAATAATTGCTCACCCCTGCTCTAGTACTTTAAATGGATGACTTGTTGCTCAGTTCTATGAAGTTCTCCCCGGTGATCCCAAGAACCATTTTTGTTATCAGGTCCTAGATGTTGGGCCTGTAATGGGCAAATTATACTAAATACCTCAGCTGATGTGGGTAAATACCATGGGTTACTGGCACAACATGGAATAGGGGTTCTCAGGATCAGATGGACCCAAGTAGGCTCCTTGGGAATTTAACAACTCCAGCCTTTTGCCTTTGTACCACACTAAGCACACAGTATGCCCCCTTCTTCTGGCTATTTAATCTAGTTGCACCTTTGCTTGAATAGCCCTGCATGGGCACACTTGTTCCAAAATACAGGTTTTTCAGTTGAAGTTCATTTGCTTCCAAACTGGGTTAAAGATAGGCAGGTATACAGATGGCACAGGAAGTTGATGATGCAAGACCAGGAGGCAGGGTCTCTGCTTGGCAGCCTTCCATCAAAGCACATGACTACATATCAGTATAAGCTTTTTCTGTTTCCAGAGGAGCTGCCCCCTTCATCCTTAGTCATGGCAACACTTCGCAATCGTCCAGCTGCCACCAACCCCAAACCAAGAAGCCCCCGGGGGCTTCTGGGGGCATTTTTATGTCCAGGAACATATCACACATCACCCACTGAGCCAGATCAGCAAGTTGAGAAGCACTCTTTCCAAGGGCTGGCTTCTCCCACCTAGCTTTGTGGGAAGTCTAGGAGAGTTCTCAGGCCCTGGCCTTGCGATTCCTATTCCTCCATTCCCCGAATGAAGGGAAGTTCTCTCAACAACAATTGTCCTGCTGTGGTCAGAGAAGTGGGCACCTCAAATGATCCAACAGGCCAGACCAAGAAGATTGAAGTGCCAAAAGGACTCTTTCCCCATTTTGAACATTATGCTTATTCCTACATGCATTGCAACTGATTAATGGATTTGGGATTAAAGTTTTCCTTGAGGGAATTTGGCAGCAACATTGCTAATTTACCGCCTCCCTAGAAACAGTAATAGGAGTGGCATGTCAGGAACAGATAATCAGATGCCAGCATTTCCGAGGGTTACAGGCAACACAAGGGGTGTTGGTTGGTTGGTTTTGGTCTCCTCACCCAGTGGGGCGGGGGGGGGCGTGCGTGCATAGTGTGCATGTAAAAAGGATGCATGTGTAAAAAGAAAAAGGATGTTTGATATTCCAGCCTCCATGTGGCTGGATGTCCCCTCTTCAGCCTCACTCTCCCCACCAGAGAGGTCACCACTTCAAGGGAGTGGGGGATGTTGCTGTCAAAAGCCAGATTAACCCTTCCCTGGCCCTGTAGCTGTCAAGTTAATGGCTTTGCATCTTCACTTGGCACAGAAGTGTGGGAGCTATAGGGCCAGGGAAGGGTTAACTTAGCTGTTGGCAGCCAGATCTTTACTGCCAGTAACAAGGGAGGAGATGGGCTCAGGCTCCAGGGGACTTCTGGCTCCTGATCCATGTCACCAGAGCCTTAAACCCCACTTGGTTTCCTGGGGTGCCAGAATGGAAAACCTATCAGGTAAAACTTGTCATCAACTGAATGTCTATTGACTTAAATTACAGCATTAATTTTTAGTGCTACTTACCAGCAAACATCCAAAGCCAAAGTTTCGAGAACTTTCTCTAGCTGATGACATTCTTCATAAATCAGCAATATAGTAAACTCTACCCAAAAAGGCTACTATTTGGAGTTCAGAGACAGACAGTACACTACCCCACCACTGAATGCTGGCAGCATGACCACATCCAGCTTATTGGAAATATTCAGAACATTGTTGGTAGAAAAAGAACAGTTTATGGAACAATTGAAAAGCAGTTCAAAGGCAATTCTACCAACCCAGAGAAACCAACTGGAATAATACATACTAACCTCCCATGAACACCCCACCCTTGTGCTCAAGACAAAACCAGAGCATCTCTAGACTGCAAAGAAAGCTTGCTGTGAAAACCCCCATCCTCCCTGTTCTGTCCCAATTCCTTCCTACTCTGTCCAGTAAGCAAACTGCACCACTTACCAAGTACAGGGCTTGCTTCCTAGCCAGGAAGGGGAAGAAAAAAGGGAAAATGCAAACTATCACAAATAAAATTTTCAGATGTTAGAAAGGGGAAGAAAAATAAATAAAATCACAAGATGCATTTAAAACTCAAACAGGTGTCAATACTACAAATAAAAGAGTTTCTTCTCTGCTCTGTGAGAAAGGGAAAAAACCAGACTGACTTTACCTTGGTAGGAAGCCAGGAAGAGAGCAATTGGCAGAACCCAGCCCCTCAACATGTTCTTCATGTTGTTCCCACAGTAAAAGTCCTTCAGTAGCTAGAATAGGAGCCAAGTCTTCACTCCTCCTGCACCTCACACTGAGAAATCTCGGAGAGGCTCACAAAAGTAGTTCACACCCACACAAGGTAGTTACCACACCCTTCTCTATAGGTGTGGAATTATAAATCTGTAACAATAGGTAAAAACTGAGGGAGGAGCAAGACCCAAGGATGCACCCACCCCAAGAGATCCAACCTAACAGCTGTCAAAGAAACCCCATCTTTGCAGGTTGAAGTGGGCTCTATTTATGTTGTCCTCAGCAAGCAAAGGAAGATCACTGAATTCAAATTGAAGAAAGAGGACATACCATACTGCCAGATCTCTTCATCCAGCGCAAATAACCGTCTTTTCTAACACCTTATAGTTATCAGGCATCTTCAAGTCAGCTAATTAAAACGGAGTTTCAGCTACCAGTGCAAACTACCAGTCTTGAAAGCAGCTGAACTCAGTTCCCCCCCCCACTTAAGTGTCCCAAAATATTTTGTTGTTGCTGCTTCCCTTGAAAATAATTTTTTTAAAAAAGAAAAAAAAAAAAGGAACCTGGGTAAGAAGTCACTATGCATCTGTGCACTTGTATCTAATCCAGCTCTTGCTGGGGTTCAGTTTCAATGTATGCATGACCAAGAAAATAGCTGCGCTGATCATAATAGTCAAGTCTGAGGCCCTCCAACTTCTGGGAGGGACAGTAATTTTTGAACAACAAAACAATAGGTTTGGCTAATTAAGTATAGGATGCTTTATACTCCAAATGGAATATTAGATGACAGCAAGTTAAATTTGTATTTGGATTACTCAAACATTTAACAAAATACTAGCATGTATACAAGGAAAGAATCAGTCTTAGGAGCTAGGTAAATCAGTTGAAACAGGGTGCAGCCTCAAACAACCTCTCCACAGATCTTTGATTAAAAAGACAAACCAAAGTGATTGCAAAACTAGATAGCCTGCTTGAACTTGCACATACACTTTCCGATAAGGATGGGATTCTCGTTGAAAGTGTGTGTCAGTGCTGTCATATATTCCCAAAATTTGGGTGGGACAACATTAAGCACACCCCTTCATACTAGGAGTTCCCCCATGGAGAAACCGCCCAAATCCTAGGAAGTAGTGAAGTCTAATAGCTACCAACTATGCTAAAGGCTTACCAGAGGTTGTACAAAATCCTTAAGATCACCAATAACAAGGCCAGCAGCAGGTTTCAAAGTTATTTTCTTGCAGGGAAAAAAAAAAAAAAAAACCACACCAGAAGTGTTGGGGTTTACAGGAAGTCTTTATTGCTAATTAAAAAGAAGCTCATGTGTCTAAAAAAGAATCTGAACAATATTCTAGAGAAAGCAACTGCATGTTTTCCTCCTTCATATATAGCAGGGGACAGGTGCTAGCATTCCACAGGAGGAGACAACTAAAGGTTCCAAGCACCAGAGTTAAAAGTGCCATGAAGGACATCTCTCGTCACCTTGCCACAAAAAATGTTATACCTATGATTTACAACCAAAAGGAAGAAAATTAAAACCTTGCCACCCAAATAAAGCTAGTGTATTAGCCCCAGCCACAATAAAAAAAGATGACCTCCAATTCAAAAAGGTTTAAAGGTCACACTATTCAGTGCAGCATCACATCTACTTTGTGCCTCTAGGAGGAAGATGCATGTTAAGGAGAGCCCGTTGTTCTCTATAAACATTTGTCCCCAGTTCTGATACATCATTGTAACTACTACACAAGCCTGAAACAGGCATGAAGAGAAAGGCTGCAGATGCTTTACACTTCACTTTGAACAATAAGAACTTTCTGAATTCTGTACACATACAAAGAAGAGAGACAAAACAGCTTGATATCTTGGTCAACTTAAACACTGCCCAGACATTCCGTATATACAAGAGAAATTAACAGATGCAGAAAAAGTTGCAACCCAGTGTTTTTCAGTTAAAACTTCATGAATTTGCTTGTCCCTAAAAGTGTGCTGCTAAAACTCTTTTGGTTCCTCCTGTCTTCAACACCCCCCTCCCATGCATAGAAGTAGTCACTGGCACCTCTTTCTGAAGACTGGAGTTTTCAAAGCTCTGCATCTCTGGGTCTCCAGTTTGAATTATGGGCACAGCTGTATGTCTTGACAATACCTGTAGCAAAGCAAAGTATTTCATATACCTTTCTTAAAATATGTATTCTGTTCAGTTATGCACTCAGCTTTTGGTAAATCAGTTGCACTGTCCAGCACTGCATGTGCTAAAGCTTAGTCAAGGCCCATACACACAGAGCTGCACCTGCCCCAATGGTTTGACTCTTACAGCAGCACACTCAAGAGTTCTGTGCTTAAAAGAACATCTGCCATTAGGCTGCTTCTTCTGTGCTCTACACACAAATGTTTAAGAACATACTTATGAAATGTTATTAAAAAGGAAGCAGCAACATATATCATTGTACTCTGCTTTAAAAACTTACCCCCTAACTCATGAAATGGACTCTGTTGTTCTAATAAGCAAGCAACAGAAGGGACAGGACCCTTTGATGTGGAAAGAAACAACTTAAATATTCAGATTATACTATTCCTGCTGAAAGTTAAGTGAGTTCACTGGCTAGCAGAGACAGAGATGCACAGTCCAATATTTAACAAGGTGGCTTGCCAGAAATCTGTCATGAAATGGTCTTTTCAATGCTCTGCCTCAACTCTGAGTAAATCTGTGCATTAATGGGTACCCTATAAAGTTTCGCATAAAGTCATTAAATGGATGCATGGGATACTAAGCAGAAAAGCTCTGGTGACAGTACTGGCAACCTGGAGGGAAATTCAGTTGAGGGGAAGGGGAGAGGCAAGCCATGGCACCTCCTCATAAGCAGTCTTGACCTCTTTTGTGGTAATGGTGCCAAGACCTCATCCAGATCATTCTCTTAGCCAAGTTGCAAAGAGAGGCATACATATATGTTCATCCACATTTGGTGGGGAGCTTCTAAGACAACCAAGGTCCTAGCTCATAGGAAGCAGGGGTGAGAGTTCTCTCATCCGGGTCACCTGTGTGGAGCCAAAGCTTTAATTCCCTCCCATCTTTGCTTTTAGATTTGCTTCAAAACATAGTTTGAGATCAATATGCAAAACCTCTGCTTTAGTTTTCCTGCATTAAACTATTCTTTCCCTCCCACTCTAACGTTCTAATCAATCTTCAATTTCCTTTAGGCAGCCAACAAACCATTGGCCACATTCAGGAAGAAACAGGGCCCATGGCCCTGTTTCACCATAGTCTTGGACAGCTCAATTTTTCAGTGCAAAAGGCCATTGTGATCTACTCCATCACCTTTACTTTGCAATGTCCCTTTCTTAAAGCCCGATTCAGGGTTCACTGTAGAAAATAGAACTGTTCCACTATTTTCAGTTAACATTAGATTGTGTGCATTGTGGGATAGTGTTCTACAGACATAAAGTTATGTCAAAATTAGGCACTCAAATTTTTTTTTGCAAGTTCCCTAGGTACATGAATTCCTCCTATACATCTACAGAGCTTTGAAAACTCCAGCCCAAGGGATTTGTGGACTCCACGTTTACCCTACAGTTCCCCTCCAGAGATTACATAAGAAAAAAAGATTAGCTCTTTACAAATATTAGAATTTAATAGTCTTATTAGCTATTAAAAACACAGATCATTTAAAAGGCAAAAGTCTTCACATGCCAACTACAAAGAAAAACATTTAAATAAAGTTTAGTTGCTGTCCACATTTTTGTTTTAGTCAGAAACATGGTTATTTAGATTTCATTTCACTTGTTCACTCTGCCACCTCTCCAACCACCTAAAGGCACTCCAGCCTATACGTCAAAGTCCATTTGTATTACATATTCTTTTGTGGCACAATTAATTAAAACTGGACAATCAAAAGTAGCTTCTGTTAGATCAACAATGAAGATCAGATCCTTCTATAGCAGCACATCTACAAAAATGACAAAAGGAATTTGAGGCTTAAGGAGGTAAGAGAGAAAGGACATTTCTGAGATGCAACTCTCCCACCAGCTCTACCCCACAATTTAAGAATGACAGCAGATGATTTCAGAATTTGAAAGATTTCTTCTAGTTCCACACATGGCGTTTGCAGTGCTCAACAGCCTAGAAAGAAGAAAGAAGGAACAGAAGTGAGAGAGGTTCTACTTATACAGTATTAACAGAACCTGGTGTGACCAGCTGATAGCCCTCAAGACCAACTAGGATCTTGGGGCAAAGTTTGAATTCATTTACAAGGGGTTTCCACAAGGAATGACTGGTGCCAGGTTCCTTTATATTAGAGAATTAAGTCAGATTCAAGCTGCTTATCTTTCAAACCCTACTTCAGCAAGGTTTAAACACTGCACCTTGCCAAAAAGGAAACAATTTCCATGTTTTAAAACACACAACAAAAAAGTGTCCAGCCTATTTTGGGAGCCAACTGGAGGCCATCTAATAAAAGGAGGAGTCCTCACCACCTGGATAACAGACAACAGATTACAAGGCTTATTATGTACCCCAACAGGGGTTTTCAACTTTTTTGGATCAGTGTACCCCTGGCCACCAGACATGAAGCAGGGGTGACAGGTGTGTGTGCTGAGCTTCCCCCACCCCACCCTAGTTGGGGTAGCAGCACTCTATCCTTACCCATGCATAACCCTTAGAGCCTTCTCAAGTACCCCCAGGGATACATGTACCCCTGCCTCAATAGACAGAGATCAGGGATCTGGGTACATAATGTGCTGTAATAAGAGCAGCTTGCAAAGCAAAGCAAAGTTAGAGGGGTCATTTACTGTTAACCCACTTTGTTACATGACCCTGTAATGCAGGTTTTTTAAATTAAACTTGGTTATGTAAGAACAATAAGAACATGTTTGTACAGTTGTAACATGCCATTCTCTTCCAGGTTCTACCAGTTAGTTTTGTAACACCTCAGAATCTCTTGCTACTTACATTGCACTGAGTTGCAGTCTCCATGTTTTTACACCAGTAGCCTGGGCCCCAGACACATGCATCTGCCCCCAAGAGGTGCTGTTTTGATGACCCACAGACACCCAGTTTCTGTGTAGTAAGAAAGGGGAAGAGAATGAAGGTTGCAGTTGTGCCTTCCCATTTATAACAATGGATCTTGGCCCCTTTCCCCATTTCAAGTCTTTCTGTGAACAGCTATGAGTTTGATAGGCGTTGAAGAATGAAGCTAAATAGTGCTGGGAGCTTCCACACTGATATATCAATCAATCACAGTCTGAGATAAAACAGGAGTGAAGTGACTTGTGACACTGAACCTGTGACACAGTCATTGAATAAACTTCAATTTTTATAACAAGTATAAAGATCACACTGAAAGCAGGAAACATTTCACTAAGTGCTTGTATTTAAAAGCCAGAAGACAATAGATCTGATTGCCTAACTCATACAAAGGGTAAGTCCTCTAAACTGCTCTTCCCTATACAATCAGATGAACAAGCAGCTAGAGTTCTGCAAGGCCCCCAGGCATTCAGCCACCAGTGTCATTCATTTTATTACAATAGGTACTACAGTATAAGCCCAGGAATGGGGGATGATGGATAACAAAATATGCCAATTAACCGGAGTGGCCCGAACAGGCCGTTTGGGTCGCTGCTTCTCCTGCCATGTCCGAGGCATTGCTGCCCTCTTGCAGGCCCACCCAGGACAGGGAGGTGGGCCCCATGCAGCTTGTTATGCCCTGAGGCCATGGAGGCTCAACGAAACCAGAAGTGCCACAGTGGGCACTTCTGGTTTCACCTTACCTTACAAGCCAGCATGCAGGTTAGCAGAGCATGCCGGCTTGTAAGGTGCCAGTTAATGGAATTTTACTGTATAAGAGTCCAGACAGGTAGCATCTCTGCTTCCAAGAGCTTACGCTACAACTTTTAAATTTTATTAGCTACAGTACTCACAGTACACACAAAAGTGGGGTCCATTATCTCTGCCAGGAGCTGCACAACCATTGGCTCATACTGCTCCACAAACTGAACACACTGTAACAACAAGATACAAAGTTGTTGGAATGGTTCCTCTGCCAGACATAATATACAGATTACAGAAGGAAAATCTGCAACTGATCCCCTGCTTTATTCACACTGATATTTCTAGTTTGGGGCTGTGCAGGAAGCAAGAGGAAAAAAAAAGAGAACCAAGCAAATGGCAGCTCAAACTTGCAAAGCTGTATTTTCCTTTCAGTGATGCATTCACTGTATAAGGAATCCCACCCCTGCTTCCAGGTTGTATTCATTTAGATTATTGGTTCTATCTGAACTAAGCTCTTGCAGTACAGAGTGTAATGATCTAGATGGGACCAAAAATTTTACATCTCCCCAAAACCGTCCAAAGGTTTAGCATAATGCAAGCATGAAATAACAAGCAGAAGCAGAGAGGCATAGACAAAGCAAAATAGCACTCAGAGAAGTCTGTTCAGTCTTTAACTGAAAGTGAGTACGCCAATCAGAACTAGAAACCAAAATCCATCCTCAAAATAGGTAAAGAACAGGAACAGGCAACACCCCACTACTCACCTCTAGAAGTAAGACAACCAGTCTCAATGACTTAAATCTATGATCTCCATTAAGAAAAGCCAACAACATTGCTATATTTTGACTGTACACTGGCCACAAGTAATACACCAAGACTACTGTGCAGTGTGTGAGCTGTCACTGACAAGCCTCCACTTAGAAAATGTTACCACTGTATCGACCCTATGAGGTAGTATCCTTAAGCAATCCAATCAAGATTTACTCAAAGTCTTGTAACTGTGGACTGCCACATATATCATCTGCCAATCTAGTTACCAAGGTCCGTAGGAAAAAAAAAAAAAAAAAAAGAGAGTAACGTTTCAGTCTGCAGCCAACAGGCGATAACCCCGTATCCCTTTCACTTCAGTTTCAAGGAAGCTGAAATTCCTTCCTTCCAATTAAACAGCTATATTAGCACAACAATGGACAATTCCTTCATGCAAGTCAATGTATAGCACCACTTCCAAGGGGAAATTAACAGCAGCACTGGGTTAGCCAGCTTTTGCCTTTGTGCATTGCTCTTCACTTCCGATTTCAAGGCAGACTGCCACATATTATGGGGTATGCATCATTTGACGAGCCAGACTTGGTTCTCGCTTTAAGTATAAATTCACACTGTGGTGGTTTTAAAAAAAAAAAAAAAAAAAAAAAGCACAAGAACCATTTTACAATTCCCCAAATAAAATACACGATAGAGATGGCTGTCTGATGCCAAAAATCACTAGCACAGATGCCACCTTTTTTTAAAAGTGTACCGTAATGCTCTGCCTCAGTATACAAACTGCCACATTCCCAGGAAGAACTTACCTGGTCTCTAACAGATTTCGGCAAGATGCGACAGACTTTTTCCAATACAGCCTCAATTTCAGCTGTTGTAGCATTTTTCTCCAACTCTTTGTCTGCATAAGCCACAATCATCTTGCAAACATCACAGAAGTTACCAACCTGTGACTCCTCTGGAGCAGGTTTCACTGATCAGAAAGAGACAATTAGATAGAAAAGCCTTTAATATAAAAAGGTTAGACACTTAATTAAAAAAAAAGTCAATAAAAAGATACTTTGGCACTAGGTAAAGACTATAGTTATGTCTTTACAGGGGCATCTAAATCAGAGATGAACCAAAGTGCTTTGTACATAGTACTGGTTACTTGGTGCTTACCTGCCTGAGAAGGCCTATCACTTGTACAGCACTTCAACAGAATGCACACAGTTTCAGGGCTAGTTGCTTCCAACAACATATCTATGACAGCCTTGCCATAGACTTCCACAAAGTCCCTACACTGTTCTTTGATGCTCTCAGGGAACACAGAGCAAAGCTTCTCCAGTTCATGTACTATTTCTTCCTGCAATATAAAATGGGAAATGACATTCTATTACCATTCATTTGTGTTTAGGGCCCCCCCCCC
>NW_017728920.1:6668600-6685460 GCF_001723895.1 Crocodylus porosus | reverse complement strand
GGATCCCAATTCTTTGTTAAAAAATCCCTAATTATTTATTTATTTTTTTAAAACTGAAGAGTAACCCAAAGTCCACATTTTCCATGATTCAAATGACACATCGCTATCTATATAATTAGTGGCATTTCATTTTAGTCATGGGAAAAAATGTGAATTTTGGGTTATTTTTTTAAAACAAATTGGGGATTGTTTTAACTCCCCATCCCCAGTTATCTGCATGCAACTAAGCCTCACATTAGTGTGATCCAGAAAAGATTCACCATCTATACATTGTCATATTTGTTCATGTGCAGCATGAGCTAGCTTGACAAACAAGGCATCAATTCACTGCTACTGTGACCAGCGCTGTTGTAATGCTGAAGGAGAGAGCAACATATGATGCAGGACCTATGGATAGAAGTCAGTTGGTTTGTTAGTAAAAAGACTTGTATAAAAAAAAGTTACAAAAGTGCTTTTCAAAAGGCCGGATGACCATGCTAACACTGGAATATGGGAAAGAGACTGTATCCCCTGCTTTTTCAGACCGCTCCAGCTAAATGATTGCTCATTTACTACAATACAAGTTGCATTTTTTTTCCCCTCCAAATCTAGAAGAATTACAGAGGATCTTCAGGACAGAATTTATTTGAACTAAAATTTTTCCCATTTCCTGTGTCACAGGAAAGGCCATTAACACACTAATATTCCATTTAGTCCTTATTTTTAGTTTTAACCATCTTTAAAAGTTACACACACCTTTCCTTTGAGTTAGTAATTTCTCAGCTCAGAAGTAAAAAAAGCTTATAATAAAAATCACACAGCTTCAAGATATGAATGGAGATGGTAGTGTTATATGCAAGTGCTGTTCCCTTTAGAATAGATGGAAAATTTCTCTTAAGGATTTCAGGTCTCAGTGAAAACAAGTGCCTCTGATAATGGCTGAGGAAGTCTTGGTCAAAAATAAAATAAAGGACTTTAAAAGGGATTCATAGACTGTAAGGCTGGAAGGGACCTCGGAAGATCACTGGGTCCAGCCTGCTGCACTAAGTGAGAAAGACAACTGGGGGTCAGGTGACCCCAGCAAGGTGACCATTTACTCTCCTGTTGAAGATTTCTAGGGTAGGTGATTGCACCACTTCTGGAGGGAGCTTATTCTACAGACTGGACACCATGACCATGAAGAAGTTTTCCCTAATGTTGAGCCTCAAATGGTCTTCCAGGAGTTTGTGGCCATTATTCCTGGTTTTCCTCAAGGGTGATCTGGTGAACAGTTGTTTGCCAAGCCCTTGACATACTCTTTTAGTGTAGTAGTAAGCTTCTACCAGGTCTCCTCTCAGCCTTCTCTTCAGCCTAAGAGTCCCAGGTCCCTCAGCCTTTCCTTGTATGACTTGCCACACAAGTTTCTGATCATACAGGTGGCTCTTCTCTGGACTCTCAAACTTTCCCACGTCCTTGGTAAAAGTGCAGTGCCCATAGCTGGGATGTCCCAGCCATTTTTTTATATTGTGCTACAATTTACACCTGATTCAAATGGTACCCTGGGGGGAGGGGGGGAAACTGACAAGAACTATTCAGTGATTCTCCAGCCTGCATTTATCATCTGCAAGGCTTTACTGCCTCATCCAGTCCCATGATAATGCAAGTCAGATGCTGCTCTTTTGAAACAGCCAGACTGATGAAGCCGCTTCATCTTACCTCTAGAGTTTCCATCTTGGCTTCATGAATCACCTTAGCTGGTACCAGAGTCTGGAGGGGTAGAGACTTCAGAGAAAGACAGAATCCAACCATTGCACAGATCTCTTTTGGTTGCTGGGAAGAGATGCACAGTTCAGTTAAAGACAGGACCTGGCAGATTCTACTTATCCCTCTTCCATAGACAGGGAACAGAAAGTATAAACAAGACTTGAAAAGGCTGCTGTAAAAAACAGAAGTGCAAGACTGGTCTTCTATTCAAGGTGTTGTAGAAGCAAACTAAAGTACTAGCTATTACTAATAGACAGGACAATCCTCTGATCAGATGCAAGATATGGTAAGAGGTTATTTAAAAAATTAGAAGCTAGTATAAGCTTAGAAGCAAGTGTTTAGGCTTTATGTATGTAATCATTGCAAAGGACTACCCCTCAGAAAGATGCACGTTTTTCCTATGCTGCCCCTTCTGACCACAGCAGATCAACTACTTCCCCTTTAAACCTTTCAAAAAAGTTTGGATAAGGAACACAAAAGTCATCTGTACTTCAAAGTCTACGAAACATAAATAAATGCTAAGAAGATCAAAACTGCTTTCTAATCCAGGAATCAGATCCTTCTACAAAAAAAAAAAAATTTCTGGTCATCCAAATTTGATACCATTTTATGTATAAATTATTATAAGAAACAGACTACTCAGAAGCCAGTCAGTCAGCTATTTCACAGGCTTTTAGTTCTGACATTCTGCAGATAAAGCATAAATGAGGAAGTGGCAAGACACAAATAAAAGCATTTGAATTTTGGCAAATATGGTTCTGCATGATTCTTATATGGCTCCCCTCACTGTGATAAGTTATTCTGCTAGGATTCTTTTCTAACCAGGCAAAAATCACAAAAAGGGAATAGATTAACAGCACCATGTCTAAATCTTGCCCCAGCATAGAGCACAGTCTTCCAGCCAAGAGGAAGACTGATAGCTTAAAAATCAATTTGATTCAAACCAATTTGAGCTACTGCAAGAAGTGGAGGCAACATGAACTTTTTCCATTTGTTTACTTTGTGCTGACTGTTCATGTGCAACTTAAATAGACTAAACTTCATGTGTCTGCTTAACAATTTGATTTCATGTCAGTAACCAAAGAGCTGAATAGTTAAGATTTTTGTGCTCAAAGACAAAAGACAATCATGACAAGGCAGCAAGTACGAAATATTTGTTCTTGTAGCTGCCTACTTGCTGTAGGCAGTATACTCTAGCTCCCTACCATAACTGATGTGCTTATTTGAGGAGAGGACTGGATTCTTCCCTATCCAGCTCTTTATGAAGACTTTATGCTTTGTGTAGAATACTCATACCTGGAATCCAGGAAAAAAAAAATATCTGGAGAATGATCAGGAGAGAGAATATGAAGGATGGAGGTGGCCTTAAGAACGTCAATCTATTTCATCATGTGACTAAAACCCAATTCATTCTCTGAACCAAGAAACTCACATCCTTCCCTTGCCCAGAAATAGATTTACTGAAGTCTGCCCCATTCTGTGTGGGATTAGGGAAGAAACAGGCACAGCTATCCAGAATTTATTAGAACCCAGGTCCTGTTACTAAACACCTATTTCAATGAGTATGTGTACACGTTGGATGGCCATAAAATACACATTGTATAGGAGACACAACTAAAACATTTCCCCCTATTAAAAAAGAGGTAGGTTGAGATGGAGATTTACTGTATCAAATTTAACCAGACATCTCTATAAGTAGAAGATAGGAGTCCTTTGAAACAAAAGCACTACTAAATAAGAGCTGGTGCCAGACATGCAAGACTAGCAATATCTGTTCTATGCGAGACAGATTACATCAACACAATGAGATTAGCATTTAGTGTAGCCCAAGATACAACTAGAGGTTTTAATAGCATCTCTCTTCAGCCCCATCACAAAACAAGATTGGCTGGTTGTCTCCAACCTGACACCAAGATTTAAAAAAAAGAAAATGGAGAGAGACATTCACTGATTCAATGCAAGATAAAGTTATGCATTGTCCCACAAGACTCCCATGCAGAGGCAGAAGAAGTGCTTTAGAGATATTTCATTGCTTCAGACCACAGGTGCAGGCTAGCTAGGCAATGCCTACTGTCAGGTTCTCTGGCTCATGCACCATAAATCAGCATTTCAAGCTATTAATACTACAGCAGTACCATGTACATGCAACATGTTGTTTCATCAAGGCATGACAGACACAAGGTTTCCAGGACAGTACAAATTGGGAAACTAAGTGGAACAGGACAGCAAGAATCTCAGTCTCCTGCATTTTCTTCCAAATTCACACACTGCAGTCATCTGCACTATTATCCTGGTCTCATGACTTACCCTAGAGAAGAAACAAAATCGGTCACATTGCTAGCTTTACTCAAGTCTTTCCAGAGGCTGGTAAAAACAAGTAGCATGATTTTCCTACACCCTCACTTTTATCTTGGCAGATCTTTCTGGTCCATCATTAGGCTCAAATCTTAAATGGACAAATCATATGGGGAGCAGGAACCTTGTAGACTTCTTGCCCTTCCTTTTTCACCCCCAAAATGCCCCTTGTATCTGTCAACACCGAGTAACAGCCACACCACGTACACAACTAGTTAGCAAGTAATAAACTACAGCCCTTGGGTGAAAAGCAAGGCACCACCACAGGTAAATCTCTCACCTACCTGATCCTGCTGTTGATAAAGGAGATTGCAGATAGACAGGAAGAAAGACAAGAAAAGTGAAAGACAACAGTTAAGGGAAAAAAAAGAAAGTTAAGCAGTTGAACCATGTATACTCTTGCCATAAAATAGTCTTGATTGCGATGCCAACAAATTTGTTTCTATTCAAAAGAATCTAATTCTTGATCTTTAAAATCAGCACAAGGGTAACTGTTCATCTGGTAGCGGCATACAGCCAGGCCAGCATCTCAGCATGCATCAGCACTGCAATGGCCCTGTGGGAGGGAAGGGCAGTCAGCCAGCACCCCAAATTGTATTTTCTTTTGCCACTTATGCCAAATCCACAACTAAATCTCTTAAGACAGGCCCAAAGCAAGCCAGTTTCAAATGTCTGAAGCATGCTGAATGCAAAGTCAAGCAAGCTAAAGGAATCTTTGACTCTGTGTTCGCATCAGTCATGGGTTCTATATAATAGGTCTGCTAATGACAGTTTCTCTGGACACAACCTCATTTAGGTTGAGGTACTGCTCAAACATCAGCATAATATACTCAAATCCTCCCCTCAATGTAAAAGTTGCTATTTTTACATCATCTTTGCAGGCAACACCCGTGCAAGTACAACGTTTATGTTTTACTGCAGTGGTATCCAACTTGCTCCCCAGGCTGGAAGAATGGCATGGAGCTAGTCTGCAGGATGGATCCCATATGCAGGGCCATTTAACAAGGCTCCCAGGGCTGGAATTTGGGGATGACAAGATTAACTGCTGTGGGTCCTGGAGATACAACAGCCGCAACTGCCAAGTTCTTAGGTTTGTGCTCTGGGTCCAGCCTGAAGGACTCCCCACAAGTCCATAAATTTGGAGACATGACGAGTGGCAGTTCTGGGAGCTGCAGCAGTTAATCCTACAGTGCTCCTAAATTTCTGGACCTATGAGGAGCCCTTTGAGGTAGGAGGGGGGTACATATCAAATCACCCTGGTCTGCTGCTCCTGTTCAAACCCCAAGATGCTACAGACCTCTGAAGTTCTAATGCAACAGAAAACGCTCATTTTAGGTGGATGCGCCACATCAACTTCATTTACCAGTTTAATGTTCATCTTTCTTATAGGCTGACTTTATAACTGGTACATCTGAAAAGTATTTTTGGCATAGAGGGGCATTAGTCAGGAGTGAGCATACACAGAAGAATATTTTAAAACTTTATTTCATGCACTGCTAGCTCTGAAAGAACACACAAGGATCTTTAGACTGGCTGTGACAGAAGCCAATGAGAAACTGAGTCAGATTTTAGGTCTAAGTATACAGTTACTTGGCTAAGGTCACAGGCGCATGAACAAGTTACTGAGGTAAGGGGGTTTGAATTTACTATGATGCAGCTGCTTTCACAGCAATTACCCATGTGGGTATGCTTAATCTATGCTAAACAGAAGCTAATTTGTTGCAGTTTAGCATACAAATGAAGCCTGGCTATGCTACAATGAGCTAGCTTCTATTTGCCACAGATTATGAGCATGCACTGGGCAGTTACTGCAGAACAGATTATACATAATGTGGTAATTAGGCTTAGGCCCCAAATGTCAACTCTACTTTAATAAAGAGACAAAACCATAGTCTTGGGTGTCAGCTTTTGCTGTGTGTAGTTCTATTAGCAACTAATTGTGGAAAGCATTTAAAGTATTAATATTCAGAAAGAATATGGAGGAGTCCTAGTAGACTCTAGTCTAGAAATTAAGATGGGGAAATTAACATCCTCCTGATCTTACTTACCATGTGCATCATCATTTGGATAACCAAGTCTGAATACTCAGAGATGTAGTTCTTGCACTGCATAAGAAAAAAAAGTTCAGTAAAATACAAGAAAACAAATTTTAGCCATGCATGTAACAACACTGTTATATAGAGATCAAATAGTTTAGTTGTATGCACCATTTTGAATTTTCTAATCTGGCTGCTTACACACATTTAATATTCTGGGATGCTGTTACCTTTCAAGCTTGCTCTTTAGTACATTGTGGCATTTTAGATCATTCACTGTACCTTAAGGAGTTTCCCCAATTTGGGGATCATCATTGGTTCCCTTCCTCCTAATATTCCATAGGAAAAAAGTTACCACCCCCACAACACAGCAATATCTCACCTGACAGCATTTATCTTAAGGGTAATGATGATTTTATCTGAAGATGAGCTTTGCACAATGATTTAGATGCTTGAAAGAGATAGCTTAAATTCTAGGAGGGAAGGACAAAGCTTTATTTGGATTAGAATGTGTATGATTTGCAAGTACTGGGCCAGTAAAGAGTAAACCAGTAAAAAGTAAGCCACACTTAACATCAATTTCCCTTATTTCTACCAATAAATACAATTAAAAATTGACAACCACTAAATCCATTTCATGCCTCCATTATGGACAGTTCATTTAAACAAAGTTATTTTGTTACCAGTTCACTCATGCCAGGTCCCAAACGTTCACATTCTTCTTTGACATGAGCAATCAAGGAATTCACAAAAGAAGAGTTGGATCTCACAGCTTCCTGAACATCAGTGACCAGCTGAACACAGTCTTCACATACATTCCCATTCCCCTATAAAAGAGAGAGACAAATACATGTTGCATAGCAAGCTAGTGTTCTGCCAGCTTCAGCTACTACTAATAAAATAAGTTAATACACTTAAACCAAGCACTTAAAGAAAACAAACTCTAGTATAGTCTGACTTATTGAATTACTGACAACTGTAATAAGCTTTCTGAGGACCTTATAAGAGAGGAATGACACTCTGGCTTACAGTCTAAAGCCTGATGACAGTTGTCAAAATATTGAGGATTAGCAAGCTTGGGCTTCATTTAGCAGTCTGGAGGGGAGCACTCGCTCTAGTGGCCACAACTCATCTGCACCCTCCCCTCCCCCCACTGCCTCCAGTAACTTGTCCTCTCACCATCTTCAGCTCCTCCCCTCTGCTTTGCTACACATCCTATTCCTTCTCATTAGGTCCTTATTTCTTTTACATGGGTGCCAAGCCGCTTTCTCCCCTAAGGATATCAGAAGGAAGGGCAGTCAGAGCTGTGGAAAGGTTCTCTGACAATCAGAAGAGACGGGTGCAAAGCAAATCATACCAACTCCTCCAGTCCCAGGCTGCAGCATGCCCGGAATAGACAATATTCACAAAATTTAGTTGCTAAGAAACTAAGGGTACATCTGCACTATAGCCACATACTCCAGCTACAGTTTAGAATCAACTATGGTTAGAGAGTTGTGCCAACAGATGCACTAATACAAAAAAATAAAAAACCAAAAGATGGCCCAATATCAGATTGGCACAGATACAAAAAAAAAGTTGCCTGCATCGAAAAAGTCAGCCTGATAATTGGCTGATAAGTGGCCCATGCATGTGTGCAGCTGCAGTATAGCACATAGGCAGCAAGAAGCATAGCTGGGCACCTTGGAGAGCTGTGTGCAGCTGGTAAGTCTGGTGGGGTGGAAGGGAAGGAAAAAAGTCAGAGGGGGCGCAGATCAATGCCCCCCATGGTGAAGAGGAGGGGGCAGGGGTGAGTGCTGCTCAGCCAGGATGGGGTGGGCACAGGACAGAGCCACAGCTCTTTTGTGAGGTGCAGGGGGAGGGGGAGTGGCTCCCACCACTCATCCAAAGGGGACATGGCATGGGAGGGGGCATATGCCCCTGGGATCTGCACAAGGTAGGCTGGAGCTGGGGCTGTGCCAAGCTCTTCCTGGTGGAGCAGGGCAGGGCTGGGCTCAGGGTGGGTTGAAGCTACCCCAAGATTCACTGTAGCCCCCCACTCCCAATGCCCCAAGGCCAGCTGTACCCCACTGGAAAGAACTTGGCACAGCCTGAGGTCTAGCCCACCCTGTCATAATCTGGGAGGCATGCAAGCCCCACCCCTGGACAAGCAGCAGGATCTGCCAGATGAGCGGGTGAGTGCAGGACAAACTGCTGAATAAGCAGCTCCCAGATGAGCAGTGCACAGAAGCTGGAGCTGGCCCCTCCCTTCCCAGCACCCCCCAGACAAGCCACAGCTCTGTCCCATGTCCACCCTTGCTAGGCAGCGCTTGCCCCAGCCCCACTCCTCCCTCAGTGGAAGCCCTGATCTTCAAATTTCACACGCGTACCTCAGAGCAGACAGCAGGGTAGTGCAGCCTGCCCTGAAGTGTGCGCGCAGTCTCTGCCAGCATGGAGCTGGTGCTGGAGCTGTGGAGCCCAGTCACCAGCTCTGTACTGGGAGTGGGGGAGAGACTGGGGTTGCACTGCCTCACACCCCTCCCCCACTGCCCGCTCTGAGGTGCACACACCAGTACAGAGCTGGTGCTGGGGTTCGGCACAGCTGTCTGCAACTGGCCCTGGCTCTGGGTAGCTGCTGTCAGCCAGGAGCCTGGGCTGTTCCCAGCAGGCAGCTGGGACGCTGCAAGCCCTACTGGAAGCAACTACAGAAGACTGGGGTAGCTGCTGACAGCCGCAAAGCCCAGACTGGGGGGCAAGGGGCAGTAGGACATCCTGTCATGTACCCTCTGCCCTCATTGTTTTTCTGGCATGCTGACATTCCGGCACCTTCCAAGGTAGGCATTGTGGTGTTTTTCAGTACTCTGGACAAAAAATGTTGCCCACCCCATTCTACTACATTAACTGGCCTTCTTCTCAGTTCATTGGCTCTTATGCTTTCATGCCCCACCCCCTCTTTCAACTTTTGTCACCTCTGCTCTACCCCAGATATGCCCTTTTTACCCTACTCTCCTGCCTAGTTCCTTTTTCCTTCCCTTCCCATTTACCCATTCCAAATTCCACAACTTTTTGGTGGATTAACTAGTTTTGCTGTCATATTATTCATTCTTCTTTAGATTATCCCTACTGGTCTTGTCCACATAAAAATGAGCTTGTCAAACTTGTCCTGTTCCTAGGATGACAGGAGCCTCACGCATAGCTGGCACCTCATTGTTGCCATAATTATAGTAGGAGGTACAGCATCCAGCTGGTAAGTCTGTTGTGGGGGAAGGGACAAGGGGGGGGTGAGATTGAGACCCCCCCATGGTGAAAGGAGTGAGACTGGCACTAGGGCTAGGTTAGGCACGGCACAGCTAGGGCAGAGTAAGGCATGGGATGGAGCCACGGCTCATCTAGGGGATGCGGGGTGGGGAAAAAGGGGAGGCTCCTGCCATTGCATGCCCCCTGGGAGGACACAGAGGTGCATGCCCCCTGGATCTACACGTGGGGTGAGCCTCTGCACCCCCCCGCAGTAGCAGCTTGGCCTTGCCCAAGACCCACCCCCCCGACCTCCCAGGCTGCATGCAATGGCTGCTACCCCCCACATAGCCTGGACAAGCAGCTTGTGGCTCCATCCGATGCTCTGCCAAAGCTGTGTAGTGTCTCCCCTGCCCCAGGCCCAGCCGCACTCCCTCATTCACCAAGAGGGCCCTGGTCTGGCCCCCTCCAAAAAATCCTTCCCCCACAGACTTACCAGCCAGATGCTGCTCTCCTTGCCACCAGGCTGCACTCCTGGCCGCCTGTGTGCTGTACTGTGGCTGCGCACATGGCATTTAATTGTCCACATCGGCCAAAAAAGCCAGTTACCAATATCTCAATTTTCCTTTTATTAGTGCCAATATGATATGGGACTGATGTATTGGTACATCTCTAATTATTAGTAATATGGGCAGCACTACCGACTCTGCCTATATATGCCAGTACGAAGACAAAACTATGAACTGTGCTATTTTCCTGAGGCATAACGGAACTGATTCTTTTATAATGCACATGAAACTTAGTTGAATGCCCTTTTCCTTCCCAGACTTCTAAAGCCGCTTGTTATCAAGCACAATCATTATCCCGTCTTATAAATATATAAGAACTAGTATTACAGCCCCAGAAGAGAATATATTTCTATTTCCTGCAAATAAAGATGTACTGTGCATCCCTACCCGAGATTCCTTCTTGGGTTCATCTTGAGGGTAAAGAAGAAGAGGCACATTAGCAATAAAAGGAGATGCCAGTTCAGAGAAGTCCAGTTCAGGCATCTTGTTGGACTGGAGCTGTTTCTGAAGTTTCACTGCAGCAAGATGCTTCTGGAGAGATTGACACAATGAAAGGGCACTACACACCACTTCAGGCTTGTCCTGAGAACACAAGAAAAAACAAACAAACACACACAAACAAAAATACACCACATGAACTAATTTGGTAGCCGTTGTAATTATTTTGTACTTGTTATGTGTTATAACCTTTTGTATGCTTAATAGGTGGCCATGTTTGCATATGCCAACTGGAGGCTTGCATAGTGTCTATGTAACAGGGGCTAAATAAATTAGAGACTCCAAGGTTGCAATTGCAGAAGAAACATGCAGTCGGGATTTTCCACATGGGGTTTCCCCAAGGGAAAATCCAGCGTCTGTCAGTAATGTGACAGTCACCGCTCCGGGCCAATGAAGAAGTGCCACATGCGATCAGACCATCTTGTGTCACTGAGGGTATAAATGACATTGCACTACGAGCTTTAGGGTCTTTGTGCGCCCGACAGAATGTAGTCACAGATCAGTTCGAACTCGGAGCGACCTTCGGCCCGGCCAGCCGGAGGTGAGGATGCCAGACCCCCGTTCCCGGCGACCAACCCCGGAAACACCACCTCACCAGAACACGACAGTAGTCTCACGCGTCGCTAGGGCGTGTGAGATGTCGGTGAGTGTGTGCTCACTGGTAGACATAACACCATTGATTAAGTTTGTTTCGTTTAACATTTCATTAATAAAAGTTAAGCTTGACCACCCACATAACATCGTCAGATTGTGATCTGCCGCAAGTCCGACTAGAAAAAGATCCTATAACAGTAGCACGCTCAATTCTACATGAAGTCCAGGGCAGAAAGTGAAGAGGTAACTAACAAATCACCTTGGAAGAGAGCAAAGGAATTAGATGCACAACAAGAAATTAATTTTGAGCTATTAATTTCTCTTATAATCCTTAGTCTCCATCTTTCTGAAATATAAACCCATTCCACTAGACACTCAACAATACCCTACTGACAACTTAACAGTAATTTGATCGTGAAAGGCATTCTTAACCCAATTTCTACGCTGGAAAACTACTCTAAAATAGGGTAAGAGAGCAAGGACAACAGTTCAGGATCAGAGTTTCATATTAGAAGGATTCACAGGAATACCATGATTATTACTATGATTAAAACATTTTTAAAAAGTTATACAAGAGGCATCTGTAAGACTTCCCCAATGTAATCAAGCACACATACTACTCCCCTCTCCCCCAAGAGACAAAACCCATAGAAACAAGTAAATCAATTTTAAATTAAGGACTTCAACACTTTTAGCAATCAACTTACTAACTCTTCCTTGATAATGTCCATGATAACTGGGAGGTAGTCATCCACAACTTCCTTGCACTCAGAAACCAGGTCTGGGTCAGGAAGGAATTCACATGTCTTAGCCAGGTAAGAGCGGATCTCATCCTATAAATGAAGAGGAAGATTACAGGCCTTGTTCAAGTGTGCAAAAGCAAAGAAATCAGTGCTTTCTATTTTTTATGGAGACTATATACAGAGCAAACCCTTGCACTCAGAAAAGGGTCCAACCAGCCAACAGAACTGGAATGGGATTTTACATTTTCTTCATCCAATCTGAAATCTGCTTGGAACAGAAAGTCAGTGCTGTCATTCGTACTGCTGCAATAAAAATAAAAGTACTTCTTGAAGTGTTTGGGCCCTGAGTAAGGCAAGTAAGATAGCTGACAATAACCAGATGAGGGGAAAGCTGGCTATAGAAGAGAAGTTACCAGGAAGGCCTAACTGGCCACACATGACAGGGCTTGCACCAACGTGAGAGCTCTTGGCTTCCAAAAGAAAAGAAATTACAAGATTAAAAATTGAGAGGTCCTTTAAATATTACACTAGTTCTATACACTTCAAGTGTATTATCTTCCTACCATGAAGATGGGTTACTCTATTAGCTCAAAACATGGCAAATTAATAGGCCTAATGTTAACTATAAAGTGTTCAAGATAACCAGGGGCTATACAATTCTTTACAAAACTATTCCTAGATGAGGAAAAATAGCATTTTCAGGAGTAAACAATATATTCTGCAATATGTTTTTTCCCCAACATTAGCTTAGTATATCTTAACCTTTGCTTAGCTATCACTGCACCGTCCCCTTCCACAACTATGAAGCCACACCTAGTGTCCTTGGGCAAAAAACCAAAAGGAATGAAACCAACACACACACAGCTTACCTCTGTGCTATTGTCCTTCAAAACCTTCCCAACCACCGTTACAACTTCTTTACACAAGTCACATGGGATGCTTTTCTAAGGAAAGAAATGAAAAGTTACTTGAGCGGGACCCAATTGTTAGCAAGGGCAGTGTGCAAGGGAAAAATTGTTCTCTTGATTCTTTTAAAGGCAACTAAAACATTCTGTCAGTCTCCTTATCAAACAAGAAAGTCCAAGGCTGTTACAAATGTATTAAGTTCTAGTTTCTATATTCTCCAATACAGAACAGATGTGTTATTATTTGCTTTCTTTTGTTCAGAACTATAGCAGCAAGATATACCAGCTGATGCCTGCTTAGTCACCTGCAACTGAAAAATATGCCCACCTTGGAACTGGACACCCTTGAGCTTGTTCCACCTTCCACTTTAAACAAAAAAGCTAGCAGCAAGTATTCCAAGTGTTTGAATATTTTAGAGTTAAAAAGTATAAAGGAAAATGATTGGATTTTAATGCCTGCACAGCACAACAGTAGAGATGATATCAAGAAAATTAAAAGCTGCAGCCCAAGCTATTTAAGACTGGAGAAGCCATACAAAGACCTTTGCACAAGAAAAAGGGAAGGTTACATTAAGTTTCCACTGGTCTTAGAGACAACCTTGATATCCCTCTTCCACCTGTAGCCAGAAGCAAGAAGATTGCTTCAGAGGAAACAGGAACGACTAGTTTTATAAAAGAACACTTTCCCAGCTGTATTTATACATAAATATGTAACATGTTAGAGATCTGAATAGTTGCAACAAATCTAGTAGTATTAAACTATATCTGAACAGCTCATACTGAAACTGTTTTAGACTTGTATAGAAGCAGAGTGAAGTACAGCTCAAAAATTACTGTAATTCTGAGCCAGTCTAGTTCTGGCTAAATTATGAAAGAACTTTTAAACTCTGCTTATACAAGCATAGGACAGGACAAACTTATTACAGACTAGAAGAGTTGATGCACACTCCCAAGAAGCTAGTTCAGAGCCATGTCATCTGGCATGCAGGGCTCCCCACAAGTCCAAAAATTCGGCAGTGGCAGTGTTACACTGCCACTCCGTAGTGCCAGATTTCTGGACCTGTGGGAAGCCTGGCAGGCTGCACAGTGTAGCCCTGTGCACTAAAATCAGGTATGTGGGGCCAGGAAAGGATGAGGGGGGGCTCCACACCTCTGGCCAAGAGCCCCAGAAGTCCTACCCCTCCCCAGAGATTGACAGATAGGTAGGGGGAGCCTATATTGTGAGGACTGGTACTGGACACTGCGCCACAGCCACAAAAAACAGAGGCAGCCCCTGTGATTTTGGTTGGTCCCTACCAATAAGGTAGTCCCATCTTCCCTTTTAAACCCTGCTTAAAAGTATGTCCAGCTATAGACCAGCTCATACATTTTCCTTGTGTGCAATTCAGAAGTGAAATAATGTCATTATAGAAATGAAGGCTATTATCATCGAGCATTTATTTGTGAGAAAAGCTGCACAAGTTTCTACAATTACATACAAGCCACTATTTTTCATCTCAATACACTGGCAACCATCATCATGTGGCTCAATGAGACTTGTGCAGGGATAATGACTATTCAGTTGTTAAGTTTACTTGATTTGCTCCTAGAAGTAAAGAAGCAAGTCTTCATAGATCACTGTGGGATGGAGCCAAGAGGCTATGCTGCTCTGACCCTGCCCTTACTTTACACAGGGCATGTCTACACATGCAATCAGTGCACATGAATAAACTCCCGAGCTCATTGCTTCAGAGTTTTTTTGGTCCTGGGTGCATTGTTGGAGTGTATGCCCAGGAGCAATCAACTCCATAGCAATCAGCTCTGGAGTTTATTCATGTGCAGCATATGGAGACTGGCTGGAGCAGACTCCTTCCCCAAAAGTACTTGTGGGCAGAACTATCATATTGATAGACTCAAGTTTAGTATTTCTGGTTTCTCTTTTCTCCTAAGGAGACTATCATATGCAAGCAGCTTAGTTGGCCCTTTCTGCACCTATTCTAATTGAATTTTTTTCTTGGACAAGTAACCAGCCAATTTCTTGCTGGGCCAGGCTAAGATGGCAACTCTGAAAAGCAGCAGAAACTGGCTTGCAGGGGCCAGATCTTAAGGCCTCCATTTCTTACACATCCATTTGAATTGGGACACTTCACCTTGCAACAAAACACAGACCCATCTGCATCTCACTAGGCCAGCAAGAGGGTCCTCTGCAATATGGAAGACAGAGAGCTGGTCTTATGTGTATAATCTCATGAGGCATGGGGGAGGGGGTTTCATGTGCCAGTGACAAGATTTTGTTTTGTTTTGTTTTGTTTATTACCAACAAGCGTCTTAAGCTCAGCCCCTGGGAAGGCCACATACCTTTGCATTTTCACCATTTGTATAATAAAAAGGTTTTAAAAGTTTAGTGCCCCCTGCCTTTAGATAAAGGAATGGGATAGCATATAGCACTGAAAAGGCACACTTGGGATAACTAAATCTTTCCTACAATAATTCTGAATGGCACTAGTACAGGGGTGAGCAATTATTTCAGCTGGACCTGAGGGCCACAGCCCCTTGACAAGTGCTCTGTCCCAGGGACCTTTACCACTGGAAGTTCCTCTCCTTGGCCCTGGAAGTACTCCCTTAGGTAAAGGGGTTTGCCATCTTGGAACGAGGGGGGTAAGAATAAATAATCACACACAAATCAGGACAAAATTTTTTTGAAATGAATGTGTTTGCATAATACCTTAAAATAAAGCCTATCTTTTGTATATTTGGGGGGGAGGGGGCGGGGGGGAGGAGGGATGTGGCTGGTTATACATGTTTGTAGGGGGAGTCCCACATGCACATCCCAGCTACCCTCCCCCACATACATGACCCCCACACTGAGCACAGCCCCTGCCAGCAGCAGCAAGCCCTCAGGGCACTCAGCCTGCAGCAGGCAGAGATCCCAGTCATTGTGCAGTCCCAGTGAGCCCCAGGACTGAGGTTGGCCAGGATGCTGGCAAGAAGAGGGGCAGAGCCAGTCTGGCCCCACAGAGCCCCTGCCAGACCAGGTTCTGTGCTTCTGCCAGCCCTGGCCCCAAGGCACTGGCACAGGCCCCACACTCCCACTAGCTTGCTCACTGCCACTCCCACCCCGCAATGCCCTTCCTCTGCTGCTTTCCTCCCGGCCTGCCTGCCGCTCCAGCAGCATACTACAGTTCCTGGCTTCATGGCCAGGACTGCAGAACACAGAAACAGCCAGCCCAGCCCACGCAGTTCCCAGCTGACCCCTGCTGCCACTGGCCCTGCTCCCAGGGCACTGTGCTCCTGCTCACCCACCCACTGCCACTCCTCCCCACACCTGCTGCCATGCCCACTACCACTGCTTGCTGCCCCACCACTGGCAGTGCACAGTTCTGGGCTGTGTGGTCAGGTCAGGACTGCAGAATACAATGGATAGAATGGCGTGGCAGGCTGGATCTGGCCCACAGGCCATATTTTGCCCACCCCTTCACTAGTATCTATAGAACAGATTCAAAAGCTACTTTCATCACTGAATCCAACAGAAGCTTTATGGATAGTTAGAAACAAAAAATGGAAATACATATTGATCTAACTGTAGAAGAAAAGCCTTGGCAACACTTACCACCGTAGGCTTATTCCACACAGTTTGTTGACAGTGTTTCAGAGCTCCACACTGTGATGCAGTCCGCAGATTCTGACACCATACCTCAGGACCTTTCACACAATCCTTCTGCCATAAGAGAGGGCTTGCCGCAGCTGCCAAAAGGGAAAAAAAAAAAAATGTACATCTGAAAGGATGATTTCAAAATAATCAGAGAGCATATCTACATGTTCAATAATGCACCGTAATTACAGTGCATCAAGTTTAATACCCGTTATAACAGATACCAACTTAATGCACTGTAAATCAGCACTATTGTACATTAGCGCAGATAAATGCACCTTAGACCAAGTCTACTGCAAATTAATACAGCTGGCAAAAGCCATGCTAATGCACAGATTTAATCTTCTGTGCATTAAGCATCTCATGTAGCACTCCGGGCATGTCTATCTAATGACACTACCAGTATTTTAGTTGGCTTCACAATTTCAGCACACTTATATATTCACATTTTAGTTTAGGAAATGATGCAGACCATAAGCAACTAGCACCTGCCCCACCCCCAGCAGCCAGTGAGCAACCTGGGGAAGGGGGAAGGTCCCCCCATGGCCAATCACACCCATGCAGGCTTGCCATTAGTACTTCTGGGTTGGCACA
>NW_017728920.1:6657963-6668500 GCF_001723895.1 Crocodylus porosus | reverse complement strand
TTGTGCAGAGGAAGAATTAATTTTGGTTCCCATGTAGCTGCCACTGAGTTTTTGACCAGGAGGCAGGCAGAGGGTAACATCATCCCTCATGTCCATAACAGAGATCTGATTTGAGGGTTAAGTTACCAGTCCAGGTCTTTTGGCATATTAGCCAAAGGACAAGTATAAAAGGCTTTAAAGTTAGCAAAATTAATTTATTATGCTCCTGCATAGTAAAGTCAGTTAATCCTGCTTTCCAATAGATATGATTCTCTATTAAAGCCAATATGCAACCATATATGGCACAGAACAGCAAGGCTTCTCCCCAAAATGTTTTTATGAACAATTTGAAGTTGCTTCAGTCATTCAGAAGTACAGATTATAAAAAAAGAAAAAAGTAAATTATTTGAGCCTTTCAAACAAATGATGCATCTGCCTCCCTGAGGTAGTATAATTAATTTCAGCATGGTTTTTTGTTTTTTAATTTTAAACCAGGTGTGCCCCCTCCAGAGGCCAGCAGGATAACATCAGTACACAAATCAGTATTTTATGTTTAAGCCTATTAACTTGTAATCTTTTTCCTTTGACAGTATATGTCCTATACTACAAGAGAATGGTTAAAATTGCATCCATCTTAAAATTACCTTACTTGCATTGTTTGTATCTGAGCCCTCCCAGAGCCAGATTCTTGGATAAAAACAACAAGAAACTGCAACCATCAGCAAGCATAAAACATAAAAGGTTCTTATAAAGGGCAAGGAGGAGTTATAAACACCAGAAGCAGTGACCTTTGTCCCAACATCCCCAGTTTAAAAACAAACAAAAAAAATTCTCTGTAGTGATATTCTGGGGAAAAGAATACAAAAAGGAAATATCAAGATGGCAAAGCAAATCAGCACGTTTTTTAGAATGGCTTCAGCCCAAGTAACAGGGAGCCAGAGGTACCTGTTACTGGCAGAGAGAGAAGCTGTAGCAGGAATGTCCCTAGGTATAGGACAGTAGATTTAAGGCTAGCCACAAGCAAATAGGCAGCCAGGGCCCATAGGCTACCAGCAGCGACAATCCCAGCAGGATGCGGGGGCCCCCTCCAAATCCCATGGCACTTACGCCAGGCCAGCACACTAGATGCAGTAGGGGGGGTGGCAGCCAGAACAAATAGATATGCAACCCAGCTGGGCTAAACAAATGCAGCAGCTGCAGACTCTCCACTTGACTGTGGGGCCCTCCAAAGCATGAGCCCCAGGGCAGTGCCCTGATTCACTCCCCCCCCCCGCCGGCAGGGGCAGCCCTGGCTACTAGTGCCTCTTGCAGAGCTGGATGCCTAGCAATAGGATAAGGCAGTGCCCTGGCTAGGCAGCCAGGGCACTGCTACAGTAGCAAAAGGAATAGTAATAGTCTGCCCTGGAGACTGAGGGGGCACCTGAACAGAAGACGAAGAGCCAGGGGGTAGAAGCCTGGGCCCTCAAGATAGATGAGCGGTGCAAACCCCAGCTTGGAAGGGAGAAGAGCTCCTGCTAACTCAGGCTGGTGAGGAGTAGGAGCTGTAGGCATGCCAGATACTCCAAAGGACAGAGCCAGAGTGGGGAAGATGGCTGGGCAGCAATATTATGATCTGGAGGGGGAGCCCAAAGTGGCTCTTGTATTTTTTGTTCTCATTTATACTGGAGGACTGAGCATGGCTGATAAGGGGAACTGAAGGCCACAGAGGTGCTGCAGGACCACCCAGCAGAGTCCATCCAGGGTCTGAAACCCAGTGGGCTGTGGGGGATAGATGCCCAAACACTTTAGACAGCTGGGCCAAGCAAAGCAGTCTCTCTGGGTCATGTTAGGGTAGCTTGTTATATTTAATGCTTTGAAGTTGCACCTGTGTATACAGTGGTAACTTAGTGATGTTAATATTTATCCTTTTCTATCATTGCTCACATTCTGTATAGCCTCATTAATTTTTTTTTTTTTTTTTATTATTAGCTGGCCTCAAGTTGTTTTTGTAGAGCTCTTAGTGCTCACTATATAGCTTTTCTTTTTAAAAATCACTGTGAGAAGTTTTTCTAACATAACATAGCAATAGTCTTGTTACCAGCTCAAATTAACTGAACTTGCTACTAACCAGCTGAATCAGAGGGATGAAAGGATTGGATAGGTTAATGATAGGCAATAATGGGAAACCAATGGACAATGCCCAAAACAAAACGGTGAAGAAAGGCCAAAATTAAGAGGTGTGCTTGTGATGGGTCTGTTGAGCAAACCCGGTGACAGGATTAAAAAAGTCAGTATGCTGACTGCAGGAAGACCAATCCAAAAGCAAAGAACCAAGAGGAGTGAAGTTAAAGAAAAGCATAAAGAGGAGGCAGCAAGAAAGTTAGTTGTCATCATCATCATAAATCCAGCCTTCAACACCTGCCTGGACTGTCTCAGCCCATGATGTATCCTTTGCTTCCAGCAACTCAGTGGCAGTCTTTGTTGAGCAAGTAATATTTGGGATTGGATGAGATTAGAAACATTCAGTACAATTTCTCTAGATATAGGAATTGCTAATGTGATAATTGCTGCAGTAATAAAATTAGACTTTGATTTTATGACACTGAGTTGCCTGCATTAGTATTTCACGTTCCATTTACGGGTTAATTGTGCTTTAATGATCCCCAAGCACCATCTAGTGCAGGGGTGGGCAAAACGCGGCCCACCAAGCCATTCTATTCAGGCTGCAGCGCCCCTAAAAAAAAAAATTAGAAAATTAATGTTTATTTGCCCTTGGCTACCCATCATGTGGCCCTCAATGGCATGCCAAAACTTAGTAAGCAGCCCTCCACCTGAAATAACTGCCTGTCCCTGATCTAGTGAACAGTAGTGCCAACAGTCAGAGAGGGGAGGGTAGTAAAAGGGTGGCTGAGCAGAGCAGAGCTGAACCCATAGCAGCCTTGCCCTGGATTAGGCGTGCCAGGGGGACCAAGACTAGGTTCAAGACAGGGCTGAGGGGCCTGGAAATCAAAGAGACAGCAAAAGGCTAAGGTTGAGAGAACCAGGCCTGAACTAGTGGGCCAAGGCCAGAAGCCTGCAACTAAAGTAAAGGGAGGGCTAAAGCCAAGAGGGCTGAGGCCTCTAACAAAAGGGACTAAACTAGACAGCCCAATATCTGCAGGCATGGACATGGCTGTAGGGGTGGGAGGCAGCAATGAATTTAGACCTTAAGGCAGTCTGGGCCAGCAGGTCAGAAGCCCCAAGACCAATGGGGAGAGTTGGAACCCAAAGTTATACTGGCCAAGTCAGGCAAGAGAAAAACCAAACAGTACCAGCAGCCAAAGCACCGGATAACTGCCTCCCCTTATTACCTTTTAAATGACAAGGCAGGGTAGGTGAGGAAACAGGGTAAGACCTTGAGAGGCTGGAGCAGGAACAGAGCAGGATCAAGGCAACAGCTAGGGGGCATCACAGCAGCCCCTGGGCCCCATCCTGTTGCACACAGTAAGTGCCACTTATTTTAACAGTGAAAAAAAAACAACAAACCATCAGCTCTTGGAAATTCCTGAAGGTCCTTTCATCTTCAACTACTGTGACTTCATGCCTGTTCATGAAGTCACAAGCCTAGCTAAGTGAAATCCCAAACAAAAAAAGTGTCATTTCTGGAGCTTTTTAAGGCTAAAGATAGCTTGAGCAGAAGATGGCAGCAAAAACTTCAGCCTACTAGCCTCTCCTGCTAATTAATATTGGAAACTGTAAGTTTCACAGGTTTTCAAAAAAGCCACCAGCTGTAGCCATGAATTAAAATTTGTATTGGAGTAGTAGGCAGCATTGCAATCAGAGTCAGAGAACTGGATCATTAAGGCATGTTCTTTAAATATTTGTATACAAGTCATCTCCCGGTGTTAAGCCACTGCACAAATGCCTATGTGGACCTTTCTTTGGTTTAAACCAGACTTAAGATTTACCTTCAATTAATTGGGAACCTGTTTAGACTACAGTTAGCTTGGCTTCAACTAAAATAGTCCAAGCAGAAACTTTCACTGGTTTAAACTCAGTTGGAAGTAGAACTGCATTTACAGAAGCCATATGTAACATCACAGCATGTCATTAGGGACTTCACTGACAAGCTTCTGCAGGATTATTCAGAGTTAGTCTTTGTTCTAGAAGGAATACAGTTACCCACCCACTACAAATGTGAAGCAGAACAAATATGGGCCAACAATTCACACATAGGCTTGGAAAGTGAGGTCTCCTTTACTTTGAGAGACCAGAACAAAGAGTAATTTTTAGACAGGTTTTTAAAAACTCAAATAATAGTAGATGAAGTTCCAAGTTATGCTTGTTTTTTGCTAGTTTCTTTTTCATAAAGAGGAGATGCACAAGATGTAGTACCTCAAGCATTCAAAATTGAGGTGAGGGTCTGGCTAGGTCAGCACAAACAGTGCTGCTGGTAAAATAAACTTTAGAAAAAGGGAATTTGCTTTATTATGCTCTTCATTCTTGAATCCAGCAGCAGAGCAAGGCAGTAGAAGTACTCAAACCAATTATTGCAAGACTTTCCTTTAAAGCCATTACAGCTTCAGGAACCTGAATAAATGGCATTTCACCTGGGGAAGCTGAATTGGATAGATAGAAAAGAGACCCCCTTCCAATTCTGAATACAGGAGTCAAGAAACAAGCCACAGGACAGGAAGCTAGAGATGCTAGCAACAATGACAAATGGTCAAGGTCATCGGGTAAGAGTCTTTGCACGTACAAGTTAGTAGTTCATTAACTCTATCAAAGTTTTTTTTTTACTAGCCCAACCACTAGTCTATAGTTTGTAGAAGCGATTCCATACATCCTGCAGCCAAATCACATTGGGAGTCTCAGCATTGCTGGATGATTATCTCCAGGATCTCCAAGAACACCTACATCAGTTGAAGACTTCAATTTCTCAGCCACTTCACAGGTCAGCTGACAGACTGCTACTATTATCCATATAATTACCACCTCTATCCATTGTAATGATTTTTGGGACTTATGAAGTGTTTGTTCAGAATCTTTTGAAATCTCCAGGGTCAGAGAAGAGTCTGCCTTTCACTACATAAAATTCTGTTCAGCAGTTCACCATTTCCCTTCTAAAAATCTGCCCTGTCAGTAAAATTTTAGCAGCATATCACAATTAGATGAACATGTTATGAACAGCTCAATGCCAACAGAACTATACAAACCTCAGCAGCAGAATGCAAGGGTAGATTTCCATAAGCCCCCATATCTAGACATTCCCTTCTCCCTTCCAGCTGAGGCCATGAATGGAATCAGTAGTCTCTCTTCTTGCTCTCAGTTAATACTGACAGCCCTGTAGCTAAAACTGCTAAATATCTGGGGATCATGCCTCACTTGCAGACTTTGATTTGGATGGGATATAGTTACATGGACAATTTCAAGACAAAAGGTAAACAATATTCCAAAAGAAAAAGTTTAGCTTGTGTAAAAAAAAACCAAAAACAAAAAACCCCAATCACTCAAGAAACACCTGGACTTAAGCTATTTTGCAGCCTGAATTATGCACTTAATATAAACTTGAGGGTGTAACAGACCTATCAAATATGTGCCTTTTCCCACAGGGCTCCTGCCCCAGGCAGCATACATGATGAACCATGTTCAGGGACAGTGCAGCCACTTGGTGTCTCTTATTCATTTAGTTATTGATTCCTTCCAAATCATTCAGGCTACAGTGAAATACAAAATCCAGTCTTCTTGGAAAATACAGTGTTTGTCATTTGTTGCCTCAGCTGACATAAGGAACCCAATTCCACACTGCTGGAACAAAACCAAAATGACAACAGAACCCCCCCCCCCAAACTGGTCATGGCAGAGCCAAGATGGACCACGTTCCAACCCCAACTCCCAACCCTGTTCCCATTCCTCCAGACCACCTTGTTCTCTGGGAACTTGATTTAAGAAACAGTGGTTTCCTCTTCAAAAATGTGATTAAGTGCCTTGCTCAGTATTATCAAAGTGTGCAGAGGCAAGGACATAATCAGGTTCTCCCATGCATCATTCAACTACTCTCTCAGCAATCCCTCACAGTTGAGGATGATTGACTTTATCTGCAAATAAGATGCCAATCAGGGACTGACAGACTGTTACAACAACTCAAAAATGTGTTTCCATGAGGGGTGAGTGGCTCTGGATTCTTGACTTGGTTTGCAACATGCCATTTCTGTTGCTCCTGCTTTTTCTATTGCCTGTTTTCATTGTAAAGTTTCAAAGTACTGAGATCCTTGTAGCAGACTCTTCCTCCATTTGGAGCAGTCCTGGTCAATAATCTCCTGCAAGCTGATGTTGATTTCCCTCCCCCTCAAACTGGCTTTGAGGACATCCTTGCTTCTTCTGCCTTCCTCTTGACCATAAGCCTTGAGAGAGCTGGGAGAACAAAGCTTGCTTTGGGGGTCTAGAATCAGACATCTGGACATGGATGGACCAAAGTTAATGTTGAATGATTACTGCCTCAAAGTTTGTGGCATTTGCTTGTAAGAGAATGCTAGTGTTGGTGCATCTGTCTTCCCACTGGATTTGAAGGATCGTTCCTCAGGCAGTGTTGATGGTACTTCTCCAGAGAAGTGAAGCATCTCCTGTATACTGTCCATACTACTTCCACCACAAAATTCTCTTTTCTTCTTATAGGCCTGACTTGTTCTCAGAATACCTTTAATTTTCTAGACAGCCTAACCTCATTGCATTAATGTGGCATATGTATTCTCTACATGCACAAATGAATGGGCCCTGGGTTGTATACAAACCAGTAGTCTGATGGCAGCATTCGATTGTATAGATGTGGCACAAAGTAAGTTAGGCTGCACAGACAACCTAAAATTCTGGCATTTCTTAAGTTTCAGTACCTAAATTTACAACATTATTTTAAAATAGATAAAAAAAAAAAAAAAAAAAAAAAAAAAAAGGACAATTTATGGAAGTGAAGAGCTGCTAGAATTTTGCTCCACTTGGAAGTGTGGAGTCAAGAAAGACTCTACTGCTTGGTGCAGATGATTCAGAGGGAATGCCAAAATGTATAGGGATGGCAATTGATCATCTGAAACTTGAACCGACTTACTACCAGAGCCTGAAGCAACTGACATCAAGAATAGAATGAAACGCTAATGAAGAAAGAACAAATAATTTTAAAAAAAAATTAGCCACCTACTAGTTAACCTTCTTTATATGGAAAAGAGAAACAAAACATCTGGCTCTTAAATGAAAAAAGATGTGTAGGGGGTAGCTTAGAAGTTTCTGGCTTGACTTTGTTTTTAAAAAGTCAAAAATAGCAAATCAAGCCTTTAAAAGTCTTGAAGCACTCCAGGGTAAAGATTGGAATCTTTCAGCTGTAGCATCATAACTTAAGGCAACTACTGAAGGACAAACTCAGGAACTTAGCCAAAAGCAACTAGTTTTTTTTCATTTTTTGTGCATGTAATCAGGGTTACTATATTTCGAGATCAAAAAAAGACACTAGTCACATGGGGGATGGGCAAATATGACTAGGGGGCAGTGACATGCCCTTACCCATTTGTTACCCCTCATTGCCAAGCCACCACACCCCCCCTTCCCCAGCCCTGCTGCTGCCCCTCACATCCCAGCCCTGCTAGTGCCCCTCACTCAAATCAGTGCCCTGCCTGCCTGAGCCATGATGATGGCCCTCACAACTCGCATCCCCCTTCCAGGCCCCATCCCTTCTGGTGACCCTCACTCCTGACCTACAGTCCCCTGGTGCTGCCGGCACCCCCAGACTCTCAACCCACAGCTCTCCCACCCCACAGTCCCTTGACCCAGCTGGAGGAGCCACAGCTGTCCCTGTCCGGACAAGAACAGAGCATGGTAGATCCATTCATGCCAAAGACAGTAAATGTGTGTCAGGCCCCAGTGAGGGCTGGAAGGAAGAGTAGGGAAGGTTTGTGGCACCTCCTGCCCTGCGGCAGGGCTGCCACGCTGCACCAGGTAGCTAGGCCAGGGCCCCTTCCCCCCCCAGCAGCATCTCCTGGCCACTCAGCCCGTGAGCAGAGGACAGGCACCAGCTGGCCCCTGTGCTGCCTGCCAGCCAGTTTCCTGCTGCCCTCAGAGGGCTCTCCCCCTTTCTCCCACTGGACTCCAAGGAGCAGGCTAATCCACCTCACTTCCTCTGTCCTGGCCAAATGTCCAGGATTTAGCTTGTGAGCAGGGGGAGGGCAATCAGAGGCAGCAGGGAGAACCACATGGGTTTGCAGGCACCTCTGCAGCTGCAGGCAAGTACATCTGTGCTCCCTGCTGCCTCCAATTGCCCTCACCCTGCACACACCAGCAGAAGAACACAAAATCCCAGACATTTGGGCAGATTTAAAAAACCCACCTGGACAGAGATCAGAGAGCTCAAAAAGAGGACATGTCTGAGAGAGCCAGGATGTACGGTAACCCCAGGTACATTGGCCACCAGAGGCTGCCATTTGCTCGCTTTGGAAGAAGTTGTTGGCTGATGGTTCTATGCTCCCCATCCTTCCTTCCGTACCCTACCTTCTGGGATGCAGCATGTCAAGGAGAGGTCTGAAAAGCCTCGAATTGAAGGACAAAGCAGTGAAGGAAAAGCCTTCAACCACAAGTTAGAGCAGAGCCAGGTGTTACATCTACTTTTCCTTCATTTGCTTCCTATGGAAATATCCAAAACAACAAGAATATACTATTACAGCATACTGCATTTAATGTGTGGCTTTGGGAGTAAAAGTGAACAGACTTAGAAACCCAATGCTAGAAGTGGTCTTTAAGTACAGAATAAGTCACCATGGATGCTGTCACTGGTGTGATATTAACAGCCCCAAAACTAACAAAGCTGTTAGTGACTGCAGAGGAGGGGATCCATAGTTAATAGCAGCACTCTAGCTGTGGTCCTAGGAAGCAATGGGCCAACTTTTCCCAAATAATTTCCTAGAAGACTTCATTGGAAGCCAACAGAGAGCAGGTGGAAGATCCCTAAGGGGGAATGAGATCCTTTCAAGGGTGCTACACTGTTGGCACATATTTTGTGAATAACATTTGGAAATTTAAGCCCAGAGACTTCAAAAAGAAATCCACAGCTGTGGACTTTGAGTTCCCTGCAGAACAGAAGAGCTGCTTTATTATTTTACTATAAATCAAGAAAAGTATAAACTAAAAGCTGGCATTTTCCAAGGGGCGCCTGGAATCTAGAAAGGGAGAGAGAGCCACTCCCTTAAGGGACAAGACTGAATGGGCTGAGGCTTAGGGTAGGCTTGTGTGAAGTGGCAAGTATTAGATTTGGAGTCGGCCAATTCAAAAATCACCATCCTGATTCGATTCAGCCATGGACTAAACAAGAAGCAGTCCAAGGATGCTAGACACAGCTGCCTCCAGCTGGTAAGTCTGTTGTGGTGGGCAGAGGAGGAAGGGAAGGGCAGATCAATGCCCCCACAGCAAGTGGGGATTGGGGCTGGGACAAACTGCCCAGCCTGGGTGGAGGAGCATGGGACTCAGGGAACCATTACTTGCCACCAGTCCAGGAAGGCATTGAAGCAGGTGTTTTTGCCCCTGGATCTGCATGACACAGGCTGGGCCAGGCCAGGCTGCACTCTGGGCTAGCAGTAGAAGGTGCTGGGAGCAGGGGCTATGCCCTCCCGCCACTTGCCCAGCCTCCCGGACAAGCCACAGCTTTTCCCTGGCTGGACAAGCAGCAGCAGGGCATGGGGGCAGGTGCATGCACCTGGATCAGAGTAGGGCCAACAGCAGGGGCTATGAGGAATTTTAGGGGGGCTGCAGCCCCCCTATAGCCTCTGCTCCACTGGACTCTGCAGGGAATGCAGAGCCAGGGCTGCACTCTGGGGCTAGCCACCTGGGAACCTAGCCCTGGCCCCACCTATCCCTCAGAGCATAGCCAGGCAGGTAGGGTTAGCCTCCCAGATTGCAGCCCAGCCCAGATTTGGGGGCACACATCCACCCCTATGACCTCCCAGACAAGCAGCACACAGTGGCTGGAGTCCCCTCCCCAGCTGGGCAGCTTGTCCCAGCCCCAACCCCTCCCCTGCTTTTAAAGTCCATTTACAAACTAGAGTCCTTGGGGAGTGTATGTCTATGCCCTTTCTTGTTGTTTGGACATAAGTTTGCAAGTTTACTGTAACAACTTCTTCCTTCAAAACATGGGTAACTGTGCTGCTATGGAGTAGATTTCTTCCCCCCCCCCCCTTTAAAACAGGCTTGTCTAAATGCATAGTTAATGGTCTAGAAATTAAATTTAATGAAACCTGATTCTTTTTTTCCCCCCCTGTCCAAAGGATGCCAGATCTATTTCAACTATAGTTTGGGTATCACAGCTCCCATAAAACCCTCTATATATCCCAAGAATAGATAGCTCACTGGCAGTTCATAGCAATAGATCTTTGCCCCTAAGGACTGAAGTACAGATTTTTAAAATACCATACTAAAAACACAGCTTATCCGAGGCAAGCATTGCCCAGGCACCATGATCCTTGGCAAGTCTGACTAACCATGAAGGCATTTATCTTTTTCTTAATCTTACAATAGTCTATTTGATCTTCCTCATTCTTTTTATTTGAAGGAGACTCTGTTTACAACC
>NW_017728920.1:6652156-6657508 GCF_001723895.1 Crocodylus porosus | reverse complement strand
GCTAGAAGTGTATCTAGCTGGGGTAATGTAGGCCCAGCACTCTTTCCTGCTTATGCAGGGGGTCGGACTCGATGATCTGTTGAGGTCCCTTCCAACCCTAGCATCTATGAATCTATGAATCATATCAACACTTGACAAAGCTGGCGGGTGCTCATGACAGCTTTAGAGACTTCACTGGTTCAGAGGAACATAAGTGATACCCTGCCTTCTGCCCAATTTCAAACTAACAAGAGATAACTACCTCTTATCTAGCCATCATATTAGTATTCCAACTCAAAACAGAAGTTGCATAGAACAGGCAGCTGAAGCCTCCAGGGAGCTCAATGGTCCCATGCAACTTCTACCAGGTCACTATGCATACAGTAACCAACAAGTTGCTGGGGAATTTTGCTTTCTAGGGGATTCAATGTTTATTGTTCAGTTCATAAACTCAGAACTGTACCCAGAAAACACTTTAAGGACTTCTTCAAATAATGATGAAGTGGAAAAGAACCTAAGGACTCATGTACCCTACAAAAAGAGTTCTGATTTGCTCTCCTTGGGAAGAGACTCCTGGGCCATTGAGTCCCTGCATTCACAGAAGAACATTTCCAAATCTTCAAGTCACCAGTGTAGTCTCAGCCACAATTAAAAGCACAACACCCTACAACTTGCCACAACTAGAAGCAGGTGAGATGGAAGTACAGCAACAAGAAGAAAGTATTGGTTTATGTTCTTAAGGGTATGTTACAGCTGTGCTGGTCTAAGCAGACAAGGTTCTTTGGGCAGATGTTATATCTTGTATTAGACCACTCAAATAGTTGGAAACATTCTTCTCTGCAAGCTTTTGGGTATAAATACCCTTCACCACGTTGAGGAAGCATCTGCAGTTGGCGTGAAAACCCTAGGAAAGAGATTATGCTCTATACATGTATAGTAAAACCAGTACAATATCCCCTTATGTAGAGTTAATGGTATAAGGTATTTAACAAACAGAACAGTTTGTTCCCTCATGGGAACAAAAATTAGGTTGCCCACCTAACATTAATCACAATTTTATCCACACTAGACAACTGTACAAGTATAACTGTTCCATAAGAACTAGTCAAATTACTAGCCAAAAGTGAATTCACTACAAATACTGTCTAGTCCAAGGGAAAGCAAATGGCACCATCCTTCAAAGGACTTATCTAGAAAAGATTTTCAAAAAAATAAAGTACCATCTACACTTCTTGTCACCATTTACAAGGTGTGTTGGGTTGATATTAACACAAGGGCCAAGTACAGACAGTCAAAAAATCTGAGGCTGAATTGATTCAATCTTCACACGTTTATCTGAGCTGTGTAGAGTGAACTGATAAGCAAGCGAAGAGACATTCACTTTTGATTCCGGAAATGCAACAAGCCTGCAGTGGCTTAGGCCATAAGCCAGGAGGTGCTAGAGTACACCTCCCTGCTTGGCTGGAGCTTGGGCCAAGGCTAACTCACCCATCCTGCAAGGGAGGAATGGGGTCACAGATAAGGTGCAAGTTATCCTGGAGGACTGCAAGTTAACTTGAATCCGGAGAGGAACTGGTACAGAAGTTCTATAAACCAATGTAACCTAAATCAGTCAAGTATGATACTACGTCCATCCAGGTTTATCTTCAGTCAGTTCTGGCCATTTTGAAACTGGTTTACATGCACTAAAAACTTCTGTTGTGTTACAGATTTGAATTGGTTTCTGATCACTTATACAGGTTTGTGTGTAATGTCTGTCCCTAGCCTACAGGTAGGTGATCCTTAGTTTTTTTGTTTGTTTTTTTACTTAATTCCACATGGGGGGGGGGGTGAGAGGGGAAGGAAACTTTTTCAGGCCAAGGCAATATATATTATGGAACAACTGTATTCAAGGGATCTTACAGGGCATAAGCAGCCAGAAAGACTTTTAAAAATCTGCTTTAATCTTATTTAAAGCAGCAGCTATATGAAGGCAACATATATGGAAACTAGCATTTGTACTTGGGCAAGTCTCAAGTGTTTACAGTCTACTGGCTATATATTAAATTTAAAGAGTTAATAAAATTTTAAGGCACTGGAAGATCTGAAGCATCTGTCATGTATTTTTTGAAGTGCTCATTTAGACAACTAAACAAGCTTGCATAAAGTTACTATAGGTCAGGGTTTGTCAACCAGGCATACACATACCCCTGCTGGAAAGGCCCTAGGGGGTACACAGCAACAGCACAGAGAAGCAGGGGCACTTCTAGTTTTACTGCAGGGGATTCCTTGCTTCTTGACTGGCTGCTGAGGGTATACCAGCCAAAAAAAGTTGAAAACCCCTGCTATACGCAAATAAAGTTTCAGTTCTTATATGTTTAAATGCAAATGAAGGTCAAACTACTGAACTGGAGATTGCCTCAATATTTCTTATACTCCAAAATGTCCCACCTTTCCTCACCTGTACATCTCAAATGTAGTTGCATATTAGGACTGAACTGCTTTAAAATAAGATGCATTGTAAACAGCATATAGTTACCACACCTGTTCACTGCCACCTGGTTATTTATGGCCACCTAACCAGCCCCATGAGCATGTGCAAGTGCAGATCAATGTCCCTGGTTTCTACACTGTCTAGCCATTGATTGCAAAGTACAAATTGATGTAGTATGGTTCAACTAGTCTGCAGTATACCTGTAACTGTTCAGAGCCATCTCAGCTTGCAGAGAAACATTTCCATTTATAACCCTGTAGGCAGTAACAAAACAAGTTATTTTGTTTTGTCCACTCTTGGCAAAGCTACAAATAGCAGAAGCCAACACTGATTGTAGATATTCAGGGAGGAAAAAGGAGACTCAAGAAAAGCTAGTTGAAGGAATATAAACATTTCCCTCCTCAGCAGCACCATAACAGCAATGAATTCCTTCCCACCCACATACCTCTGTAATAGCAGCAGGAGACCCTTTGTCTGAAGGGAGAACAGTCTCTCCTTTACAACAAGGATTGCTGCAAAGTACAGTTTTTAAGCTTAACAGCATTCCTTATCAGAGCCAGGATCCTGCTGCAACTCTCCATATCTTCCCATTTGTGTTATTGCTAGGGAGAGGTTGGCTTCTATCTGGAGTAGGTTCCAGAAAAGTGCTGGACTGTTTTGGATTTTAGGTATCCAGTAAATCTTTCCAGCTCTGATTGATTTCTGGTAGCATTTACAGAGGCAGTTAGCCATGTTATTCTGAATCCAAGCAGAGGGCAAGGCAAAGGGGCATCTTTGTGACCAACTGGTTCAGAGAAATAGTAAATTTTGTAGGCACTAAAAGTGTGCCAGATGCCTATAAAAGTTTGTGCCACCCTACCCAACCACCTGCATGAGAGCTTCAGGAGCAACAACCTACTCCATCACATGCTTGTGACAAAGTAGGCAGTTGCCTATGAAAGCTCATGCTTCTCTAAACCACCTAGTCTCTAAGGTGTCACCCTGTCCCACCCTTTGCCTGTCTAATAATGCATCCACTAGGGCTGGGAGTTTAAGAGAACCCACAAATTTTCAGGGAATGACTCATGACAAGGTTCATGAAGATGAGGGGGGGTAGTTGGTGGCAGCTCATTAACTGCCACATCCAGTCTGAGGACCTCACACAGCCATCTGATGTTGGAAGAGGGGGGAAGGACTGAATGTTAGCCAAGAAGCTTCAGGTTTGCTAATATGCATTTCTTATGGCCCAAGCTCTGCAATGGATATTAAACCCAGAACTGTCACTCTAGGCTTATTCCTCAGAGCCACTGTTTATAGGAGGTCAATAGAATGTTGTCTCATTAGGTTGCTGTATGCCATACAAATAACAATACTCACAGTCTTACACAAAAGCAGAGTAAGGACCACTGCCTTTCAAAAAAAAGGGGGAAGGACATTCTTTCTTTCCTTCTGCTGCCCCCTTACCTATCCAGGCCCCCACCCTGCCTTCAAACACACACACAAGCCACCCACAAAACCAAGAGTCCAGCTATTTGGGACAGGAAGCATGACACGGCCAGCCACGGCCGTGCCAAGCAGCAGGAAAGAGGCAGGCGGCTACCAGAGCAGCAAGGCCGCGGGGCCCGGATTGTTTCCCCAAATCCTCCACCCGCAGCACGCGCCGGGAAGGAGCAGCTCCCGCCCTGCCCCGCCCACGGGCTTGGCAGCCGACTCTGCTGCACCTTCACCGAGCAGGAAGGACCTGGCGCTGCCCGCAGGGAGGAGGGGCAGGAGCCGTCCCGAGGGGACGCGACCCCCAGGGGCGCACAGGTCCCACCCCGCTACACTTGCGATATCGCCCCCCCGCCGTTACTCAACAAACGGCCCGACGCGTCCCCTCGCTGGGTGGAGTGGAGGGCAGGGCAGGCCAGGGCGGTGCGGCCTCCACAGCATCGTCAACACTCACCAACCGCCAGCAAGCAGGGAAACAAGAACAGCTGCATGACCACCCACGACACTACCTCCGTCTGCAATGCGGCGCGTCAGCTGATCCGCAGCTGCTATAAAGCCAGCGCGAGCCCGGCCACTGCGCATGCTCCGCGCTCAGGGTGGTGCTCCCCCCCCTCCCGCAGCCGCCAGTGCGCACGCGCCGGGCGCTCGGCCTAGCGTTCGTCCCTTCTGCCTCGGACAGCGTCGCCCGTGCGCATGTGCAGTGCTCCTCCCCGGCAGTCTCCTGGCATTGATTCATCCGGTCCAGGGGCATGCGCGGGTGCCTCAGGGCTGTAGCGGGTTGGCTGCTGCTGGGGTGATTAGGCCTGGAGTTGGGCTTGTGTCCAGGCGACCTGCAGAAAGCTCCAGCTCTCGGTTTTTTGACTACAGAAAAATACCAGAGCGGTTCTCCTGTGGCAAAGCACTGAGGCAGCGTGCAGCAAGGCAGCCTGGTTTAGATGGGCTGAATCAGGGCAAAGCTCGGGGTTTGCCTTGTGAACCGTGTTTGCATACCTCACATTGCTAGCCCAGCTTATTGTGCTGCAGCACCCTTGAAAAGAGTTCAGGGCACGCTGGTTGAGAATCACTGATCAGGGGGCACAGACCTCTCCACAGGGCTGTGACCTGTTTGAGGTGTGCCCCAAGTTTTCCAGAGCCTGCAACCTGACTGAAGCAGGAGCTTAGGGGGAAAGACAAGCTATGTCTTCTTATCTAAAAGGGGAGGTGAGGACGAGGCCTCAGGAATAGGGGGAATGCTATGTTCTTAGTGTGACTCTGTCCCTTACAGTGCATTTTGATTTCATAAGACATTAGGGGTGGAAGGGACCTCGGGAGATCATTGAGTTCAGCCCCCTACCCAAAGGGCAGGAAGTCAGCTGGGGTCATAGGATCCCAGCAAGATAAGCATCCAATTTACTCTAGAAGGTGTTCAGTGTAGGTGCTTGAACCACCTC
>NW_017728920.1:6648234-6651316 GCF_001723895.1 Crocodylus porosus | reverse complement strand
AATTCAAGCACATACACACTACACACACCAAAAATTAGACAACAATCAGTTGTCAATACCCACACACCCAATACACATACACGGATCACTAATATGTATGTCATACACACAATGATATATATATTCACCGGTTCACACACAAACCACCTACATACACACAGGTGAATTTCTAACTTGGATGGTTTGGTTGGAATGCCCATTAAACTAGGGACAAGCCTGCACAAAGCCTGCAGCACCTCAGCAACAGCCACTACTTTTGCTTCTCGGAGGAAGTGCCTTCTATGAACGGTAGACTCGGAGCTGACGCAACCCAGTCAGAAGGGGTAAAAAGGCATTTGCTGCCTTAGTTTAGGCATGAGGGGCATAAGGACTCCATCAAGTCATTAATTTCTCACTTGGTTAGCTTTTCTTATCTGAGCAGGAAGGAAAAAGAAACCCCAGAACCCTAACACAGGCCACCACAAACATGTATGCACACACAGGCCTGGCTGCGGTTGCCACTGTACCTCCACCTCAACGCCGATCTGTCAGCAACCAGCTGTTGCCTGAAGACCACACCTGCATCTTGCTAACAGCATGTGGACAGAAGGAAAACTATTATTCTGGAGGCAGAGGATTCATTCACTGATACACAAAGAAATCTTACTAGAATATAAAACACCATCAATAACTGAATAGGCATACCTTTTCCGCTCTAGTCTGAAGTTGAGAAATTAGTGTCAAATCCGTATTAGGTAAAAAGAACCAAAAAACATCAACACCAAAAAAAAAAAGAGAGCAGTCACTTACCTGTCATTGGTACTGACAATGAGCTTCCATTTTGACACGTTTGAAATTAAAAGGTTTGAATACTCGCCAGGTACCTCTCCACTTTTCATCCCCCTTCTCTCTCCCCCCGCACCTGTCTCTCACCCACTGACTCCTCAATTTATGTCTTCACTGACTGCCTGTCTTGTATGCAGCGCAGCCTCTGACTTCTTTACTATTCATTCCATCCAGTAAGAGCACACACCAACTGCAGAAACTTCCTCAGCCTGACAAAAGGTTTTTAAACCAGAAAGCTTGCTTAAAATTTTTATTCCAACTATTTAAGTTGGTCTAATAAAAGTTATCAAATTCACCCAAAGAACCTTGTCTGCCCAAGGTGTGAATACTGCAGTTTCTGAACTACTTTTCAATACAGTTAAGTTACCATGACTGCCATTACCTCCTAAGGAAATAAAAATCCATTATCTCCCTTTGCTGCCTGCACTAGAGTTTTTGTTTTGCTGTGCCTCTCATGGAAGAGAGAGAGAGTCAGAGAGAAGTACATAATAGCTTCTTGTTGCTGAGCAAGGAAACTGCTGTGTTGTGTACCAGCTGAAGTTTTATCAGTTGGGCTTCATTCCCAGATAAGTATTACAGCAACTGAGCCTAGAGGTGACACACACAACATGGATCACTGGCAGGATAGGGACAAAGTCTGTGGGCCAGATGCAGATGTAAGCAAATGTTTTTCAGTCTCCAAGTCATCTGCTCTCAAATGATCATGGACAGTTTCTCAAAACAGTTTCCTCTTCCCTACCAGACTTCCTTCTTAGTACTTTAGTTCATTTTCAGTGAGATGGTCCTCATTGAATCATAGAAAATTAGGGTTGGAAGGGATCTCAGGAGGTTATCTAGTCCAATCCCCTGCTCAAAGCAGGACCAAATCCAACAAAATCATCTTAGCCAAAGCTTTGTCTAGCTGGATTTTAAAAACCTCCAAGGATGGAGTTTCCACAACCTCTCTGGGTAACCTGTTCCAGTGCTTTCCTACCCTCCTAGTAAGAAAATTCTTCCTAATATCTAGCCTAAACTTTCCTTGTTGCAACTTGAGACCATTGATCCTTGTTCTGTCATCTGCTACCACTGAGAACAGTCTAGCTCCATCCTCTTTGGAACCGCTCTTCAGGTAATTGAAGGCTGCTATTGAAACCCCTCTCAGTTTTCTCTTCTGCACACTAAATAAACCCAGTTCCTTCAGATTCTCCTCAGAAGTCTTGTGCCCCAACCCCCTCACTATTTTTGTTGCCCTCCTCTCTCTCCAATTTGTCCACATCCTTTCTAAAGTGGGGGGCCCAAAACTAAACACAGTACTCCAGATGTGGCCTCACCAGTGCTGAATAGAGAGGAATAATCACTTCCCTTGACCTGCTGACAACACATCTATCAATGCAGCCCAGTATGCTGGTAGCCTTCTTTGCAACAAGGGAACACTGTTGGCTCATATTCAGCTTATTGTCCACTGTAACCTCCAGGTCCTTTTCTGCAGAGATGCTGCCTAGCCAGATAGCCCCCAGGCTGTACTGGCACATGGGATTGTTCCATCCTAAGTGCAGGACTTTGCATTCATCCTTGTTGAACCTCATATTTCTTTTGGCCCAATGCTCCATTTGTCACTCTGAATCTTAGCCCTATCCTCCAGCATATTTACTACTCCCCTCCTACCACAGCTTGGTGTCATCTGCATACTTGCTGAGGGTATACTTTGTGCTATCTTCCAGGTTGTTGATGAAGATATTGAACAAAACCAGTTCCAGACACCGACTCCTAGGGCACTCCTGTTGACACCAGCCTGATGCTCCAGTGGGTTTTATATCTACCTGTGGCAGGGACAACCTACGGGTGCTGTGAACTCCCCTAGTGCCCCCTACCTACCGTGCCAAATTGGGTCCAAATGCACCCCCTCTGTATCTCACCTGCTACGTCTTTGATGTTGATTGTTAAAGGGAGGCTGCCTTCTTTCCTCTTTGGCACGGTGCCATGATGGATCTAGGTAAATGCTCTGCCCAATTGTACTGGTGTACTCCGGCCTCAGGGTTACGCATGGGCCCTACAGTCACCCGTGTCCTCAGAGCTCCCTGGGCTCGCCTCCATTGCTCGCCTGCGCCCTCACGGGTGCCCCCTGGCTACCCTCGTGGCTCTTGGCACACTGGGGCCTGTCTCCCCACAGCTCTCGCCCGCCTGCCCACACCGGGGCCTTGCCTTTATAGAAATTGCCCTCCCTGGGCTTGCCTTTATACAAATCACCATCACGGGGGCCTCGCCTCGCATCGCCGTG
>NW_017728920.1:6589518-6608699 GCF_001723895.1 Crocodylus porosus | reverse complement strand
TGGTGCAGGCTCCTACCCTGGGAGTGTTTAAGAGGAGGTTAGATGAACATCTTGCTGGGGTCATTTGACCCCAGTATTCTTTCCTGCCATGACAGGGGGTTGGACTAGATGATCTGCTCAGGTCCCTTCTGACCCTAGAAACTACGAAACTATGAAACTTACACACACAGCAATATAGTCCCCAAATTCTAGGGTATTTGATCAAGTGACATAAGAAGATATACCCTAACTGCTCCCTGTCAGGTAGTCACTGGGTATGGGCGTGTACCCCTACGTCCCACTGACATTCATTAGTCCTCTCAGGGTATCTGCAACCCCTAAGGTAGATTCGGGTGAGGTCTGGTGCCCTTTCTTCTCGCTTGCCATGACTTTGATGATAAAGAGAGGTTTGTGAAAGGGAGGTGGTGACTACCCATCCTACATCCGGATCGACCGTCGGGGTTGCCTCAGTGCCCGAAGCCTTAGCATAAAATTATGAAGGGACCCACATGAGACCAATTTCTTTACTCTCTTCCTTTTTAAATTTTTTTTACTATATCTTTTTTTTTCCTTTTCTTTGGGTTTTAACTGAAGTGCTAGGGCTTGGTCTTCGGCTGCCTTCAGGACACTGTTGAAGTCCAGTCCCAGATAGCTGGGGCTTTGCTGCCCCTTTAAGCCTGCCGGTAGCTTGCTCTCTGCCCCAGACTCCCCTGGATACTTTGTTGCTGATGCATCTGCCAGGGGTTAATTGGCAGCGTCTGCCGCTTAACGAGATGGGGACTTCTTCTAGGCCCACCCGCATGGATGGATGCCGGGTCCCAGTCTGGGCTCTCAAGCAGACACTGGGAACATCAAAAGGAGGGGGAAGAAAAGAACCCCACGGCAGCTGGTTCAGGTGGATCTGCAGCCTCTGTCATTTCCCAGGTCTCTCCCCATTAAGCTTCCCACTGCCTCTTCAATCCCAGGGCAGGAGTATTACTTCCTCTTCGGAGTCCGACCAAGGGCTCACCCAGCTGTTGCCACCCTCCTTGTGCTTCTCCTGCGCCTGGTCTTGTCCCTTCTCTTCTCCCTCAGCTCCATTTCCCACGCCTGGATATTGCTTGCACTGTGGATTAGCCCCAATCCACTTCACCTGGCAAGGAGGTAAAGCCGGGCCGGTGTGGATGGGAAGCTCCCGTCACGGTGTGGATGTCCTAGTGTGGTGAGATCCATGCTCCCAGGAGGGGCTGAACTCTAGGTTGGTATCCTTTGGACTCTCACACTCACCTGCTGCCAGGTTTCTGGGCCCATGGACAGCCTGGTAGCTGGGTACTTTGACTTCAGTTGCTGTGCTAAATTTAATAAGGGGTGGGGTTAATGGAAATGAAATGACTGTTCAAAGTAATTGGGTCTGAAATCTATTCGTACAGCATTTTATATCAACACCAAACAAATCCTTCTGTGACAGGCCCTTGACCTGCCAACTAGGGAAGACTGCACCTGAACCTAGTCATCTGCCATGACTTTGCTGTTCCTGGTACATCTGGAGTGTTGCTCACTGGTTCCTACACAGCTCAGGAATGCCCTCTGTGGTGCATCTTCAGTGGGGCTTCTTCTCCCCTACACCCTACCCCTTTCCATGTGGGTGTTACTGTATATTTAGGCTGCACCTTGACAGTCACAGGTCATTTCTGACACAACAGCTTGATAAAGCACAGGTGCCACGGGGATTTCCCCATGGTCCTGCCATTCTCCGAGAAAAAAAATGCCACCATAAGAACAATGTAATGTAGCTCAGTCTGAGTGGTGGGCAGGTTACCATTGTCCCCATGCTGAACCGCTTGATTTTGAGCACCAGGAATTGAGGGTCCATTTCTCTGACCCTTTGTCCCATTTGTGCTACTTGCCCAGTGGGCTAGCTGGCCAAGTGTACCAGGGCATCAATGTGTTCCCTGCTTGGCTTGCTCAGGTCTGAATATCAAGGCTGCCCTCTGTTGGAGCACTTCAGGTGTGCAGCCTCACTGTGGGGGCGGGTGGGATTTGTGGGCTGTACCTCCAGGGCTTACACTTGCCAGGTGCCCACTGAGCCCACTGGGCTGCACTCTCTCATCCCCATCTGACCCTTGCTGCTCTGGGTGATTCTTCTGCTGCGATGAGAAGTGATATCATCATTGTATCAGTCTGTCCGTGAGTGGAGTCAAAAGGCTCAGTGTTGCCCCTGGGTCTCAACACTCAGTGGGCTGGTGGACCCTGCTGGCTCAGTCTGGATCACTTACTCCTAGCACGTGTAACTGGCTCCCAGCTGGCTGCTGGAGCCACACCTGGCTCTTCATCTGCTTCCTGACTGAGGTATGCGTGCTCCTGTCCTAACTGCGTCCTGGCTGAGGCATGCCTGGGCTGCTTCCCTAGGCTTGCTGGCTGGCAGAAGAAGCATCTGGTTTCTTCTGGGGGTGGGGAATGTGTCTGGCTCCATCTCTGGCATCCAGACACATCCTGCCTTGCTCCTGGCCTCTGGACCAGATGTGGCCTTCAGGAACCATGCCAATAGAGAAAGGGTCTTCCAGCCACAAAGCACCAGGTGCAGATCTTTGCTTCAGTTCTCATTTTCTGCTGTCACAAGCTAGCAATAGAGGCAGTTAGCCATGTTAGTTTAGAGTCAGGCAGAAAGCAAGGTATGGTGGCTAATTCATTCAGAGACAATTTCATCAGTTGCTGTGAATGGATTTACAGAGAGCAGAAGTACTAGATAGAAAGTATTTAACAGAAAGACAAAGAAAGGATAAGAGAAGGGGACACTGCTGACAGAGGTGAAGGTGGGTTGAATATTGGCTTAGTATGGTTAAAGACCTTACCAACAGTATGGTTAAAGGCCATGTTGTCTGTTAAACACCAATGATTGGATTATCCAAAGTTATTGTCTGCCTTCCCCATGGACTAGTGAGTGAGTTCTGCCAAGAACTGACTCTTTAAAACCATGCAGGAAAATAGTGGAATAACAATCCAATGAAGAGACATGCATTCTTAAATATAATACAGCTCATTTCCATGTTCTTCATATGCTATTTTTGCAAACACCTGCAAGAGTCACCAGCCAGCTGAATCAGTGATACTAAGAGTGAGAGAGAAAAAAAATGTGACAAAAAGCAGGAAGTAAATAATAGGAAGTGAAGTTAGAGAGCAGAATCTGGGGGAACTGGAGGGGAAAAAAAACAACCCAGGGAGAAAAGAAGATGAAGACAAAAGAGGAAGATCAAGGAGTAAGGTAGACTTATTTGTCACCCATCCCAAAAGAAATTCAGCCCTGGACTACTTTTACCAGAATTTGCACCAGAATTTGGCCCCATACATTTTTGTAAAAATATACTTTAAAATATACTAAAATAAAGAAATAGAATTGCCTTTGAGGATCTGGAAAGTTTTCAGCCTCTAAACAAGCTAGCATAAAAAACTGGGCCTGTTTGAGCAGACAGAATTTTTCCACCTTTGGCCAATTGCCATTTCTCCATCTGTTCAAAACACCAGGTGATTCAGAGAGCCTTATGCCAAAAATACCCAACCCACAAGGCAGAGCAGCTCACCTGATTTCAGATCTCCAATCCTACTTGACCACCTCTAACAGGCTGTGTCAGAAATTAAGTTCCCTACCTGACTCCACTCCTTACCTCTTTTATCCTGTCCTTAAACCTAAATCCCTTGTATAGTTCACTAGAAGCGAGGGCCTCACAGAGAAGCTATCATGACAGTCAAGGGGGAGGAGCAAAAGCAGACCAGCCACAGCTACTGATGGAAATATGGAGGAACGGCTGGGTCACAAGTCTGTAAGGAGGGCCACAGGGCCCCCAAACATCCTTCCTTGACAATGAGTCCCTGCAAACTTTGGGACTGGTCTTAATGTTAAGTATTCTCAAGGTTTCAAGACTCAAAAATCACTGTTGTGATTAACTGGTCTGATGTCCTGCATAATACAGAAGGCTCATATTCATGTTTACCTTAAAGTAAATCTGATTTAAAAATGTTGAGAGAATCAGGCACAATCTTTTGTTACTTGTTCCAATGTTATTTGACCATGCTTGTAGGAAAATATGCACCTTTTTTCTGAATTTCTCTGGCTTCAAGTTATAGACATCCCCATAGCATTGTCTTCTACAGTATGGTCATGTATTATAATTTTTTTCTTCTGAAGTGAAATGAATCAACCTCTAACCTTCTCTTTGATAAGCTTAATCAATGGAGTTCCACAAGTCTATTGTTATAAGTCATGTTTTCCATTTACGTAATCATTCTCATGGTTCTTCTCTAAATTGTGCTCCTAACATTGAAAGGGCCCAAGGAATCCTTATAATCCCCACCTACCTTCAATATCTTTTTGAGACTATGGGGAGTGACAGCGAGATGTCATGGCCTTATCTGCTGATGACAAGTATATATCTCATTCCTGAATGAGACAATCGCTGCTGTTAGTAAAACATTAGAACACTTCCAGAGGATTGGCTTCTGGGTGGAGGTCATCTGGCTTAAGTTGAATGCAGCAATACCAAAAAACTTACAATAGTTGGCCATGGTATTTGCTGTCATTGCCTTCCACTGAAGGAATACAGGCCCCCATTCATAGCAATATGGAGGGTCCAGTTTGACTCCTTGCTAAGCCTGAACGATCAGGTAGTTTTTCAAAACTACATTTTTTCACCATCTATTTCTTAGGAAACTTCTTCCCTTCCTCCCAGACACCAGCCTGACCATAGTAATCCATTTTTAGACTCAAGGCGCTGTGGCAGGAAGCCACCTTTGTTTCTTCCCAAAAATCTCTGCTCTGTAACAATTTGATTAGGATGGGCCCCACAGAGGAGACAGACCTTTACCCTATCTCTTTAGGTAACCTGAGATGGACACATTCCTGAGGGAGGGGGGAAACCTGCTCCCTCTGCCTACCTGAATGGTATCAGCTACCTGGGTAAGGGGCTTCTACCTGGTGGGCTAGAGTCTGCCCAGCAACCAGTGATGTAATTGGTTGGCCAACAGCCAACCGGTGCTGGCCTCCATTGGACCAGGTGAACAAGGTCACAGGTGCTATATAAGTTAAGACTGCCCAGGAGGAGGGGGCAGCAGCCATGCAGGGCACTCAGACTTAGAGAGGAGCTTTACCATCAGAAACTGGCTCTCTCCCCCATAACTCATGAGCTAGGAACGGCCTGCCTCCAGAGGGAATCTTCAACAGCCTCAGGATGATGCTTGTGTGTAAGCTACTCGAGATCTGGTTAGATGTATAGCTGACAGTAACTCAGATGCATGATCAAAAGGCTACCTCAGTGTGAGGGAGTGGGGTCTTAGGAGCGGCCGTGTACTTCCCAGCGCCCCCCACCATCACGTAAGGTGGACTCAGCACCCTCGGATTCTTGCCCGCCACAACTTTGATGATAAATAAGTTTAGATGGAAGGCTGCCTTTATCCCCCTGGTGAACGGTACATATGTTCCTGCCCCTACTCCATATGGGGTACCTCTGTGCACCCCTGCCTTAAGGGCTATGCGTGCCTCCAAACCTCCCCTTTAGCACGCCCCAGGCCTCGCAGCTGTTCCCTGGGACGTTGTGTGGTCCCCTGCCCTCTGGTGTTCTCTCCGGCACCCTGGGCTCGCCACCCACCTGGCGCCCCTGGGCCTGGCCCATAGCCGCCACCCTGTTACCGGCGCCCCTGGGCCTGGCCCGTAGCCACCGCCCTGTTACCAGCGCCTCTGGGCCTGGTGCACTCTTGTGCTACTCCTCAGCCCGTTGCCCCACTCTGGGGCCTATGATGTGCTCTTCGCAGCCGTTGCCCCCCTTCTGGGCCTACGCCGTGCTCTTCACGCACACTCGCTGCCCCCTCAGGGGCCTCGCCCTCTCTGGGGCCTATGATGTGCTCTTCGCAGCCGTTGCCCCCTTCTGGGACTACACCACGCTCTTCACGTGCACTCGCTGCCCCCTCTGGGGCCTCGCCCTCTCTGGGGCCTATACCGTGCTCCTCGCGCTTGGGGCTCAGGTGGCTGCAGCCGTGCCTGGCCCGTTGACCCTTCTCTGGGTCGTTTGCCCTACTGGGCAAAATACCACCCTTAAGGACTGGGGTCTGAAACCCCGCACACAGCGCCTCTCTGGCGCAAACAGTAGTGCCCCACTGGCACCGCTCCTGTGCCACTACTGGGCACCTGGGACCCCCAGGTTATTGGGGAGCTCCCGTGAGGCCTCCTCTCACCCCTACAGCCTCACCCAGTCCTCCGGTGTAACTATAACGGAAACCCAAGCCACCTGGCTACAACATAAACAACACAGAGCCTCCTCGCTCATAACGTAAACTCCAAGCCCCTCTAGGGCTTGCAACCCTACCTCCCTTTAGGGTGTTCTCATCCCTAGCATCATTGCAGCCAGTCAGCACGGTAAGGCTGCAACCCCCAGCTCAGGCCGCTCAGCTCAGCCGCAGAGCTCCTGCTCCTGCCGCCGCCAGAAAGGGAACTGCTCCTCCGGCTCCGGCCTGGGCAGTTTATAAAGGCCCGGCCCTGGCCCCTTCTGGTCACATGACCTATCTGGTTACTGCGGCAACCGGTACCTGAGCTGCCTCTGGTGATTGGCAGCTCCTCAACCCTACCTTAGTCACAGGACATCTCCTTGATCCTGTGACACTCAGCCAGACTGTTTTGCTCTATGGGATTTCTATGATATTGCTCTATCTTGTACCCCATTTTCACCCTACCCCCTGTAATCAATAAAGTTCTCCTTTGTGACCGGTGTAGTAGACTTATTGAGGGGTGGGTCTGAATTATGCCTAAGAGGCCCCTTAGGTCTGCAGACTAAGAGGGACTTCCCTTTTTGGCCCCCCGACTTGGGGAAGTGCCCCAAGTGCCTGTACTGGGTCAAGTACCCATAGGACTATTAAGCCTGTGTTTCCCCAAGGACACAGGGCCGAGACAGTCCCTTCTCGGGGTGATGGCAGCTTATGTTACCCCTGGACTCTGAGGTGGGGCTCGAGAGTGGGTCTGCCAGGGCTTAGGCACCCCTGGAGAGACATGTGGAGTCCAGATGGTGGTCGGGTGCAGTGAGGTAGGAGGCTTAATGCAGGAGTGCTCCCTACTGGCCCACCACAGGCACCACTTAGAAAAATGTCAGCTCTTAGTTTGCGCTCATTTTTTGACCACGGAAAGACAATAAAGCAATTCTTCTGTTTCAAAGAATTCATAAAGACCAGAACAAGGCAGAATGTTTTTGACACTATGGAGTTTTATTTGGACTCTCTGGATCACGTGTAACAGTGCTAATATTGTGTAGCACCCCATGGTATCCCTAAAAAAATTCTGCGGCACCCTTAGGTGCCATAGAACCTTGGTTGAGAATCACTGCTGTAACCTTTTTTCTGAAATTGAATGGAAAGTCTGTCACAGTGGCCCACCACCTCCATGGTTCAGGCCAAGGTAAACGTTTCAAACTTGTGCTCAAGTCTTTCCATTAGCTCTGTCGGGGTACGTCTGTACTGTCTCCCCGTGTCGGGGCCACCTACCAGTTGCCGAGGGTCTGCTCACCGTTGGTTGGGTGTGTCACACACACACCTGCCTTGCCTGCCACGACTTTGATGTTAATGGAGATGGTTCATATGTCCGGCACATGCTGTCCAATTATGAGACTCCTCAGCATCCCGTGGGTCCCACGTTCTTGAGGGCTCCTCCACCCCTACACCCTCGCCCGTTCCACCGGGATGATGGCCACCAGCTTGGTTCAGCCACGTGTCCGTACTTCGCCCACGTAGTCCCCAAAAGAAAGAGAAAAAAAATCAACACAAGCACCACAACATGGGGGGCTTCGCCTGGTCAGATGGGCTGCTCCTGCTGGACTGTGCTCATCCTCAAATAACAACTCGCCCTCTGTGGGTCGCAGAGTCCCTAGGGAGGGTTTAACCAAGTTCTCCCTCCTCCTGTTAAAGCTCTCTGTGAGCTGTGCCCCTATTACAGGAGCTATGGTACCTGGATTCAAATCGGGCCCTTTAATACAGTCTTTACGGTACCTGGCTCCGGCGGGGTTCTCTCTGTTCCCAGCCAGTAAATCAGCAGTCCTATACCCCTCAGGGGTCTACTGTTTGGCCTCAAAACCCCGGGTGTGGCTGAGCCCTTCTCCAGAGGCTCCTACCGGCACTCAGCAGCGCCTGCCGGCCTGCTCCATCACCTCCACGTCCTGCTTCCGGTTCCGCTTTGCCTCCGCTTGTCGGCCCCGGCCTCTCTTTTATGCCAGCGAAGGAAGTATCGGCCCCTCCCTTCCCCACACACCTGGGTAAGGGGGATTTTTGCCTGTCTCCTTGGGGCTGCGGGCCTGGGGCCACTGGCCCTCTGCTCAGGCTGGGAGCCAAGGAGCCTGCTGGCTCTTTCTCTCCCTCACAAGCTCCTAGCCATCATCTGATGTTCACTGAAGACCTTGATGTTAATCTTCAAAAGGAATTGGTGGATCAAATTCTAGCTACATCAGTAACTGAATTTTGACCTGTGAACCAATGTGACAGCTATGGTTCCTTGAACAAATGCAGATTTCCTAGCACAGGAATAAGCATGTATGAGCTAGGGACAAAGCATGTTCTCTTGAGAGGATCTGGCTATGGAACAATCTCCAAAAGAGATCAGACAAAGTTTGATAATCTTTAGGAAAGATTGCAAAGTCTCCCTCTTAAAGAACCTTTGTACATAGATAACACTTGTAAGTGAAATGTCCTCTCATTGCAACCAATCCTATCTTCCAAAAAATCCTTATCCTAAGCAGAGCTCTGGACCCCTAAAGGAAGACGTGCCACAGGGTCCATGAAGTCCTCTAGGGATGTTACTATTGATAGTATCATAATTTATCTCATACAACATTCCCCAGAATAAAATACAAACCTTGCTTTTGAAATGCAGAATGATGGGGAAAAAAAATCTTTCCTTGTAGTAAGTAACTGAGTAGCAGCAGCTAGGAAGCCAAGCCTACTCACTATTCTGCTACTTGTGGATCCATGCAGACTTTACTTTTCCTTTTGTCTAGCAGAAGCTGAAGTAGTAGAAAGTGCTGTTACTAATTGTCAGTAGTAGGGTTTTGGAAAAAAAGTGTATGTTATATGCAAAAAAACCCTATTATTTTAGTGTTTTATGTTTCTGTTCAGCACCATTGCATCTAAGAACCTCCCATGCGTCTTGGTGGGGTGATCTGACTTGTACAGGAAGTATGTGCTATGTTTTAGCTCTCTCCCACCTGCAGGGGCCCTAACAGGCAGCCCAGCTGGCTACTCTGGGTATCCTAATTGGCTGCTGGGGAGAACAGTCTCCCCTGAAGGCCAGCCAACAGCTCTTCTAAAGGTCTGCTGTGTAAAGCCCCTTGGATCTTGTGCTCTTCAGTTTCCTGGTTTTTGACCTTGTTCTGTTCTGTTTCTGGAATCCAACTTTTTAGAAACTCTTTGGTAACTTAGTCTCTGATTCTAGAATCCTGACTCAGCCTGTGACTTGGACTCTGTCCTTCGATTTCCTGCTTGGGTCCAGTGGCTTCCCCAGTGGTAATTTTCCCACTGATCTAACAAGTAAGCTAGATGATTTATGACCCAGTCCTTATGCCACCAGAATAAGGAAAGGAACATCTCACAAAACTGAAGAACTGTGGCCCCAAAGACCAACTCAACTTTTCTTAAAGAAAATGGCAAGATTTCTGCAAGTTGGGAGTTAGGTAAAGTTCCTTGTTTTATGTACCTCTAGTGGAGAGCTGCAGAAACATGGAAAGTAACATCATGCTGCTTTTTGCTTTTACCACTGAACCATGCAATATTTGACACATGAAAGAACATTTTCTCCAGCTTGCCTTATCTTAATTTTTCCAAGCCTTGGCACTCATTTATTCTGCATTAGAGGCTACAGCAGGGAATGGCCACAGCAAAATACCAATCAGATTATGTAGGAGGCATTCCATTTGCCTTTGAAGTCTTTTATAATTTCTAGATGCATCTTCAGAGCTGTTTGGAAGAATGTGTACTGTGAGAAAAAAACCCAAAAAACTGGTGCAGTGACTTCTTTATTTTAAAACTTAGCCATTTAAAAAAAGCAGAAATGAAAGAGGAACATAAACTCCACAGCAGAAACCTCTAAAGAGTTACGCACATGTTGTGCATAGTGCAGAGATAGAAGGGTGAGGAAGTCAAGAGAGAGATTTGCAAAGTTCATTAAAAGTAAACTCTCAGTGTTGACTGACTCATTCGATTTCCCACCCTAAAATGTACTTTTTTATGTATTCTGCTAAAAATATCAAATAAAAAATCTTGCTGGTGAGTTCAAGATGGCACATACAGAAATTAAGACTGCACAAACAGAGGTTAATTAAGGGAGGCACACATGAACCACCACCATCAGTTACTGGATATAACACATCCCAGCACTTTTGCCCTGTGGGCAACAACACATATTTATGTGTTTCATATTCTGAACAGAGAAAGTTGTGCTGAATAACTGATTGAAAGACCTGTCTCCACAATACAACACACACACAATGGAATAAAAAAACCCAACAGAGATAAAAATGCAACTTCTGTTTGTGATTCTATTATTTGTAACCTTGCCCCTGAAGAATGACAAGCACAGCACACAGCCTTATCAGTCACTGAGACCCAGCAAACATACATCAGCCTGCTTGTCATTGCTTTTAATTGCATTTCTTGTCATGGGTTTATTGCAGTGTTTCAAAAGATGTTGCAAAAGGATGTAGTCTTGTATAGCTAAGCCAGATTTATTAAGCAGATGGCAAAAACAAGAGAGGTACGAGAAAAGTAATAAGGTTGAGAACGAAAAGCAGACATGGGTAAGGAAATTAGAGGAGGAATTCAAATCTGATATTCCTGATGTTGTTCAGGGCTCAGCCAAAACCTATGTCATCTGAGTCTCTCTGGCTTGGTCGGGATCAAAGTGAGGAAGGCACAACAGTGTCACAGCGATTGCTGAGGTCCCAGGAAAGAATGCATGAGGCAGCTAAGGAGGGTAAAGTTTGGTCCTTTTAGTCCACCCATCCCCCTGGGTTCAGTGTCAAAGTAAGGGCCTCAGAAAGGGGTGCTGGGTAGACTATCCATCTTCTCATTATTCTTTTCACTAGTGAAACCTCATTCTAGCACACCAATTTTGGTCTATAGATGTCTGTTTCTATACTCCTCAAGATAGTTCTTGAGGGAGCTATCAGTAGACTATTCTTTCAGCACTTATTCATTCCCAATCTTTAACTTCTGCTGACTTCTATAAAGATTAAACTGGCCTTTTATTACCTTGTATAATTTTAGTTGTGTAGCCAACAGGCCTCCAAGCTTCTCACTGAACTTTTCACGAGAGGGCCAAATGGATCTTTCAGAATTGTCTCTAATCAGAGATAATCTTTAAGAAAGAGCTTCAGAAAACAAATGGACAAATCTCAGGTAAGAAGACATAGACATATGTTAAAATTACATATCCAAAAGGAGTGCTGCAATAGCTGCAACTCTGGGGAGAGGAGGGGGGAAAGGAAGAAGATCCAATTTTAACATCACCAGAATGTATATTTATACCCTACTTGTTTAAATCTTAGAACATGTTCTCTCATTACTTCAGATCTCATGCACGTTTCTTTTATCTTACCCCCATGCCCATCCCATAAGTTAGCAAACAAAGGATATTTTTACAACTTCCTCTTATCTCATTCTGAACAGACATCCCTAATAAGACCATAAATTCTGTTTTTTAGTATGTCCTACAGCAGTAATGACAATTCAGCTACGAATACATTTTTGTGGTAGAGCTTAGTGGAAGTATTCATACAGATCAGAGTGCAGATTGGGGGTTTTTCTTGAGGATTGGTAACACTGGCTAACATAACAGTATATTAATATAATGTGTATAGACAGCATTGGCTAACAGTATCCACATTGTCACCTTAGTCATTGGAAAACTATACTCAAAGACTAGCTGTCAATGATATCATCTGACTGGAAAGATTTACCAAGTGTGATTCTGCTGCAGTCTGTCCTGAGTCTGGTAATATTCATTACTTTCATTTAGAGGCATAACTACCAGAGTCTGAGGAGCCCTAAGTAGTAGCAATGGTGGGAGTGGCAGTGGCAGCAAATGTCATTCTTGTGCCTTCTCTAAATGGGCACCCAGGGCTGAAGGCCCCAGTGTCCCACCATTGTAACAGGACAGTTTTCATTCATGACTTGGATGATGGATAGAGAAGATAATTATTAAACCTGCAGAAGATACCAAGCTGGGAAGGTCTGGAACCATTCTGAAGTAAAATATTAGAATTCAAAATGATTTTCATGAATTGAAGAAATGGTCTGAATTCAATAAGAACAAGTGCAAGATACTACAGTTAGATAGGTATAATGAACCATACCATACAAAACAAGGAACAATTGGCTAGACAGAAGATCTATAGAAAAAGGATCTGGAGATTTTAGTGGATCACAAACTAAGCATGGGTCAACAACGTTCTACTGTTTGGAAAAAAATAATCACAACACTGGGATGTATAAATGGAAGGATTTTATGCAAAGACAATGAAGAATGCAGTGGAAGTAAGGCATAGACTAATGTGTTATGTCCAATGTTAGTAACTACATTCCAATAAAGTTGTGGACCAACTAGAGAGAGTTCAAAGTAGAAAAATAATTATTAGGGGTGCACTGAAAGAGATTTTTTGGGCCAATACAGATGGCCGACTTTTAACGAGCCGTATCAGTCAACACTGATCCGATTGCCTATATACAGCCGAGAAGGTTGGAGAGCAGTGTCCAGCTGGTAAGTCTGTTGGGGGGAAGGGCGAGGGGGGAACAGATTGAGGCCCCAGTGGTGAGGCCCCAGTGGTGAGGGAGGGAGTGGGGCTGGGGCAGGCACTGCACAGTGGGTGGGGCATGAGCGGCTTGTCTGAAGGGTGCATGTAGGGCGTGGGGCAGCTCCCGCTTTTGCACACACCCCAGGAGGGTATGTGCCCCAGGATCTGCGTACAGGGTGAAAGTGGGTTGCTGCTGTGGGCTGGGGCCAGGGTGGTTCTGAGCTCTTCCCAGTGTGAGGCTAGGCCAAGCTGCACTTGGGGTGGGAGGCAGCAGATCTGGGAGGAGGGCTAGGTGGGGGGGTGGGAACTACAGCAACTCTAAAGTTCACCATAGCTCCTCCCAACCCCCACTCCCAGTGTCACCACTGCCTGTCCCAAGCACAGCACCAGCCCAGTCCCCGCACTGGGAAGAGCCTGGCACTTCCCCCAGCCCCAGCCTGCAGCAGCAGCCTGCCCTCACCCTGCAGGCAGATCTAAGTGCACACCCCCCCCCCACGCTCTCAGGGCGTGCATGCAGTGATGGTAGCCACCCTGTCCTCTGCCTCACCCCCCAGATGAGCCACTAGCAGCTCTACCCTGTGCCCCACCCCGGCTGTGCAATGCCTGCCCCTGCCCCAGCCCCACTCCCTCCCTCACCGCTGGGGCCTCTATCTGCCCACCCCCCGTGCCCCTCCCTCCCTGTGCCCCTTCCCTCACAACAGACTTACCAGCTGGACCAACCTGCTCTCCGCACTGCTGGGTTGCACTCCTGGCTGAATTGTGTGCTGCACTGCAACTGTGCACATGCACAGGGCATTTATCAGCCACAGTAGCCAAAAAAAGCTGATTGCTAATACTGTCAATTTTCCTTATATTGGTGCCTATGTATCTGTGCACCACTAATAATTATGACCAGAGGTCTAAGGTCTAAGACCTGTGAGGAAAGACTGAAATAATTGGGTTTGTTTAGTTTAGAGAAGAGAAGACAAAGAGGAGAGACAGGCCTGGAGGCAGGGCTTTTCATCCAAGTCCAGCTCAAGGCAGGATCATTTCTATTTAAATTATTCCAGACAAATGTTTGTCTGTCTTGCCCTTAGAAACTTCCGGTGACAGAGATTTTACCACTTCTTGAGATAATCTCTTTCAGTGTGTAACCCAGGTGTACCAAAGTATGTACAGAAGGGAAGGGTCAGCAGGGCATACGTGCTGGAGGTGGAAACTGCAGCTTGCTCACAGCTTCCCCTTCTCTGGTGTCTCTATAGAGGAAGACCAGGACACAATATCTTAACTATATACACGGTTTATTCCAGTGCAGAATAAAAGGGGAGGGGATAGAATAAACAGGATAGGAGATAAAGATAAATATTTACATATAATATATTTAAGTCAGCAAATAACAGAACAGGTTAAGTATAGCAGTCCCCCAAGACCCACAAGAGAAAACTGGCTTATGGATCCCCAGAGGTAAGTATGTCCCAACAATCAATGGGTGATCACCCCAAAATATAAAGCATGATAAACAGTTAATAAACACTCCAAAAATATAAGACACAGAAAGCAATTAATAAACATTCCAAAATGTATGGTAATCTCAAATACCCACCATGTCTAGAGGAGTCTCTCTCGCGCTCTCTCTCTCTCTCTCTCTAGCATAAGCCCGCTCTGATGGGGCTAGCCATTGTGTCCCTGCCCAGTGGGAAACCCCTTGCCCAAGAACTCACGGTTCCAAGCAAGTACAGTCCAGCAAGGGTTCCAGGTATTTCATCTCCAGCTAAGCAAGCGGCTCCTACAGCAGGTGCTCTGTCTCAGTCCCCGCGTTGGGTGCGTGGCTTGTTCATATGCCCAGATGGCTCGGCCTTCTTAACAAGTTGCAGGCCTGGGCTGCCTCATGCATCCCCAGGGCCAGGGCTCCAGTCCAGGCCTGCCGCACTGCAGAGCCTGCACTGCCCATGGGCCCTAGCACCCGGCAGCGGGGAATGGGGCCTGAACTGCCCCCTACCCCTCCAAGGACCCTCGGCTCAAAAATGTCTGCACCAGTGCCAGCCTTGTGCCACGGTTGGAGACCTGGCCACCTCAAGCAACTTTCAAGGTCCCGGTTCCTCTAGGACACTCCATGCAGTGACACTGGCACTGTCCAGCCTCATGCTGGGGTGGAGACTTGAGCTGCCTCGAGTGGCTCCCAAGGTCCCAGTTCCTAGCAGATCCTCTGTGCAGCGATGCCTGCACTGGCTTGCTGTGCTCTCTTGTGGTGAGGGGTTGGGGACACAGCCACCTGCCACTCCCATCCAGCAGCATAATCTTCAGGCTTTTCAGGACAACTGGAAGTGCCCACTGGGTAGCTGTTCCCCAGCTCTTCCTCAGTCCCTGTTTCTTTCTTCTCCATTCTCATCATCTCCTTGTGCTATGTATGCAGCTCCTTATATACACTTTTGAGGTTCTGCCCCAAGATTGAAGACTGGCTAATCGGGGGAGGTGGAGCGCAGTCTTCAATTAGGTCTGCTCCTCACCTTGCCCTGATGTAGGGGTGGGGCAGACTCCTCCCAAGGCTCCTCCCCTGCTAGTCTCCAATTGGTGGGTTTGCCCATCAATCACTTTGGCAATTCTCTAACCCCAAGGAACTGGGCAAAAATAGGGAAGCCCACCACACTCTCACCTGTGGAACCTTGGTTCATCACATTATTGGGTCCAGGGTGTGAAGATGGGTACCTCTCCTGGTACACCAGGGGCATCATAGCTTTTTTACTGGGCACCATTCTTGCTGGAGGGGAGGAGTATTGTCTCTCGCAGTTTCGTGATGGCCCCAGGGATGCTAGCCTCACTTCTTTTGCAGGGCCCTCTCCTTCAATGGACAGGGACGGGAGAGTGGCCTCCTCATGGGAACAGGCAGGTAAATCACTTTCCTCCATAATACTGGTGGGCGAGGATGCTGGAGCAGCCCCTCCCTGACTCGGTGCATCCTTTGGGGTATGGAGACCCAAGCTGGGGTGGAACTAGGAGGGAAACCACCCATCACAGTCTGAGGGAGTCAGACTCCCTTTGCACCACTGCTGGCAGAGGGTTCTCCCGGGGTGTGTTCTCTTGGGGTGGGGGTCTAGGCCAAGCCACATGACTGACCTTATTACTCGGACAGGTCTCCACCAGCCCCCACAAAGGTAGCAGCAGGTTTCGGTGCACCACCCTTGTTTGCCCAGGTCCAGCCTCTGGGACAATCTCATATACAGGCAGGTACCTCATCCCCCGTACAATGGTATATGGATCAGTTCTCTATCGACTGGTGATCTTGTGTTTGCCCATCAGTCCAAGATTTCACAGAAGCACTCAATCTCCCCGGCTCCATCCCTGCTCTCTCACATGGGCGTCGTAATTCTGTTTGTGATGCCATTGATTCCTTCCGGCAGTGTCCGCAGCTAACCGATACGTGCTCCTCAGCCTGTCTCTCAACTGTTGAGTGTATTGCCCATGGGTTACATGCTGATCATAAGCCTTTTCTACCCCAAAACACAGGTATATTGGTAGCCGAGGTTGCTGCCCAAACATCAACAAGTAGAGGCTAACCACAGTGGCGTCACTGTGGGTAGAATTGTAGGCGTGCACCAAATGAGCCAGGTAGTGACTTTAAGCTGCCTTTTGTTCATGCTTCAAGGTGCCAAGCATATTTTGGAGCATACAATTGAACTACTCAGGCTGCGGGTCTCCTTGTGGATGTTATGGGGTAGTTCTGGATTTTTTTATTCCCACAATGCCAAACACTTCTTTCAGTAAGCGGCTCTCAAAGTCTTGCCCTGATCTGAGTGAATTCAGGCTGGCAACCCAAATACTGTGAAGTATTTCCCCCATAACACCTTGGCCACTGTCCTGGCCATCTGGTCATGTGTGGGGAAGGCCTGGGTGTACCATGTGAAATGATTAGCCACCCTGAGTATGTTACTTTTCTGGTTGCCTTCCCCTTCCATGGACAGGAAGTCCATGCACGTTAGCTCCAGTGGTTGTGAGCTTTCTGTGGTGTGCAGATGTGCTGTCCTAGTTGGTAAAGTCTTCCTCTTCATACACCTTTCACATGTGCTCCACTTAGGCTTGATGTCTTTGGCCAACCTGGGCCAAAAAATCTCTTTCTAGTCAGGGCCAATGTGCGCTTTATGCCCAGATGACCAAAGTCATCATGTAGTGCTCAGAGCACAAGTGCTTGTTGATCTCTGGGGAGCACCAACTGCAGCAGGGTCCTTCCTTTGGGGTCCCGTACTTCACAATGTAACAACCCGTTAATAAGTTGCAATCTCTCCCATTCTTTTGCTAGGATCTGGGCTATGGGGGTGATTCTCCTGCCAGGGGGAGGGTGCAAAACCCCTTTCTGTCAAGCCCATAATGTGTCCCTCACGTCAGGGTGCTGTTCTTGTGCCCATTGCCACTCAGCTGCTAGTATCTGAAGGAGGACAGTAGGGGTTAGGGCCGGATGCTGCATCCAGGCTTGGGGAATTCCTTTGGGTGGTATCCCCAGGATCTCAGCCATGCACACTGAGTTGCCCGCTTTGGCTAAGGGGTCTCGAGCAGACAGGTCACATAGGGCCCGAACGGTTTCCAGGGGGAGCACATCTTGACCTGCAGGAGAGGCTTAGCTCTGGGTGTAGCTGTGCAGCCTTCAGGGCACCAGCAGCTCCTGCCAGGCCAACTGCAGCATCATGATCAACTGCCATTGTGGCAACAGCTACTTTTTCACCCCTCACTAAGGCAGTACCTGTGTCTATTGCCCCATTCACTTCCCCTCAGTTATGTTACTGAACCCAGGACTTCCAGTTTCTGTACTGCTTTGTCCATTCCCTGCTGTCCTTCTGAAAGTACATCATGGACTGAGTAAATCATATTCTTCCAGACTGGCTCTGGCACAACTCCTACCCATACCTTATTCCCTGTGTAAGTGAACAAGCAGCTCTCTGTTGCTAAGGTAATGTTGGTTCATAGGATTTACAGTGTGAATCTTATGACAATCCTGTCCCTGCATGCACCTCTTTTATTGCTTCTGGAAATGTTTGGTTCTGTACTGCCTGCTTCTCCTACAGTCCCTCTCATGCTGACTGCTACACCAGAAGGGCACACAGTTCTGTGCAGAAAAATCCATTGCTCACCCTGGTTAGCAAGCGTCAACCACATAATTTTTGTTGTGAAACTCGGTGGTTTCACTATGACAGAAGAAGGAAGAGTAAGGAAGAGAAAAAAAGAGAAGCCAGGAACTGGAACACAGAACTTCACTCCCACCAAGTACACAAACCACTAAGCTTCCAGAACTTGTTCTCTTTGGCCCAATGAGTAGTTATGCAATCCATCAAAATGGGACCAGCATCAACAGGACAGAATGACTGGGCCCACTTGTTCCAGCATTCCCTAGCCCAGCAGCTCTTAGGGGAAGTGAGAGACATTAAGCTCTTCAAGTCCCACCCTTCTTCCCCTGGATCAAAGGGTTTTTTGCACAGCACCTGTGACATCCAGATCGGTAGTTTTCAACCTTTTTTCATTTGCAGACCCCTAAAAAAATTTCAGATGGAGTTGTGGACCCTTTGGAAATTTCAAATGGAGGTGTAGACTCCTTTGAATTGTAAGTGTGGATACTCATACGCTTTTGATTGATCACAGTCATCTTCAGACCCCCGGGGCTCTGCGGACCACAGGTTGAAAATCACTGATCTAGATTGTTCTGTTCTGCCTGTTGCTCTGTTTAGACCACTTCTCTTCTGGCATCTGTCAGATACTGGGAATTCAGGCTGCCTAGAGACCTTAGTCTGATTATTTCAGCTGGTCTCTGTCAACTTTCAAGAGAATGAGGACAACCTCTTAGCTTTTTGGAAGACTCATCTTCAGGCCTGGCCTGTTTTACCCAAATAGCTTAGCTGTCATGGAACTGATAATTCTTCCTGACCTAAGGAGGAAAGCCAAGTCCCTGTAAAACTGACAACAGCACCCCTTCAGAGACTGGTTGTTCTGTGACAGAAAGTCCAACCAACTGCCTGCTTTCCTGTCTGCTTCTCTTGGAATTACCCTTAATAAGCATGTAGAAACAAGGGTGGCTGCTGACACATTCCCAAAATACAGGACATCCCTTTGATAAGGGGCAGTCCCCTTGGGCAGTTAATGGTGAGGGTTGGGCCCACTGGTTCCTCTGGCAATCAGCAGCTAGAGGCAGTGCCATCACAAAGAGGCCACCTCCCTCCCTGGCTGGGAACCCTGCTCCTCCTGGCTGTGCAATGTCCTAGCTCTAGGCACAGGCAACAGAATCACAGGACAAGTGATTGACATGTATTTCCACCAATGAACTGAAAAACAGGACCATTTGCAGTCTGGTCCTCATTGAGAAATGGACAGGGGATAAAGGACTTGAAAACAGGATGGTCCAGTACAAAACAGGACCAATGGCTACCCTAGTAGAAACCTGTCCCATCCCTCACT
>NW_017728920.1:6570574-6589418 GCF_001723895.1 Crocodylus porosus | reverse complement strand
CGCTCCAATGGAAAATACAATATTCATAAAATACAGGCATCTACTAACTACATCCTTTCCAACTGATGACTTGGTCAAACTGGATAATTCTTACCTGAATCCTTCTACATTTCCACCTCTCTAGGCATCTTTTCATCACTTCCTAGACTACACTGCTGTCCATAGGTGTAAACAACTGATGCATTTTATCTCCAGGTAAATGCACTTAAAATTTAAAGAAAATGATTCTGGTTTAAAAAGTGCTTTACAGTTCTAAAGGTAGAAAGTTGGTAAATCTTTGAGCCTAAATGCAGGATCTTGGAATTTGGAGGAATTTATAAAGTTTATAACCTGAATAGGTCTGCAACAAAAATTTTACAAGCTCCAGATTTTGATTTTTTTTCTCATCTTGATTTTCCTATCACTCTCCCATTTGTTTTCTTTAACTGCAGAGAGAAACGGAATGTAAATTATTAGCATTGATACAACTAGAGTTGAAGTATCAAGAAATGTGGTTCCACATTAACTAATGCACATATGTAGCATTTTGTATTCTTAATTGCTTTAAAATATAAACCTCTGAATCTTGTTGTTCACTGTTGAACTACAGCATACTGTGCCTCCTTTGATTTGAAGGGGTTTTAAAGCAGAACTTAAATCAACAAATGAAACACATCCTGTAACACATGGGATTCCCAGGTGATCTTTTATCCAAGCTCTAGCAAGGCCCAGGAGAGTTGAGATGAGGTAAGTGTGGGTACATTCTGACAAGCATGGCCATTAAACCACATGTGGAGTTATTCCCTATGTGGAGTTATTCCCTCTGGACTGAGCCTACAGCAAAAACCTGAGAATCTTTTGCACTGAGAGGACATCAGGTTTCTAAATTTTCCTTGTGAAGGTGTTGCCTGGAGAAAGAAAGAAGAACCTATGGGCAGCTATAGCACAGCAACAGGAGGTTAAATTGACAGCTGGAGACATACTCTTCTGCCCCACTCTCTCTAACTGTGGGCTGCTGCCATACAGGTTACTAAGTGGAACACAGATGCGTCTGGAATACTGAAAACTCCCATGCAGGCATGCGTTTGCTGGGTAACTTACTACAATACTCTACCATAAGTAAAACATGCTGAACTAAATGCTGGCCTCAAAATATGATACAGGCCTGCAGACACACTGGAGAGCAATCCAATTTGTACAACAAGAAAACTAAATAGCAGTGACATATAGCTATGGTGGCTGGAGTGCTGCAGCAATGATATTGCTTCAAAGGAGGAGAGATGGAGAGTGGCATACACCACTGTGATGCTTTCCCAAGTACAGGAAGTGACAAAGCTGCTGGCATGGAGTCAGGGAAGGGGCTATTTAAGAAAGAAACATAGGAAGAACACAGGGGTAGGGAAGTATAAGATGAAAGGAAGGTGCAATGGTACTTACCTAGTTTTATCACCTTTAGGTTTTTATTTGCCAACTGTGAACATTCATAAGCACTGAAGAAAGATAAAATCCCAGAAGCACATAGGCCTGAGCAGAATTAGTGAAATGAGGAAGAGGTTCCAGAACAAAACAGAAAAAGACAAAGTAGGAATTATCCGGGGGTGAAGGTGACATGGTCAAGAGGCCAGGAAGCTTATCCCTGAATCCAAGAGAAGGAGGAGGAAGGGGGAAACATGGAAAAAAACAATGCAAATTTTATGTCCTATGGAGCTTTTAAGGCATCACAGGAGTCAAGCTAGAGATATTGGGAACCAGGATTGATGTGAATGACAGTCAACATTTTGGGGGCAAGGAGGACAAAGACAGAAAATCTATTTCCCTTCTGAAAGAATTCCCTTTGGATATCATCTCTGGCAATCCTCAAATCAGCTGGCAGGTAGCACTGGAAGTAGCATTAGTCCCACTACTAGCACTTACAGCTGAACAGACTGACCTTCTTTGTGGGCTATAATAAATTATATTGGATGAGCTCAGGTGACAAGAGATTGTATCTTGGTCCATCAAGTTTCCCTGGATTACATGTGGCTGCAGCAGGCTGGACACAGTATTACCTGCTTGACTGAGGGGAACGTTCACTTTGAAGAACTTGCTTTGGAAAGCAGTTGTCTCCTGACTAACTACCACACAGTGTTCCAGCCTCTATGATAAAAAAACACAGCCCAAGTCTTCTCCTCTTCTCCAATATTTTCAGTTCCCAGACACTGCAGATTTCTACTGGTCAATAATACTAGGGCTGTGCGAAATGGCACTGTTCCATTCAAACTTCAGTTTCAAGGTCTGGACAGAACAGTGTTTTGTATTGAATATAATTTCGAGTCAAAGCAGCCTTACTGTTTCCTTTTGTAGAAACAGTGAGGCCGTTTTGATGCTGTTTCAATCATTTCGCCAGACCATGGTTCTGGGGAAAGGAACTCAGCCCAGCTGGGCTAAGTTTCCAACCCCAGCCAGGGGTGAGAAGGCAGCCCAGGTAGGCTGACTTCTCAGATCGCACCAGGGATGGGAAGGCAGCCCAGGTGGGCTGCCTTTCCATCCCCCTGCACTAGATTGCGCCGGGGGCAGGGAGGCAGCCCAGATGGGCCATCCCTCATGCTAGATCACACCGGGGTGGGGAGGATGGGGTGTATCCCTGTCCCCGGCACAATCTAGCCCCTTGCTGGATCTGCACAGGGGATGGGAAGTCAGTCCAGCTGGACTGACTTCCCATCCCCAGTGCTATGGTTGAAACTAACCTTGTCTTGTTTTGACTAGCCTTGTTTTGTTCTGAGGCTATTTTGATGGCCTTGTTTCATTTTGATTTTGCTGTTTCAATCTCAAAATGAGTCAAAACAGTGTCGAAACGAAACAGCTGTTGAAATTTTGCACAGTCCTATATAATACCATTGGTAACAGCTGGGCAGCCAAGTCCTCGGGTCATTATACTAATAGAGCTTTAGACTGGCCTATATAACCCCTAGCAACTTGTCCTTAATGAGCTTTGATCCCAGATTTAGCCACTATATCCCAAAATGTGCCTGGGGAAACTGCTGTGAGGGTCTGGGGCAAAACGTGCTTTTTACAGTGGAGAGGATACACAAGGTGGGTGTTTAAGTTCAAAACAACTGGTTTTGACCTGAAGTAAACTCTCATTAAAAAGGTTTTAACCTATAAAAATCCTAGTTTTGGGATCCTGCTTTTAATCACAACATTGGCTGTTTTTAACAACCTGTGATCTAATAAAGGACAAAAGACTAGAGCTGTGCAAAACACCATCATTTTGTTTTGACATCCGTATCACCATTTCAAAGGGACAGTGTTTTGTTTCATTTCATTTTGAAGCACTGTCCTGTTTCATTTCACTGAAACTTTTTCACTGTTTTGATGCGTTTTGACATTTCACCCATAGGCTATAATGGAGAATCAGGAAAATGACTAAAGCCTTGTCATTTCTTGCCTGATTCAGAAGAAAATTGCTGGGATGGTAGCCCTTTCTGAGGGCATGAAGCCAGCCAAGTTTCAAGGATGTGTAGATGTTTTTCAGAAACTGCACCTCAAAGAGCAAAAACCAAAACTCATGACACTTGCCAGCAGCTTCCTATCATCTGCCGCACAGATTCGGGGGCATGCACCCCCAGGAGGGCTGTGGGGCTGTGCTAGACTCCTCCCAGGAGTGAGGGCCCCTGGATCTGCGCTGGATGATAGGAATCTGCCCTGCCACCTGGGACTTGTGTTGGGCGCAGCCCACATCCAGAGCTGGGGAAGACTGATGCTACCACTGACCCAGACAGCAGTGGCAGCCTCCTGTCATCTGGCCCAGTGGCAGGAGGCCAGGGCTGCACTCCAAGTGGCTCTGCAGCCCCATGGAGCTCAGCCTGGCAGCAGGAGGCAGAGTGCAGCCCTGGCTCTGCACACCTTCCACCACTGGACTGCGCTCTGTGGGGCTGGTGGAGCCAATCGGAGCTCAGCCCTGGCTCTCCCCTGCCTCATGCCACTGAGCAGCTTCAAAACTCGAAACATTTCAGAACTTTCAGAATGTTTTAAGTGCTCTCATTTCATTTCAAAGCTGTTTCAAAGTTTTTTATTTTGTTTTGATTTTGCTGTTTCAAGCTTGAAACAGCTTCAAAATTAAACACTCGGAGAAATTTTGCACAGTCCTACAAGACATCAAATCTTACATATCTCACTCACATCTAGTTAGATTACATTATCAGGACAGTTTTAGAGTTGTCTGTTCTGACAGTCTAACATTACCCTCAGATCATAGAATCATAGGGCACGTTTACATGTTCTCTGATGTGTACAGCGGCATCTCATGTATTCAGCATCCCATGTTTCAAAATGGCAATGGGGACACTTTAAATAAAGCTTTTCAAATGAGCTTTTAGTTAAAGGACCCCACTACCATTTTGAAATGCAGGATGCTGAATATATGAGACACTGTGGGCATTTTAATTAGAGCAGCTCTTGGGAGCCTCTTTAATTAAAATGCACCTCCCCTTCCCTGGAGCATGTGTATAGGCACCCAAAGAGAAGCTGGGCTGGAAGAGATCTCCATAGGTCATCTAGTTTAGCCCCCTGCCTGAGGCAGGATCATCCCTACCCAAACCATGCCATACAAATCCATTCTCTAACATCTTACCAAAGTGACACAGTCAATCATAGCACAACACAAGACATAACATCCTAACCTGACACAGGTAAGGCAGAAGAATCACAGCTGCCAATGTCCCACTTCTATAAATGTTGTTAATATATGCTCAAGAGATCCCTGGAAGAGGACTATGCCCTCTGCTACAAAGAAAGGGAAAAGCCCCCACAGTCTGTACCTATCTGACTATAGGGTAAAATTTCTTCCTGATCCCAAATATAACTGTATAGGTATGCTGTTTCTAATACAATATGCCCCTTTACTTTTGCAGATAGGAGCAGTAGAGACATTCAGATGAGGAGATCCTTTGGTGCAGAAGAGCTATTTACTGGTAGGAATTTTTATTTATTTATTTTGGTAATATGTTTTATTGGACCAACTGTATAGTTGGAAGAAATATTAGAAAAGCTTTTGAGCCCAAAGTTATTTCTGTGATGGGCTTTGGAGCCTACTCCTTGCAACCCCTTCTTCCCCACAACCCTCCTATCCATAATACCTCAAGTTTGTTGTCCTTAGGTTACTCAGCTCTTCCTACCCAGATGGTGGGAGAGCGTGAGCTGTATGCAGTGGTATGACTTGGTATACTCTGTGGTAAATTACATTTTGGGGGAGCTGCTGGTTTTTACTCATGTTTTTGTTTATAACTATTTCTGCCAAAGGCCATATGTGCCCTGACAAAGCACTTTTTAAATAACACATCTAAATAAAATAAGCAAATTTTTAATTTTTTCAGTTGCCACCTTAACTGATGTATGGCCATAGGAATGGGGAAGGAGTTTTCAGAGCAAAGAGAAGCATGCACCAAATATATAGCAAAGGGCTACATACTTTTTTAAAACACTACCATTCAAGAGGTGTTATGAGGCTTTCCTGTATTTTGCATTAGCCACAAGAGGGCAGCAGAGCACAATTTTATTCATCTGGGACTCTTACCCTTGCAGTTGCTTGGAACAGCTACCCTTCTACTGCTAGGACAAAGATTTCTGCCTAAGTTTGGGAAGCAGTGGAAGTGTCTATATATGCAATTAATGCTCTTGGGTGTGCATCTAAACGTGTACCTGGGTTGGGAATAAACTGAGCCCCAGAGGAGCATGTTAGTCCAGGGCTGTTCCTGACTTTCTCCTCTGCAGCAGCCAGGGAGAACTCCAGACTCCAGCTGAAGCTGCCTGGTTGCCAGCCCCAGGCTGATAGAGCCTGGAGGTCAGTCTCAGGTTGGCAGGGGGCACCAGGGGTCAGACCTGGGCTTTGGGGGCTGGGGGAGGAGCTGTCCTTGGCTCTAGGGGCAGCTCCAAATGGTGCGGAGCTCAGTGTCACTCAGAGCTGGCCCTGGAGCCAGGGACAGTTTTCTCCCCTGTCCTCCCTGGCCCCTGGAGCTTGGGGCTAAGGCCAGAGCTCTGTGCTTCTCAGAGCTGCCCCCAGACCTGGGGACAGCTCCTGCCCTGTCCCTACCTCCAGAGCTCAGGGCAAAGCCCCAAGCTCTGTACCGCTTGGAGCTGCCCCTAGAGCTGGGGACAGCTCCTCCCCCACCCCTAAGCTGAGAAGCAGTTGTGGCCCCCTGCTGCCTGGTCTGACTGGGAGCAATTTTTTCTGCATCAGCATTTACAAGTGCATTCTGGCACATTAATGTAAAGCACCATTGGCTAGTACCTGTATCTGTCGATACTAGCAAACCATGCTTTACATGAATCAACTGTGCAGTAATTTCTGTGCACATGTAGATGGTGATGATTTACTACACATTAGTTTAATGTTCAGTAAAGTGTATGTGTAGATGAGCCCAGTCTGTCTAGTGGTGCAAGCATGGCTTGATGGTCATGATTCCAGGTTTCTATTCCAGCTCTGCCATCAGGTGTGTCAGAAAACAAGCTGTGTAGTAAGATGGCCACACAGCAAGGGTAGACAGCAAATGGACACAAGGGAAAAAACCCCCCAACACTGTAAAGCTTCTCCTGGGCTGACTGCATCTGCCTTTGCCAGGCACCCAAGTGTGCTCTATCTTTTTTAAAAGTTCAATAACTCGGAATGTGCGACTGAGCTCTGTGACCCTGGGTGAGTCATCACTCTTTCTTATTCATGGAGATCATGGAACAGGTTCTCAGGGAATCTATTTCAAAGCTAAGGTTACAATATGTCTAGGTCCTCCCATTTCTGACCAGGCAGTTTTTTTAAATATCAGTAAATGTCTGGGATTTTGCTCTGCCTCTGCCCCAGCAAGGAGCTGCTTGGGGCTGGGAGCAGTGTGGGAGGGTGATCGGAACAGGGCATCATATGCTCTGCATTTGAGCCCGACAGCTGCAGGCAGATATGTGTGTGTGTGTATGTGTGAGTGTGTGTCTGTGTGTGTGCATGCCTGCTGGTTGGTGCTGGAGCTGCAGCAAGGTGGCGGAAGTGGGTGGGGGTTCTTCAGGGGCAGCAGGGAGCTGCATGGGCAGCAGGGCTGGGGGGCTGGGGGGGTCAGGATTGAGGTGTATCAGCAGGGAAAGTGGGGCTGCATATTGGGAGGGAGGGGCTCCAGCATGGTCTGAGGTGCAGGGTATTGTGGGTCAGGAGTGAGGGGCAGCAGCAGGGATGGTGGGGGCTGTGGCTTGGGAGTGAGTGGCAGGGGCAGGGCATGGGCATATCACTGCCTCCCCCAAAATCATATACCCCACCTTTTCAAAAGAGGTGTTCTTTTTTGAAACTGAAAATATGGTAACCTTATCAAAGCACCTAGAGGAGAACAAAGTGATTAGGAACAGCCAGCATAGATTTGCCAAGGGCAAGTCATGCCTGACCAATCTGATTCCCTTCTATGGAAGGAGGGATGCAACAGGGAACCCTGGCTTTGTTACTGAAGAGTGGCATGGCCCTTTTAAGGGCAGAGTCTTTGTAGCACAGGAAGCCACCAGAGCTGGGTGTTAAGGGACAGCCCTGCAGTCAGGTCAGCTGACAGGGGTGTTACATGACTGGAAGAGGGCTCAGGCCAAGCTATATAAGCCCTGAGCTTGAGCCAGTTAGGGAGGCCAGCCCTGAGAGTTGTGGAGTTCCTGACAGCAGCATGGTGGGGCCCTGGATCTACAGTGAGACTGGAAGGAAGCAGCTCTGCAGGCCTGGGAACAAGGAAGAGTTACCTGGGGGCAGAGAGAGGGAGACATGTTATGCAGGCAAGAGGCCTTTATTTTATGTTAATCCTGATGAGGATTTAGGTGCCTAGCAGAAGGGTGAAGTGTTGTAAATTACTTTGGGGCTAAAGGGGTGGTTTGGAGGTCCCATTAGTGTCCTAGGGGAGTGTGATTAACTTGAGTACTGCTGGAGGCAAGCTCAAGGCAGAGCATGGGGCTGCAAAGCCCCAAGCCCAAAACAGGACAGAATGTGGGGCCACTGGGCCCTGAGTAGGGTGGAGACAGAGGACAGGGGCCTGGTGCCCGAGAGGGCAAGACTAGAGCTGGGGCCCGGAAGTCGGGTCTAGAATGATGGGCCATGGCTACAGGACCAGCCAGAGTAATGGGGTGGAAGCTGGGAAGGTTAAAACCCCAACGAAGGAAGGAAGGCTTGAGGTGTTGCAAGACTGGGGCAACCTCCTATACTTCAGTAATAACAATTTACATGAAGGTGTGAGACGTGAAAGGATGGACTGCCCCAAGAACAGGGTGCAAGACATTTTCATGGCTGCCTCTGGAAATGGGGTCCTGTTATAGGGGAACAGTGGATATGATATATCTTGATTTTAGCAAGGCTTTTTGCATAGTCTCCCACAATATTTTTGTTAACAAGATAAGGAAATACAGACTAGATGAAAGTACTATAAGGTGGATATACATAACTGGTTGGATCATCATGCTCAATGAGTAGTCATCAGTGACTCAATGTCTGCTTGGGAGGAGGTTTAAAGTGGGTTAGAATAACCAAGTACAGATTAGACAGGAATCTTCATTAATAATTTGAGTTATGGGATTGATTGCACATGGGAAGTTTGTGGATGGTACTCTAGGATCCAGAATGAAATGGATAAATTGGAGATATGGTTGCAAATCAATTAGATGTAATTCAGCAAGGACACGGATAAAGTCCTGTGCTTGGCATAACTTCATACACAAATGCAGGCTGGGGAATGATTAGCTAGGCTTCAGAGAAGGATCTGAGGGTTACAGTAGACCATAAGCTGAATGAGTCTACAGTGTGCTTTTGTTGCAAAAAAAATGGTAACAGAACACTGGGTTGTATTAACAGGTGTGTCACTTACAAATAAAGGGAAGTGATTCTTCTGCTTTATTCAGCACTGGTGAGGCCTCACCTGAAGTATTGTGTCCAGTTTGCACCTGATACCTCAGACTGAAAGAACTAGGATTCTTTACCTCAGAGAAGGGAAGACTGAAGGGAGATTTGATGAATCTTCAAATATCTGAAAGACAGTTATAAAGAGGATGGAGATAGACTTTTCTTTGTAGCTATAGGGGACAGGACTAGAAGCAATTGTCTTAAATGGCAGCACAAGAAATTTAGGTTGCATATTAGGAAAAACTTTCAGACTCTGAGGGTGGTCTGGCATTGGAACAGACTACCTAGAGAGGTTGTGGAACCTGTATCCCTGGAAATTTTCAAGACCAGGTTAGACAGACACCCGGTTGGGATGATTTAGTTAGGAATGATCCTGTCTTGAGCAGAGGGCTGGAGTTAGATGACCTCATGCATGAGCTCCTTTCCAGCCATACTTTCCTATGATCCTGTGCTAACATTGGGATGCTAGTACTTCCCTGTCTCACAAGCTACTGTATTTTGAGGCTTCCTTCAGTACTGCCTGTAAAGCTTTTGGGGATCCTGAGATGTAAGGGGAAGGGGCTAGTAGGGATTAGTGTTCTAATGCAGACAATGGGGTAACAGTGCTGGCTGTAGGGGGAGAATAGCTACTTGCTTCCAGGCAGGAGCCAACTGAAGGGGTTGTGGAGCACATTGTGGAGTGGGAGTTGGCCAAAGTCACTGTAGAGAAGGATGAAGGGATTCTAGTGTCCTATTCATCCATTCCTTTTACATTACACATCAGGATTTGGAGGAGTGAGAGCAACAGCAGTCTCAGCTTGTTCCAGTGGGAGACAGCCCAGGCAAACACAGCTCTGCTAGATATGGGAACCTCACAGCTACTCCAGTCTGACTCACTGCTGTGCTATTTTTGGTACTTATTTTTCCCACCCTAACCAAGTCAGGGTGGCACAAGGATATCTCTTTGAGGAACTGCAAGTCAACATTTCCTTGTGTTCAGTCCCAAAATGTGACATTTTACAGCAGACAACCTCAACTCTCTCCCCAATGTCTAATGAAAGCTCTGTGCTGTAAGCAGCTGGGCCAGACAGGGCAGTAACTAAAGAAGCAGGCTCTGACAGCGGAGTCAGACAAGTCCAGGGGAAGCAGTGAGAATGCCTGTATGTAAGAGGCAAGTGTCATGAATCAGAGGAGCAGTCAGGGACACAAAGTCTATGATGCTGTTACCCAATTACCTGCTTTGTCACTAAATTGCAGACACGGGTCATTGTTTGCCAAATGAAATGGTTGTTTCATGCCAGTGAGGAGCTTGAGTACTGTAGTGACAGACAGGTACCCATGCAAAAGCCTGGATAGTGGCAACTATAAGCACCATCCACCACACGCCCTGAAGCTTAGGAGTCCAGATAACATGAGGCCCAGATCCAAGCACCTTGGGGCTGGGGCCGGGGGGGGGGTTGCAAAACCAAAATTCAAATGATGAGCTTTTGGAAAACTAACATCTCCTGTGCTTTTGTCATCTGTGTTTTTGCTGATATTTGTCCTCCACATTCTTCCTGCTCTTGTGCATGGGATTAATAAATATATCCATATTTTAATATATGTAGCTCACTTAAAGTATTACATCACTGGCTAAATTCAGGATAGCCAAAATTGACCCTGTGGTCAACGATGTTAAATATTATTCAGAACAAAAGCTACAGATAAAATAAATACCTTTCACATGTCTCTGAGGGCAAATTCTGCTCACAGTTCTCATGTGAAAGATTCTACTGAGCTAAGCATAGTTATTAATCCACCAGGGTGAGATTCAACTTTGTTCAAAATCCAGCACCAACGTGTCTCCACCATTTAAGTCTCAATAAACAGAGGTGTAGTTAAAGGGGGCTGATATGAGACTTAAGCCATGTTATTCTTTACATGTTCTGTTGGATGCTGCTACAGAGGGGTGATTTTCACCCCATGCAAACAAGGCTGGAGGAATTGGGCGTCTAGTCTGAAACCAGCTAGTGTGGTAATATTACAGATGGGGAAATGGGTGTGACTATTCCATTATTAGTCCACATTTCAGTTAGTAGGTATAAACTATTCCCATTGTGCCTGGTTTCTACTTCAAGGTGAATTGATTTAGGAACTGGCAGCTCATAGCACTGAGCAGAGAGGCCGAATACTATGACATCTAATATCCTGTCATCCTGTCACCCACACAGATTGCCCCTCCAGAACAAGGACAGCCACTTTGACAGGTCAGTGTAAGGAAACTTATGCACTGCTGCTATAGGTACTGTGCCCAATTTGAGGATCTGAAGATGACGTCACTCTCCAGGGACATCAAGCAGATACCTCTTAAGAGCAATAAATCAGCTTACAGCTTTTAAGGGAGACTCCTCCATCTGAAACAGATTTCTTGTAACTGACTGTGGAGTCAGATAGAAGCATTTGGACACGGTTAATGTGGCAGAATCTGCACTTTCTTGATTTGGGTCCTATCTGTCTGACTGGCCATAGTCTGGATGCACAGTTATTCTAATTTTACTCTCATCCCAGATTCTTCTGATGTCTGTGATAGACCTTTATTATTCAGCCTTTACCTGCCGCCTTGGATGAAGCAATCCAAGGATATGAGGCCACATCTCATCATATAATACAGCCCTGGAGTGCCATTTTGTCAATGAGACCTAGCCATGACAGTTTTGCTCCATGGAAATCTTTAATAGAAAACTAAAGATTTGTATGATCTGAAAAGAAACTGGAATATAATGAAGCTGCCCTTACCAAACATCTGAAAATTCTCCAAGTGGGGTACAGAAGCCCAGCATTGTCATATACTCCATTCTGGTCCTTTACTGTAAGGGACACAGCCAGGAAAGTAGGGCCTGGCTAGAGTGCTGCTGTAGTCTGACAATTCCCAGATGGAACATGGGTCCTTGAGACTCAACAGCAACTAGTAAAAATTAGAGCAGCCCAGAGGCAACTGCAGATTGCATAGTGGGAGAACAAAACAAATTGGTCCCCAGGGAGCAGTGAACACAAAGATGGCCTACAGGCCCCACTAGCTTTGCCAGCCTTAACTCTATGGGATCCCAGAACTGGCCTCATGCATTAGATTTGCATTCTACCATGATTACATAATAGATTTATTTGAGGACTATGATGAGGTCCTGTGAAAGTTTAAGTTCATATTTTTCTAGTGCATTGGCAAGTAGACGATCGCTGGCAGAAAAGGCAAAATAACCATTTATGGTTATGTGGGAAAGAGAGCTTTCCAAAAGGATTTGTCCCAGGATAATTGGGTTCATGTTTTGCATAAAGTATGAAATATGGCATTGTGCCTTGTAACCTAATAAAACTATTTTCAGATTTTTGCCTCAGTTGTACAAGCCCAGAGAGATTAATCATATTGATGGGCATAAAATGCCTGTAGTCATCTTCCTTGGGAGTGTCAGACAGATTATGGGTAAAGGGTAAATTGGAATCATGGGCCATTCCTGTGAACAACATGGGTACTGTGTACTGCCTGCGTTTGTTTTATGAACATTATATTTGTTGGTTTGAAGTTATTGGGTTCCTGGCTAAAGTTACCACATCAAGGTACCCCCTTGTCAATGAGGATGGTCTTTCAGATAGCCTGTCTCTCTTTCTCTCTCCACTCTTACAATAATTCATTCAAACCCCAAGGGCTTTGAATTCAATTCTCTCCTTGTCCTGGGGTCTATGTTATTTATTCTGTTTTGCAAACAACCTCTTTCTGGCCACTTAAACACTGCTCCTAGTGGACTGAGTCGCAGTTCACGCAAGTTTCCTTTCCTTAGTTCATGAGCCCACAGCCCTTCCACTGGATGGAGTGTGTGTGATAATTCAGGTGGGCTTTTTGCCACAGACATCCCCAGCCCAGGAACTCTCTCTCCAGCTCAGCCATTTTTTTTAACCAAGCCTCTTAGACTAACTTTACTCAAAGGGTATTTCAGGTGTTCTCAGCAGTTCACAAAATAAGATCACAGCCTCCTTATAGGGCGCCTGTTTGGCAACCCAATCACCCCTTCTCAGGTGACTCAAAGTAGCCCAAAGTAGTTGTGTGGTGGGCTGGGCCTCACCCTGTCCTTTTTATAAGGCTCCAACTCCCAGACTCTGATAAGAGTCGGGGCTTGGTTTTCCAATAACTTACTTCTTCTGGATGTAATCTGTTCCTTGGACCAACTTCCTGTCACCCAATTTCTGCTTCAAGTGTTTCAAACAAATTCACCTTCTGCAGATGTATGTAATACATAATAGGGCTGTGCGAAATAGCATCATTCTGTTTCGACTTCTGTTTTGCCATTTTAAAGAGACAGTGTTTCATTTTGCTGTTTTGAAGCACTTCCTTTTTGTTTCGTCAAATCTGATTCGATTCTGTTTCAATGCTGTTTCAACGCGTTTTGACATTTTGCCCATAGGCTATAATGAGGAATCACGAAAATGCCTATAACTTCATTTCTTTCCTCTTTTGAATGAAAAGAGCAGGTAGGGTAGCCCCTGCAGAGGCCATAAAGTCTGTCATGTTTCAAGGAGATATGTGCAGGTGTTTCTGGGAAACTGCACCTCAAACTGTTCAGAGCAAAACATGTATCACTTGTAAGTGTGAAGGCATGGGCGGGGGGTGGGGTTGGAAATAGCGAGCATGCTAACCCATGCTGAGGCCACAAAGCCTGCCAAGTTTTAAGGAGATAGGTGCAGGGGTTTCTGGGAAACTGTACCTCAAGCTGCTGACGAGCAAAACTTGTGATGTGTGGCTGTGTGTGTGTGTTAAGGCACACCCTCACTGGTGCTGGGGCCTCTACATGACACAGTAGTGTGCCCCAATGAGGTCTCCTCCTCCCCTACAGCCTCAGTCTGGTCCACCACTTTAAATAACAACAGGTAAGCAGCACAGTAGCACTTGCATATCAGGCAGCCAAACTGTCACAGAGCCTGTCTTTCCTTTCCTGCAGGAGCTTCGTCTCCAGCAGCTGCCAGAGAACTCTTCCTGCCAGCCCCAGCCCTGGGGCTTAGGTGTGCCCAGGGCCCTGCGTCCTTCCAGTCAGCTGACCGGAGACAGGTGCTAGGGATGTAGGTTGTAGCTGTGTTGCTCTAAGGACATGCCAGACAAGGTTCTTTGGGTCAACCTGATATCTTGTAGTAGACCAACTGAATAGTTGGAGAAATAAATCTTAGCAAGCTTTTGGGGTTGAAAACCCTTTGTCAAGCTGAGGAAGCTCCTGCAGTTGGTGTGTGTGCTGTTCCTGGAAGGAAGAAATAGTAAAGACACAAGAGGCTGGTGTGCACTGCAGGCCAGAAAGCCAGTCAGTGGAAATGGAAATGGAGGTGTCAGGGGGTGAGGGACTGGCTGGGGTGTGGGAGGAAGGCGGGTGTAGCAGGTAAAAGTGAAGAGGTACCTGGGGAGTCAGATGTCTGGCAGGTTGTAGTGTGTCAGAATTCCAATGTCTATATTGAGTCCATGAGTTTCTGTACCTCAGAGGTACATACACACACTAAAGATCCCAACAGCGTGGCACAACTAGTAACAATTTAGTGTGTGTGTGTGTGTATCTATCTATCTATATCTATATCTATATTATATATAGTACAAGCAAAATATGTGTGCACATACACACGTACTTCAAATACATATACATATATAATAATATATACATTTTCTTAAATGTCTCCTTTAAATGTATATTCAAATATTTAGCATGTACAACTAATATATTGTATAATTAATATGTATATTGGTTGTACACACTAAATATTTGAATATACATTTAAAGGAGGCATTTAAGAATATGTATGAGAATATGTATTTCCACACACTGAATATAAATGACTAGACAAGGTGGACTATGAATGGCCATAGCAAGTATGGATTTAGTAGGCATTTAAAAATAAACATTATTACAGTAGCAACCATCAGCGATCAGAGCCCCAATGCACTGGGTGCTTTGCATACATGAAGTCTTTTCATTAAACACCTTGAAATGCTTAAATAATACAGAAAAATGTAGAAGAATGAAAGTGCTATTGGTCATCTCCGACTGCTGTTGACCTGAGAGAGATTAAGTGACTTGCCTAAGGTAATGGGGGAATTCAACGGCATAGGTAGGAATTGACCATAAAAACAGCTTTTCTCTGAACTGGTAATATACATTTCAGCTGTTTGTATCCAATACTACTTTCTACTCTACTCCTATAGAATCAATTGCATCTAATCAAACAACTTACCTTTTTACATATGTCTATTGTGATTACAACAAGAATTATCTGTACATATGGAACGACTCCATGCCATTAACTCTCCAGGGGTGAAGGGAAAAAAGTGAGACTAACCATGGCTATGGACAAACATATATTTTTGTTGCTTTAAAAAGGGAGAAGGAGCTGTCTTTGGGGAGCATTCATCAGCTGTTATGCTATAACTGTTACATCCGCAGGATCCTGTAGCAATACAAGTTACCTAAATCACCTTAATTTTGACCCTGTGTCAAGAATGGTTGAAGCTGGAACAGTTTTGCTGCATCTGCTTTGCTACAGAATCATGCAGATGTTATGGTTGCAGTGTAACAGCTTGTATTACAAGGACTCTGTTTATGTGTATTCTGCATGGGTAATACAGGGGTAATACATAATGAAATCACAAACAACCCCTAAGTGACAAAAAGTCTGCTAATGTGGGTGGAGAATTGGCATTTAGGTGCACAAAAGGTAACAGAATTTTGCCCATAGTATTTCATATCCCTAAGCATCTGCATCATACCCAGCTAGGCTATATCACACTACTAAACCCTGGTCAGCATTCAAAGAGAGATAACAAAGTCCTGATTCACAAAAGCAGATATCCAAGGCAGTGGACAGAAGTGTGCATTGATAATTAGTAACTAAGATACTTGTCATCTGAGCACACTCTAGCTATTTATATGTGGATCAGCAGTAACCAGCTCTGGGCCACTGAAATTTTTTAAATCAGTCAATGTGTTTTAAGCTATTACTGAATGTCATTTCTCAGTATGTATTATTTAAAAGTCAAAAGAAAATTACTGTATTTATAATAAATTATCCCAGCTATTCTTTTCCATTAGCAATGGAAATGATGGGCTGGTTTTTTTAATCTGTTAGCATTTCTACTGGCTGTTGTGCCAGCCACCCAGAGCTGGAGAGAGACTAACGATGTGAGACTCTTCTACTTCCCCTGTGCAACTGCCTCAAATTACATCTGTATAGATGGCACGCAAGCAACCCTGCTTCTAAAACTTTCATCTGTGAGATGTCCATGTAGTGTTATTTTGCTCACCTAAATCATCAGTTTTCATCGAACCTTGCAATTTTGATTTTGATTAAGTCTTCCTCACGGACAGACTCTCTACCATAGTGTACCTTCTTCCCTCATTTCCAGTGTTCCTGATTCCTGTAAATCACTCGTACAAATTAGGAGAACAAGTAGGAAGTAAAAATCTAATATACTACTTCAAAAATTTTTGTAAATTGCATTTTTAGTGAAAACAAAAGGTTGGTAGCTCTGAATCCTCTATTTATCCTGCAGACATTGACAGCACAGGGAGCACCACATTTCTACTGTTATAAAATGTCCTGCATGATCTTTAATTTCCCCACAGTGGTGACAAAGGATCATAATGTTTTAGGTTTGTATACTAAAGCTTCTTGCATAGTAAATCAAGTGAGACCTAGAGCACCCATCTTTAACACTACTTCAACAGCAATATGAAGAGGGGTCCCATAAGAATGACACGATAACCCACTTCCTCATCCATTCATTTTTAGACTTTAATGAAATAGCCAGTGACTTCACTGTGGATGGCTATCCACTAAGAATAGAACCAACTGTTTTCAGACAGGTTACTTAGCAATAATTAAATGCAAAATAAGCTGCTGCCACTATTGATCTATGCTGAATTTGAACCAGTCACAGATTCTCTAGCTCATCACCAATCCCCAGAGTTATCTGGTCCATACTAGTTAAAACAGTTGAGAAAGAAATCTTTCCTTTTAAATACCCGACTTTCTACCAAGTGTCTGTTTGCCCAGCTATGCCCTCACCTGCCAACTAAAAGCCAGAAGTCACTTTAAAGAAACCTGAAAAGTGAAAACTAACTTATTTTCACCCATCCTACGTATTTATTGAATACACTATTTCCAGAGGTAGCATAATAATCTTATATTGTCAGGTACCACCAAAAATTCTCTAGAGAAAGTCCAAAGGGGAGTCTTTATTTGGAACATATAATTTCTTGTATTATTATGTACAATGGTAGGCCATACAAGCTCTTCAGGACAGAGTCCAGCTGTAGCTTTTAAAGTAAGGGTTGGGTAAGGGTTAATTTCAAAACAACCAGCCCTTTTTTAAATAAAATGAGGTGACGTTGCAGACACATCATCAGCTTGGACCAAAGTGCAGGTATCCAGAGCCCCAATAGATAATTAGAATCAGATGCTTTTATTCCCTAAGCCCAGGGCATTCTGGTTGCTATAGTAACTTGTTTCCCTTGCCTCTCGTCTGATGTCATTCTTGGACAGCATTGCCTAGGAATGTAGCTGGGAAAAGGAGGTGTGATGCCTGGAAATACAGCTATGTACACATGCACTGAGCTGGAGGCAATCAGGTGCCTGAATCCATGCTCCAGGAAAACAGTGCCTGGAGAAACTCAAAGGGCTTCATTTTGTCACAGATGCTGAGAACAGGTCTAATAGATAGGTACCAGCTTACTTGGTGGGGAACTAGGGATGAGTCACTTTATATTTCTTTTCTTTGATTTACTTATCAGTAAAATAGGGGAAATAACCATTGTACAGGAGACTGAGAGATAATATTTGTTTGTAAAGTAGATACTCTGATGAAAGGTGCTATAGACATGAGAAAAGCTGCTATTATTTTTGTGAAGGAACCTCTTTGTGTAAGTCAAAAATGAACAGGAATCATGTAGATACAGACCAGGTACATACTTTATACTTTTACCAGTATAAGTGATTGGAAACTGGTCTATATAAATAACAGAACAGAAATTTGGCACACATGGACTGCTTTAAAAATGGGAGGACCTGGTCTAAGATTTGCTCTCCCCTCTCCCTCGTCATCAAAAGTGAATGTGAGTTCTGTTCGCTATTGATCTAAACTACACCTCTTAAAGAAAACTATAACTTAGACTGATTTTGTCTTGGGCTTTTTGAATGTCTGTTCCTTACTTAAGATATGAAATAAAAGCAAGAGCACACATTCTTACTCAGCAGAACCTAACCCATAAAATTATTCTGGCTTTGCTCCAGGTTTCCTAGTATATTCCTACTTCTGGATGATTAATAGGTGATCAATTATATGGTCTTTCTTCTGTGTTCATTTCAACATCATAATGATTTGGAAACTATATTTTTATTGCAGTCTTTTCTAACCATCATATGCAGGACACAAATATTTGCTATGATGACAATAAAACAGTTTGGAACATAAAGTTCCAAAAATACTGCAAGTTTAATTCTATTTAGAAATTGCAAATACCATGGGTGTGTGTTCAGCCATTGTTTTTCATACCGGGTATATCTAATCTCATGTGTCCATAGATGTGTGGAACGTGCTGCAATGCATTGTAATTACAGTGCCTAGAAGCAGACTCGATTAATTGAGTCTGTTGGAGCATGCTAATTAGCACACTCCAGCCTCTTCGAGTAGCCTCAGCATCTTGTGCATTCAGCATCCCCATGCTACAAAATGGCGGCGGGGGCACTTTAACAAAAGCCTGTAGAACAAGCTTTATTTGAAGTGCCCCGATGCCATTTTGAAGCATGGGATGCTGAATATATGAGATGCTGTAGGCACTTTAGTTTCATAGTTTCATAGTAGCTAGAGTCGGAAGGGACCTAGGTAGATCATCTAGTCTGACCCCCTGCCTTGGCAGGAAAGAGCACTGGGGTCAGATGACCCTGGCAAGGTGCTCATCTAACTTCCTTTTAAAAATCCCCAGGCTAGGAGCCTGCACCACTTCCCCT
>NW_017728920.1:6565404-6570474 GCF_001723895.1 Crocodylus porosus | reverse complement strand
AAACTTTTTTGTACCAGAATCCATTTGTAAACATGGATGGCCAGTCTTGATCCAGTGCTCCTCACTTCTGATCCACTGTCTCCTGCCCCCAGGCCCCAGCCCCCCAGTGTGTGGGACTGGGGCTGGGTGTGCATGGAGCATGGGGGGCCCCAAGGAGCACCAAGCAGCCTTGCAAGCTGGAACTCTACCAACTAGCAAGAGAAAAGCCACAATTTCCCACATTTTTCTCCTTTAAAGGAGAATCCATTTTTAAAGTTTGTTTGTGACTCTTTTATATATTGTGATCCACTTTTGGATCATAACCCACAGGTTGAGAAACACTGATCTAGAGCAGTGGGGGCCAACCTTTTTGCCAGATGTACCACAAATTAACCCTGCATCCTCATCAAGTGCCACTCCAATCCTTTTCCTCTGTCTAATCTCATCCTTTGCTTTCTGCTCCCTGCCTTGTGCTCCCTGCCTGATCTATTGTTCTGTTTTCTGTTTCTTGTCCTAACTGCTGCTGTTCTGTCTCTCCCCTCCTGGATCCACTGTATGACACACACAGAGGCTACCCATGCCACTTGTGGCAGAGTGGCCACCACGATTTAGAAGGACTCAGTCATGCAAGCCCACTGCACATGAAGTTCCTGTTGGCTTCAAATGGGGCTTCTCACATGAAGGACTTACAGCAGTAGGCCACATGTATTTTTTGTTGTTTAAATGTAAAGATATAATTAGGCTCTCTCCTGCTCTGTGCAGACACTCTGTACTCCTACCACATACCACAATTTCTTTTGTATTACCAGGTCTAACTGTAGTTAGCCTACACCAGCACTATTGCTCCACAGTGTTCACTGAAGGTGAAAGATGCCAAATAATGCAGACAGTACCAGGTTCCTTGGTCCAACAAGGTGAGTACAGCCTGAATAGGAAAGCATGATGTATTCAAACAGCGCTGAGTGTGATGTAGAAAGAAAGGACAATAGCCCATCTAAGAAGCAGGTGACTGTTGAAACACCTGAATGCATCTTGGTCTTGCCTCCATGGAATAAACAACCCCCTTTAATGTATTCCACAATATCTGTATACACAAAATCACTTTCTTTATGGAAGCTGAGGGGAGTGAACTGCTAATAAAACCAGCACTGACAGATGGAGGCTACAGCTTGGCACATGCTGTTCTCAGGCTTTCGTATGCACACATTCACATTTGTGTGTACGCACTCACCGACTTGGAACATCACCATACTCAGCCGCATAAACCTTCATACATGCACAAAGAAAAACTCTCCTATATAAATGTGCAAATGCACACTATTCCTAAAGGCATGCATACTTACAATATACAACACGCATGTACATATATATCCATGAACAGATTTTATTAGTATGAGTTTGGGATAGGTGCACAGACCCAAGAAGTGAAGCCCCTAGTGCAATGATTCTCAATCTTTTTAGACATGAAGCACCGCTCATTAGACTTAAGGGACCCCTCAGAAAATGCCAGCTCTTAGTTTTCACTCATTTTTTGACCACATAAAAATAACAGAACAATTCTTCTGTTGCAAAGAACTAAGCAAGACTACAACAGGTCAGAATGGTTTTAATACTGTGGGACACCTATACACGTGACTGATCTGTGCTCCAATGTGTGCTAATTAGCATGCATCAGAGCAGACTTGATTAATCAAGTCTGATGCAGGTCTGTTGAAGTATGCTTGTTAGCGTGCTCCAGCAGCCTCCGTGTCACGTGTGCTCAGCATCCCCACACTTCAAAATGGCAGCTGGGGCTCTTTAACTAAAACTTGTCAAATGAGCTTTAGTTAAAGCACCCCTGCTGCCATTTTGAAGTGCAGGATGCTGAATACATGTGACACTTCAGGCACTTTAATTAAAGCAGCTTTCAGAGCTGCTGTTATTAAAACGCCTCCCCTCCACCCCATAGCACGTGTATAGATGCTGATGGATTCCTATTTGAAATCTCTGGGTTTATCTTGTGAATAATGTTTGTACACTTAGCAGTGCTAACACTATGTCTCACCCTGCAGCACCCTTGAAAGGATCTCAAGGGACCCTAAGGTACTGTGGCAGGCTGGTTGAGAATCACTACAATAGTATATTATGATGGTGATCATAAATAAGAACCAATAAAACCTTTATTCCACCCCAGAGTATGTTTTGCATATGCTACATGTTACAGAAAAACTATTTTTGGAATGTAAAGAACACTTAAACATTTGGACTCCTTTGCCTATCAAGCCAGATTCTTTAGTTACTACGAGTCCAACCATACAGGGCTCAGGGGCAGTCATAAAAGCCTCTGAATATGATTGAGAATGCAATGTTCCACTGTATAGAAAAGACAGCTTTAAAGCCTGGTACCTTGAAACTCTACAGGGATAGAAATAAGCGTTGTGTTCCCCATCAGGAAGTCTGGAATCTTCCTTTCCCAGTGACATAAAGTTTCTGTTTCTAACCCTGTGGGACAATAATGTTTTTATGTACAGAAAAGCCAGCATTTGCTCAGCCTTAATCTTGCCTGCCCTGAATCTCAGGCCAGAATAACCTGAAAGTAGGATATAAGAGAAAACTCCTGTGGGAAACTGAGGGAAAAAAGTCATGAAAAGCTGTTGAGAATAAATCCTGGGGAAATGAATTAGTTGGCAGAGAACATGAACTCAGCTGTAGGTGAATGATAACTAATTAATTTCAATGCCTGTACTGTTTAGCACCTGCACAGTTCTGGTACCAATTCTGGTGTGATTATACCAAAACACACAGGTTCATCTACACAGATATCTACTTGCACAAATACACATGCTAGATGTTAATGTACACATGAATGCATACATATATGGAGTTACCATATTGCCTGAACAGACACACCCACCACTACTGCATATGCCACATAGATAGATACTCTTACTGGCAGTCATTGCATGTGCACAACTCTGAATCTATATAAGGTGGTGGAAACAAAATAAAGCTGGATACACACAAATGGCCACACAACTTCTCACAATCTTATTTACAATGAGAAAAAGGACACAGTGATTCAGAGACACTACTGTCACAGTATCTTTCATCATCCTGGCTGGCCCCTGCATTTGGGGCCCAATTTAAACAGGAGCCAGGAGGTGACTATCCTGACCCCTTGGTGGAGCAGTTTTCTATGTGTCTAATTTATTCAAAGCCCTCACTTCATTGTGAGTCTAGCTGGCAGCATCAAACTTGTAGCAAGGGTAAGGCTGAAAGATGAATGGCAACTAGCTGAAAAGCTCTGAAGGGTTTATACAGCAAAACATGACAATCTAAGGACCCTGAGCATGCTGAATCATTTGGATATATCTGTCTGTCCAAAAATATTGGATGTGGTATGATGTCATCATGAACGACACATGCCCCTGGTGGCTGGGGCATGGTGGTGGTGATAAGTGGGAGCTCCCACAGATGCTGCCCGGCACTGTCGGCAGTGGGGGAGGGGAGGGTGGTGAGCACCAACCAGGGGGTGGCAACCACCCACAGATGCTGCTGCTGGCGGCCAGAGGGGATCACTGACTGCCCACAGACACCACCAACAGTGCCTTTTTGTAGGGCATGCACTGCCACGCTCAGGGAGTGCACGTGTACCCCAGTGTACCCGCTATGCATCGCCCCTGGATATTGTATAAAGAAAGTCTAGCTCACTGGTGCTGGTGTCCTGAAAGCAGCTTTGGAGCTTTATAATGTAATCTGAATTCTCAGTTCTTATCAAAGCCACGTATACATAGCAGTGTATTGATATTATCTTTTTCATAAATGAGATGTGTAGGTACCTTATACAAATACAAAATACCTTATACCTTAACATGACATGATGGCCTAAGGTGTCATCAACTGCTACTAAATACCATACAAGTAACTGCTGAAAGTAGGCCGGACTCTTAGGCCCCATCTCCATGCACCTCTGAACTTCAGGACATTTGAGATACGGAGCTATGTCCAGATATCTGCTTGAGGTCTGCTGTGCTCCAGACAGGTGTGACAAAGAACTCCAGGACACTGGCTTGTGGTCTCCTGGGCATCTGATGACCTGAGATCAATACCCTGTCACAGAATTACAAACAATTAGAGTTGGAAGGGACTTCAGGAGGCCATCTAGTCCAACCCCTACTCAAATCAGGACCATCCCCAACTAGATCACCCAGCCAAGGCTTTGTTTAGCTGAGTCTTAACCTCTAAGGATGGAGAGTCCACCACCTCTCTAGGTAACCTGTTCCAGTGCTTTATTACCCTCCTACTGAGAAAGTTCTTCCTAATATCTAACCTAAACTTCCCTTGCTGCAACTTGAGACCATTGCTCCTTGTTCTGTCATCTGCCACCACTAAGAACAGTCTAGCTCTACCCTCTTTCCAACCCTTCTTCACCTAGTTGAAGTCTGCTATCAAACCCCCCCTCACTCTTCTCTTCTGCAGTTTAAATAAACCCACTTCCCTCCGCCTTTCCTCAGAAGTCCTGTAGCCCAGCCCCCGAACCATTTTTTTCCCCAGCAGACTCCTCTGCTGGAGGAAAAATGGGAATAAATGTGCAGGACACTATTCAGAGCCTCACACGGAGAGGGGGGACGTGCGGGGGACGTGCTCTGAGCTGCTGAAAGCTGAGACGAGGACTAGAAATGCAGCCAGGCCACTACTAACGGGAGGGCTGGAAGGAAGAGGAAGGGTAAGAAAGACGGTGACCCCAAACTCTGTCCTCAGTGCTCAGCCACAAGGGCCCGGTCCTTTCGGCATGGCAACCCACAGACGAGGAGGAGAGAGGGGGTTCTTTTAACCCTGTGAGAGCTCTTCCTCCCCCCGGCCGGGGCCACGCAGGCAGCGGGCTGGGAGGGAGCTGCAAGCGCTCAAGTGCGGCGGGTCTCGGGCTGGCGACTCCCTCGCTAAGTTTAGGCGGGCTCGGCGGTGACACGTGGCCGCCCCTGCCCCTCGGCGGGGCTCGCAGCCTCCTCTCCCCGTGGGCGCGGGGTGCGTGGCGAGGCCGGGCGGCGGCTCGGAGGAGGCGGCGGCTGCGGGCGGCGCCTCGAACAAAGCCAACAGAAGGGTCCTTGTGCG
>NW_017728920.1:6540755-6565205 GCF_001723895.1 Crocodylus porosus | reverse complement strand
GGGGCGTCCCTTCCCCTTCCCCTTCCCCGGCGGGGGGCGGGAGGCATCGGGGAAGCCTTTCCCCTTGCCCTCCACGTCCTCCTCCCCGGCCGACTTGGGAGCGGGGCTGAGGGAAGTTGCGGGCGCGGAGGAGGTGGGAGCCCCGCAGTGGGTACTCTGCGGGTCCGGGTCGCAGCTGCGACCAGCACAGAGCGGGCCCTTCCAGCCTGAGCGCGTTGGGAGAGGCAGGAGCTTTCCCAGCGCTTCCCGGGCTCCGGGCCGCGACCTGTCCTACGTGAGGGGGGGCAGAGGCCAGTCGTTTCTGCGTCCCAGCCTTCTCTTCAGCTCTCAAAGCTGCTCTTTCTTTGAGTTCTCCATCTCCTTTGTTTGCCCACCCAACTCTGCCAGGTGGCGGCAGGCCAGCTGCAGCACAGCCCCTCTGCCCCCCTTTTCACCCAACTCTGAAACCAAGCCCTGAAGGCCTGACCCGCAGCACCTTGGCTTGTTCTCCCTGGGCATCTCTGTGCCAGAGCCTGTCGGCTGCCCTAAACTGTTGGTGGTGTCGCAGACAACAGCCTGCTCCGAACTCCAGTTCAGACCAACTCCAGATCTGAAACTGGTTCTTTAGGAGGGAAGGCTGAGTTAGTGCACCAGCAAACTTCCTTTAATTACTTTGTAAAAAAGGACAGGCCATCTCCCTGTAACAGTGAGCAGCTGTCCAAAAACTGAATATTCCTGGCTCTGGGACAGGAGCCTTACTCATCATTAGCATCCTGGACTTGCACAATCCTTCATGTCAGAGGTGGAAAGTTCTCATCACCTTCTTCTGGTTCTCCATAAGGAATTAGTGGTGCAGACTGGAGCTTAGCATCATTCCTTAGCTGAAAGGCCCTTCCAGAAAGTGCCTCAGATACAGGCCTGGAATTAGCAGGTCCCCTGTAAATCTTCTTAGTTCCCCTGTCTTGGACTTCAGCCATGGTGATCTGGAGCACTGACTCCTGTTGACTTTGCTAATTGCTGTTGCCAAACTCCAAGGTGGAGAAAGACGCATGGTTTTATTCTTCTGTCACAGCATGTGAGGATCTCTGTGGATAATTTCTGTTAGTATCAGAGGAGTTATCCATGTAAATCCCTTATTCATCAGTGGCAGAAAATATATAAAGGTGTATATGTATGTATGTGCATGATTGTGCATGTGTGTGTGTGTTTGTGTGTGTGAAAAAGAGATAAAAATTCAATAGGATTTCACCCTGAGATACTCTAGGGCAGTGGTTCTCTATCTTTTTTGTACCAGGACCCATTTGTAAACATTGGGCAGTCCTGACCCAGCGCCCCTTGCTCCTGATCTCATACCCCTGGTCCCAGGCGCCGGCCCCCCCAGTGTGTGGGCATGGGGGCTCAAGGAGCCCCTTGCAGGCTGGAATTCTGTCAGCTTGCAAGGGAAAAGCCACGGTTTCCCACATTTTTCTCCATCAAAGGAGAACCTATTTTTAAAGTTTGTTTGCGACCCTTTCATATATATATTTGTGTGACCCACTTTTGGGTCATGACCCACAGGTTGAGAAACACTGCTTTAGGGAAAGGAGGTAGTTCACCATTAGTATTACTTGTCTTTTCTTGCCGTTTATGGTGGTGATTTATGGGTCTAGGGCAATGATTTTCAACCAGGATGTCTCAAGATTCTTTCACGGGGTGCCTATGCAGTATTAACACTGTTAGGTGTGAGCACATGATTGACAAATGACAAGATAAACCCATGGATTTCAAATAAAAATTCATCATTTTAAAAGCGTTCTGACCTGCTGTGGTCTTTCTGAGTTACTTGCAAGAGAAGAATTGTTCTATTATTTTTTGTAGTTACAAAAACAAGTGAAAACTAAGAGCTGACAATTTCTGAGGTATACCTTGAGTCTAACAAGGGTTGCCTTGGGGTTTAAAAAGGTTGAGAACCACTGGTCCAGAGCAAAATGACAAAAAGGTGATGATTTTTTTCTCAATAATATATATGGTGTGTAATATCTGACATGGTGCTTGGAGGGGGACCAGGTTTCCTGGAGATGTGTTTTCTTGGAGGGGGACCAGGTTTCCTGGAGATGTGTTTTCTGCACACACATGCATTCTGGGATATTCATTTTCAAATCCCCAGGAGCACAACAACAGATTTATTTACGGGCAGGAATTCTCTTACTTCTTAACACTGGTTCTTGCCTCCTATTCTCTCTACAGGAGTCTGGATGGTAGGATGAGGCTAAACAAGCTGCTTCATTTACAGAGTAAAAGTGGAGCAAATACAGGTCTCAGGCCCTAAAGGACAGGCACAATGGCAAGCAGTGTCTCTTGTTCTCTCACTGTTGTGATGGGTCAAGGAATTTTGAGCAACTGAAAGGGACATTCCACGCTCTGGAAACTGGGCAACAATCTTGAATGGCATTTTCCCAGAGTAGGAGAGAAGGAGCATGGCTTGTGGTGGGCGGGTTTGAAAGCAATAAACAAAATATGTAGCACAGAGAAAGAGCTTATTGAGACTCAGATATATGCTTGTGGTTCCAGACCTGCCGTGGGGCAAGGCAGGGAAGAGTGCACATACAGCATCCAACATTGTATCTTCTGCTACAGGGGAAACAGCAGCAGCCAGGCTCACCTCGTTCCCTTTAATTGCAGGCATACTTGGGTGTAAGCCAGCAGTTCTCAGGCTGAGTTGTGGCTCTGCAATGGCCCTCTCAGCCCTTCCTGGTGGTCTGCAAAATGAAATGTTTTGATAAACAAGCTGTGGGTGTTTGAAGAGTGGGGGGGAGGAGATAACTCCTTGTTAAGTATTCATGGAGCCACTAATATTCTGTGCTGTACTCTTTCCCTTTATATCATTCCACTTCAGAGAGATACCTGGATAATTTCTTCAGGGGCATGTGTGTTCCCAAAGGTATTCTTCAGGTCCAACACTTGCTCAGGAGAAGCAGCTTCCATCTACCACTACTTTCTGACTAGTAAAAGAACAGAAAGTCATCAAGATGCCCCAACAGCTCTTTCTCATTGCCAGCCTATTTCTTTTGCTCTGTGTGCCCTATGAAGACATCCATAGGTGATGTGTAGGAGGGGCATGGGGGGGGGCATGTGCCCCCCCTGAGATTGGCCGCCACCACCACCAGTGGCTGTTGGCGATCTCCGCTTGCTGCTTGCTGCCACCGACATCTGCGGGTGGTGTCCACCCACCGCTGCCACCAGCGCTTGCTGCTGTCACTGCCGCTTACAAATGGTGCCCTCCCAGTCTCAGGAGGCACCAGTTGTTCATGAAGACATCATTATTATAAGAAACAATCTGTCATAGAGGGTTAATTCTATGAGATTTGTTACCCTGCTTAAAAGTTGCCTGAGTGATGACAGGTCTCTTAGCTGGTACTTGTCTAGAACTTGGTGGGCACTGGGTAGAGAGAGCTAAGACAGGTCTTTCTTATTGGTAAAAAGAGGAAGAACTAGAAGTATAAACCTTCACTGTTCTTCATATCATGTTTTTTCATATTCAAGTTTTGGCTCAGCTGTCTTTAGTCCCCTAATCAGTGGACTGGACTTGATAGCCCAGGAGACCCTTTCCAATCTTATATTCCTGTTGCTTATGTTCTTCCTATTCCTTTGGCGTAGAAAGTTTCTTGAACAAGAATTATGTCTCTTGTAGAGTTTGCACTTTTATAACACGAAATGGCAGAGCCCAGAGGTTGGCAGCCTTTTGCTGGCATGGGCTGGACTCTGCAACCTGGCCCCTGCTGCAGGACACAAGTCTTTGCCCTCAGGAATTGCCCACTGCCAACACTTACCCTTACCTCCCCACCATCCCCTCTGCAGTGAAGGTAATTGCAAAGTCTGTGGAGCAGCAGGCTCTGCAGCAGAGGGGTGAGCAGCACAAAACAGGTCCTTGCCACCTTCATAGGCTGAAACAAACCTCTCACCCATATGCTATAGGTTGTCAACCCCTGACATAGTCTGTGTACATAATGAGCTGCACTGGGTTTAGTTTTTTATTTATTCAGGAGAGGATTTGAACCATTCCAGCCAGACTCCAGCACAGTTGTAGGGTTTTAGTTTTGTTTTCCAGAGCCTTCTTAACACAAGGCACCACTTGATCACCACATTTTTGTTGCACTAAAAGCCAGGTTACAGTATAGCAACACATGGTGTCTGTGCACTACCATATTCTTTTCACTCCAGTTAGTCAAATGCTTGTTAACTAGCACTCTTGTACATACTAATCTGGGCACTGCAAACCTTTGTTTCAGCACTGTTCTAGTATAATTCATAGACATTTGTGGTATCCACACTAACTTATACAGACATATTGGATAAATCAAATTAACTGGTAATCACCTAACTGTGATGAAGACTAAACATCAGAATGTGGCCAATGGAGTGTGGTGGTTTGTCCTGTAGAGACGCCCTTTGGAAAGCATTGATAGAGCCTTCAATTGAGTAGAGAACTGAGGAACCATTATCTAATTTCTTTCCAAAAAAAAATTGGTGCCTTTTATCAACATCTTCCCCTGAACAGTCCTGCATTAGTAGTTTTGGAGGCACCAAAGACATCCAGGGAAGCACTTTTCACTTATAGTCACATTCAGGCTCTTAATATTTGTCATTCTAAAAACCATAACATAAAGTAAGTCTGCCAGGCTTTCCTAGGAAAAAGCCCAATGGAAGCAACCAGAAAGGGTAGCCAGATGACAAGCCAAACTGTCATCTTAAAGGCAACATTACTAGAGGAAAAAAGGTTAGACATTTTGTCTTCCTTGGTGGGCACTGATTGCAAGCCATGCTATCAAGAGAGAAAAGCCAGCATCCAGACACAGGCCAGCACCTTACAACAACTGGGTGATTCCATTATAGAGGGAAGAGACAAAATAGTGTCCTATCTGCCTACATAGTCATGACTGCAGAACTGCTATCAACCATATGGTATTCAGTGCCAGCAATGTCTACATCGTTGCTTGGTAGAGCTATTTAGGATTCTGTGGCCTCATCTATATGAGACACCGACTGCACAGTTGTTTCTGTGCAGTCATTTAGGACTTGTGTATGCACAAATACTAAATGACTGTGAAGTAACTGGGGTTACTGTGCAGTAGCTTTGCCAAGCCGCTTTTAGGTGACTGTACTACACAGTCCTGCTGTGCAGTAGTAACAAGCTACTGTGCAGTCAGAGTCTCATGTAGACAGCCTGTGAGTATGGAAAAACAATGAAAGCAAATTTAATTTTGGTTAGGAAGGCACTCTTAGTGCTCATTTCAAGGCAGATATGATACAATAGTAATTAGAAGGCAAAAAAAGTCCAGGTATATCTAGAGTTTTTACTGTGGAATTAAAAAAATATATATCAATAAATCCCCCTAACTTATACCAACATCCATTTCAGTTTCTCCATCTGTATTGGGGTAGAGAGCCCAAATATGTCCTATCTGGCAGGCTCTTATGTGCATTTTTCTTTTCATAATGTGTCATGTACTCAGGATACTTAGGGTTGATGTGTGCTGTAGCTGTGATGGTCCAAAGAAGATATGGTAAGCAAGGGGTTTTTTTCAGTGTCTTTCACTGACCCAAGTGTATGGGTGGGAGAAATGTTAAACAAGTTTTTGGACGCAAAGTGTTCTTCCTCAGGTCTAGGAAAGAAGCAGTGGGAGCTTCTCATTTTGTCTGAGAGAAGTAGTTAGCCACATTAGTCTGAAGTTAGGCAGAAGGCAGTGGCACCTCAAGAGACTCATTCAGAAATGCATAGGCTGTTTAATGGGGCTGTGGAAAACTTATCAAGAGAGGTTTGGAGGGCTCCTACTGGAGGATTCAAAGGAAGAGTGGGGAAAGTAAACAAGCAAGTCTCCAGCTTGACCGCCTATGAACTCCAGTGAGTAAACAGATTAAGGAAAAAAAAACCTTACACCTTAGCTACAAATTTGTTTTGATGCTTGCTGCCAGTAGCTCACATCTTTTCTAGACCCACATGGAATTCTCTCTCTGTCTCTCTCTCATACCTCTGCTCCAGAAAACATACACACCCTCACACCCACCCATCCTAATGTACTTAGTTACCAAAGTCAGTGGAAGGTCTGTGCTAGGACAAAATGGAGAGTTTCTTATTTATAATGCTCTGCAGTCGGATCTCAAAAATAATTTGCAAGGGAGGTCAATATCATTATCTTTGTTTTACAAACGGGAAACTGAGGCAGAAAGAGGACAACATGCCATTGGCCAAGTCAGGATTAGAGCCCAGAACTGCCAAATCTCAGCCAAGACCTCTATCCACGATCTTGGCACGTCCGACAAAAATGAAAAAAGTTCCTTCACTTCTCTCATTAAGCTCATCTGTGTCAGATGCTACAGACAGAAGGGAAAAAGTGGGAAAAGGAGTGACTCAAATTGCCTGTGCACCACACTCCACCATGTCAACTGCAAGAAGACAGGTAATGCTGTAGAGTCTGTGTGCTTTGTGGTTTTATTTTTGAACTTTGTTTCATGGAATAGGAAAGAGTGAAGTTGATTTATTCTAGCTCTGAGAAGCCTCAGGATGAGTGATCACTTTCCCAGCAGAGTCATCAAACAGCAGTTATTGGGCGGTGAGGGTTTAAATGAGACAAGGAAAAAAATATCATATTTTATTTTCTTCTTTGAAGCCTGGCAAATCTCTGTCTTTCCAGTCTTTTTGGTAGGAGATTTCCATGCCTAAATTGAAGCTCCTTAGAGTAAGTCTTGTAATTTTCTCATCTTCCTTTTGCTAACTTTTCCCATAGGGATTTAAGATGCCAGCAACCTCAGGGGCTGGGGACAGAAATTATACACAAACGTGTGTAAGTGGTTGGAAACTGATTCAAATCTGTAAGACAACAGAAGTTCAGTGCATATAAACCACTTTCAAAATGGCCAAAACTGGTTTAAGATAAATCTGGATGGATGTAGTATCAGACTTAACTGAGTTAGGTTTAATTGGTTTATTGAACTTCTGTCCCAGATGTCCAGAATCAAGTTAACTCACAGTCTTCCAACATCCCAGGATGCTTTGTACCTCACCCATAAACCTCTCTGGCCTCTGAGTGGGCATACTAGCTTTGGCCCTAGCTGTCTGCTCCAGCTGAGCAGGGAGGTGTGCTTTAGTGCCTCCCTGGCTTCTGGCCTGAGCCACTGCAAGCATGTGGCTACATTCCTATAATCAGAAGTGAATATCTGCTCGCTTGCTTATCAATTCAATCTATGCAGCTTAGACAAACCTGTGAAGATTGAGTTGATTCAGCCCCAGGCTTTTTGACTGTTTGTACTTAGACTGAAGGGGGAAGAGAAAGTGGGTATAGGAATTTTGCTAGGGAAGGGGAATGGATGATGTCACCTGGTGGGATGGTTGCCAGCGTCATTAATACTAACTCTGACAGGAAAGAATGAAGACTTTAGCAGTGCCTGTCCTCTTTGGCCCAGTATGGGGCATCACAGAAGGGGGATGGATGCCTGTAACAATGAGGTGAGTGAGGAGCTCTGGCAAGACCATAACTGGTGAGGGTGAAGAGTCTAGGAGGCTGGAGACACCTTTGCCTTCATGCAGAGTGCTTAGTCAAGCAACCTCCCTTTGGAAGACTATCTTTACTCACAAGACAGTTAAAGCTTTATTTGTAAAAATAAAGCAAGCGTGATTATGCCAGTCAACTGATAGCCCTGTAAATCGTCAGAGCCCAACATGCTAAGGCAAGGTCTGTGATTTTTCCAGTGAACAGCATCCAAATTTGCCTTTTATTCATTCAGATTTGTCCTCATCTTCTAAATGCCTCTTTTTTGCTCCAGATCTTGCCCACGTCTTCCGAATATGCCTCTTTTGAAGTTTCTGAGGAAAGCTATTTCTGAAATTAGGTGTGGCAGAGAGAAAGCATTAAACAGGATTTAAAACATGCAACAAGAATTTATATTTTCAGCTTCATGTCTTACAAGTAGCTTGCACAGATGTATGAGCAAAAAAAAACTTGTCTGTTGGCAACAGACTGTGACCAAGATACTGGAAGTAAAATCACTTCCATGTTGTTGTAAATCAAATAATCAGCACAAATTGATATAAAAAGAAAGACTTGGATATTGCACTGGGTTAGGAAGCCTTAGTTCAAGGGGGCTCTTATCTCTACAGGTATCTCCAAATGCTACCGTAGTAATATTTAGTCTGGCATAATAAGGAAACAAATATTAAAAGAAAAAAAGCTGTTAACATGTTGTAGTTAATAGAAAAATGAGCAATATGAAGAGTGAATTTGAAAAGGGCAAACAATATCAAAGAATTACTAACATTTCTGTATAAATCAGATTACAAAAAATAACGAGCAGAGAGACTTTGTGAGAGAACAAAGAGGAAGCCACGTTTTGTTCTCTTGTGGCCTTGTACGGACAGCTTTTGTTTGAAACCAAAACAAGGAAGAAAATTAAACTGTCCCACAGGACAGAGAGCCCAGAACGCAGAATAAAATTTTAAGCTTTGAGAAAATTAGCAGCATACAGAGAGGGGTGGGTGTACACAGGTGTGGAAAAGTCAGGAAGGGGTAAAAATTTTGAAAGACTCTGTTTCTTTTTCTGAACTTGTTAAAAACAAGCCAGATGTGGTAAAAACCTGCCTGTATCAGCCATGGGCCACTTCTCAGTGCCCGGGAACATCTGTTCTAGTGAGAATGCATTTGATCTTTCTTTATGTGAGTTCATTGCTATGTGGCCACATCCTGGCAACATTTACATTCTCACACAATTCCATCCCATCCCCCACAGGCATTTTCCCACTTCTGCACTCCTTCCCTCTAATCCTCTGCTAGTCAGCCACATTACCATTCAGGCCTCTAGATGGTATGCAGTTAGGGTGATCCAAATTTAATTCATGCAAAGTCTGGACCAAGTCACAATGGACAGTGAGAGCGTGGGGGCCATTCAGCCTGGACTTACTGACTCTCTGCTAACAGGAAACAGTGTGTAGGAGAATTAGCACATTGTTGTTTGCTTGCTACAGGGCAGAGGATGTGATCAGTCCAACTAGCGTCTCTGCATCAAAACCAAGCAGGACAGAGAGTTAAAATTCTCATAATGTACTGATCTTGATGAGCTACAGAGACCTGGGAACTTTCAACAGATCTTACTTTAAAAATGGCTGATAATCAGTTGCTTGTGTCCATGCAAAAGTTAAAGGTTGAGCATCATTTGAACACACATTCGTTCTAAACTTTCTCCTCTGACTGATCTGTCCAGGAAAACACTGGCTACTTTCAGTGGGAGCTGGGGCTAATTCAGGAAACTATAAATAACCTGAGAGGCAACTCTCTTTACTCTCATGCATGCTGTGTTTTGCTTTTTAAATAAAATACTGCTCAGCCATCATCTTAAACAAATCAACTGTTGTAGTCAGGCAAGACCTGCTAATTCACCCTATGACCAAGTCTCATTGCTCCCATCTTAAAGTTGCTTCCTGTTATGCAGATACTAATGGAACCCTGTGCTGCACAGGAGCTGTGCTCCCAGCTTAACTCTTCTTTGGCAAATCCCTTGCAGTCGTGGATGATTGTTTTCCATGACTATCTTTTCTGTGTCTCTGAAGATGGCTGATGAAGCCTATCCAGGTTTGACAGACTCTGCTGCAACTCAGACATGTGTTTCTGTGTGGGGTGGTTGGCACTGGATTCTTGATTTGGTCTATGACACTGTTTCTGCCATTCCTGCTTTTCCATCTTCTGTGTTGTCATGAGATTTCAAAGTATTGAGATCCCTACAGCAGACTCTTCCTCCATTTGGGACACTTGTGGTCAGCCACGAACTGACTTTGATGTTGCATTTGTTTAAGCTGGCCTGGAGGATGTTCCTGAAGTGCTTTCTCTGCCCTCCTCTTGAAACATACACCTTGATTGAGCTGTGAAAATAAAGCTTGCTTTGGGAGTCTGGAGTTGGATATCCAGATGACATGGCTGGTACAACAAAGTTGATGATCAACTTCACTGGGCCATCTTAAATAGCCAGGTAGTGAGTACAGCTTCAGAAGAGATGTTACTTCAGGGTAGATTTTCAGCCTGACAGTGAGATTGAATAGAAATACACAGATGCAGTCCCCTCTATCTGACCTGCCTGTTTTCAGCTGTGTGTTGTCTCTACATGATTAAAATGCCTAAGCCAAGCTGTTCCCTTTCTGGAAGGATTTTGAAAACAAGCTATGCAATCCATCCAACTTTATCTTTACCTAAGTATTATAATAACTTGAGAAAATCCAGAGGCAGCATCAAATGAGATGAACTGGAACAGATTTGTCATGTTCCCCAAAGCAGGCTTCAGAAACTGAACAGACACTGAAGTAGTTAATACAGTACAGTAAAAAAGGGAGTCAGGTTAGAAGTAACTTGTGGGCTTCAAGGTTTTGTTAAGGTTGTGGGGAAAAAAGTACCAGTAACCACAGCTAGGACTATTTTTCTTCTCTCTTTGCTATTCCTAACAGCATGATTGTACTATTTTGCCCTTGGATTTTTTTTTTTTAATTTAGTAAAATGAAAAGATGCAATACATTTATAAAAGACAACTAAAACCAGGGTATTACAATGGAGGATATTGGGCAATGGAAACTACATATGGCTGTACCTATGCCACTTAAATAGTAAGGAATTAGAAATCTCACCTGTCAAGACTAGTAAAGTATCTTTGTTTAGATAACTGTTCCATCTAGTTCTGTTCCTAATGAAAATAAGAATCAATAGGACAGTGAGTTAATACACTAAACCTTCCTGTTGGCAACAAACATTTTAATTCTGTTTAAGTAGGTCTGCAAAAAAGCTAAGTTTATGTGGTTTTGCCATGTGTTTGATCACATCACACAGCCACCTCTCAGTTTACCTCTCTGTATATTGGGTTGGTAGATGCCCTGCAAAGAATTACTGCAAATCGTGGTTGAGTCCAGGGCAGAAACTTGCATTCTGCATGGCTCTGTTTCTGCAGGTCCTGAAATCCAGTTCATAGCAGCCATTTAAAAATTTGCATGCAGAAGTCAGCATCTTTGAGTTATGGCACCAGCTTCCTTTGTGACTGAGTGTGGGTGCATCTACACATGTGCTTTAATGCGCAGTAGCCTATTAAAGCGTCACAGCAAAAACAGTGCTAGTATGCAAATGTGCAGTAGATTAGTCTACTGTGTATTAAATGTCACTAAAAAGGCATTCACTTTTACCACTGCACATTAGGGCAGCCTAATGCACCTTTATGTACTACCTCATATTAGAGGTACTAAATTTAATGTGTAGTAGCAAAAGTGCTTTAATGTACATGTAGACACACCCTGTGTATCCCAATAAGACTCCAGTATACTGATGTTTGAAGTTATTCCTGCCCCAGGTCTCCATTATAGGCAGTGAAACACAGGCAGTCCTCACAAATATAAATAGTTCACAGCCAGTGCCTCCATTAAGTGGACTCTTCTTTTGCTATTTATGGTATCAGCAGAACCTCTCATGTGAACCATGCTCTTGCAGTGACTCCAGGCTGTCCATTACTTTCATAGTGTAGATATTTGTAGGAGATGTAGCAGCAGTTCTGGTCTGACTGATGGAGGAAGTTAATAGTTGGTTCCAGCAGTCTGCAATGTCACTGACATTGCACCCTTTTATTCAGATCTGAACTTGGCCCATGCAGTCATCCAATTCAGTTCTGTGCCTTAACTGTGCTGCAAAATGTCACCAGCTATTTAGCCACCCAAGACAGCCAGTATCTGGAGTGTGTGCATGAGGCAAGGGGTGTAGCTGAAGAGAGGACACAGACTCCCTTCAGCATGAACAAAAAGAAACCAGTTCACCATTTCTTGTACAGACATTTCTACTTGAAGGGTATAGATAGGCCGGGAGGAAGCATTGTATTGATATTGACTGATACCTATGCAAGTTGTTACAATACAGCTGTTACATCTGCATGATTTTGTAGCAACGCATTTGCAGCAAATCAGCTTCAGCTTGTAACTGCCTGCTTGTTCACTGCTAAAGTTGGGATGATTTATCTCACTCTAACTACAGGATTCTGCAGATGTAGTCTGCAAGCAACAGCTCTCCTCTTTCTAAGCACCTGAAACAGCCATGTTCCATACCCTCATCAGATAATCATCTTCCTGAGTGACAGAAAAGCAGACCCTGTTAGCTGGGACAAGAGAAGCCCTCTCTCATTGGGCACTGGGGCTGACTCTTTATTCCAGATCATTCACACTCCAGCGAAACATTAACTGGTGGCATCACGCTTACATGCAAAAAAGTTACAACAGGGCACTAGAGAGAAGTAATTGGTGCTATACATTCATTTCTACCAGGTTTTGATTTTTCCTTGAGTTCAGCCACACAAATGGATTGGAGGTGAATGGGAGGACAGATTAATAATGAAATCTCAGAGAGAAGGGGAGGTGACCCAGAACTAGACTCGCACAGTTCATGCTCTAGGAGCTCTTTTGCTGCCTGTTGAGTCATTTGGGAAAAATGTGACTTCATGTATGCACACCTTTCTCGGGTTTCCCCATGTAATCTGAACTGTTAAATGTATTTCCTCTCCTCTGTGATGTCGCCCATCTATTGCTGCTCAGAGGCTGCAACACTGAGGAAGGGGAGGACATGAGTAAACAGGCTTTGAGCTCAGCAGGCAGCTGGCCCACCCAGTCTCCCTGTCCGTGCTTCTCATCTCCTTGACACCCTCACTTCCCACCCCTTCCCTACAGAAAGCAGTGATTCCATCTGTGCTTTTTTTTCCTATGAAGATTGCAAGCCATGCCAGTACATAATTATGCTCAATTAGGTGGGATGAGTTTCAGGAAAGAAAGAATGAATTCCTCTGAGTCCTAGTTGTTGGTGAAACAATTTGCAAATCTTTCAGTCAGAAGTATGGCAGATGGGCCTGGATGGAGATTGCTCCTTTGAACTGTTAGAGAATCAGGGAGAACCCATCCCTACTCTCACAGTTCTGAGGTTTCACTTATTCTTGTAAATTCTTTTGTTCTATGGTGTTTGAACAACTCTGGAGGCTTCCACTTAGCAGACATTTCTTGCTGGATAGGGTCTGTTACAGGGGTAGGCAATCCCTAGCACAGGTGCCAGAGCATGGTACCTGAAGCATTTTGCTGGACATGTGTGCCTCGAGGCGGATGGTGGGGGAGGGGCTGGGCTTGCATTGCCACAAAAAGGATCAAGCCTCTTGTAGCACCCTCACTGTCTGCCCTTGGCATGCTAACATCTTACAGATTGAGGTTGTGCGTGTTTTTGGCACTCTGTCCTAAAATGTTGCAGACCCCTGGTTTATTAGCTGGCATTGAAACAATGACAGCAAGGACATCTACCAAACAGGAAGGGAAGGGGGGGTACCACTTGGAAAAGAAGGCAAAAAATTCTATCTGACCTGCTACTGAATTTCCTGTTCTATCACCCTCAAACTCTGTGTTCTTTTATTCTAGACTGCTGGAATTCTGGCCACCCCTGCTCAACTCTGTCAGCGTATCTCAGTGTTGACCTGCAACATGCATTGCAGTGTTTAATGTTCAAGGCAGTATGTCAGCTTTTGCTGATATATAATGATGGTTGCTGTTGGCAACTATCATTTCATGATGCCCAGACTGAAAGAGGTGATCTAGAAAGCAGTATTTTGGTGTGTCAATTTTCCCCTAGATGTGGCTAGCACTAGAGACCCAGGTTTTTTGTTATTATTGGTATTATGTGCATTGCCAGCTCTGGCAGGGAGAATTTTCTAATCCCCAGGAACTATGGAAAGTCATATACTTTGGAGGATGGTGTAGTCCTTGCCATGCCAATACCAGCCTTCTACTTATCCATTATGTAGGGCTAGCTTTGGCAACAGTGCCATCAATCTCCCCACAATGCCACTGTAGCGGTGCTTCCTTTGTGATTGAGGGTTAAGTTAACCTCCACACAGCTATGTGACTATACATGCAGCTCTGCTTATAAAAATTGTTTCTTTAACCAGTACTAATTAACTCTTTCTTGTCTGTTGGCTTATCAAGTCTCATCTTCTTGAAAGTGTAAACTGTAACAACCCTGGCTGTGACTAAAAACCACGTCCAGTTCCAGTTATGGGGACAGTAGCAGCCATTAAATGGGTCAAGGAGAAAACCATCACAGAGGCAGAAGAAAGTCCAAACAATCCACATGTGCATGGCATTAGGGCTTACAGTATTCATCCTGAGCTTGTTGCAAATTCTTTAGGTTTGCCTTGTGATACTTGGAATAATATTGTATGTCAACAAAGTAAGCTATTGAGGGGTGCATATTGGTGGTTACTGAAATAGAGACCTTCCAGTATTGTGTAGGTGATGTGATAGAAGTGTTAAGTGATAAGAGTAGGAAAATCCAGTATTTCTGCTACTTTCCAAGAGGTGTGTATACCCCTTTATTTCTACATTTCAAGTGTGTAACATTCCTGTGGTCTGCCTGTACAAAATACAAAGGCCACGGATAGTTTGTTGCCTCAGGCCTTTTTAAACTCCCTCCTCTCCCTGGCTACAGGGTCAAATATAAGGTGAAGTGGGTGTGTCTGTGAGTACCTGGATGAAAAACTTATCCTGGAGGCACAAACTCAAAGTTCATCTTCCAGTTTGCTAGCATAGTCTCTGAGCCCAAGAAACAAAAGATGAGTGGCTCCTCTTCCCATACAATCAGACAATAACAACTTCTCATACACGTTTGTTATTGCAGTTAACAAAAGTGCTTTCTAGGCTTTTGGGAGGTAACAAGAATATCTTAGAAACTGATTCTGACACGATTAATCTGTATATGTGCCCTGGAAGAGATTAGAAGTGCAAATACATTTAGTTAACTTCTGGAATCGTGGGCACAATTTGACAGCATTCAGATAGGTGTGGTTCAGATCAGAGGTCATTTATGGGCCATTTTTTACTTAATTCTACATCATCCAGCCGGCAGGAAAACAGACTCAGGATTTACTTCTAATGCTAAAGGAGAAGACAGGAAAAAGAGATGGACAGAGCTGGGTTTTGCATTCCCTAGCCAGGATGGCCAGGAGGTAGACCAGTGGTTCCAATTTTCTCAGCAAGTTGCTGTGCTCCCAGTCACCCCTCCTCTGGTCCTCACTGTCTCATGTAATTAGGTCTGAATAAGTCAGCAAGGAGTGCTTTCACTCAGTTTACATCTAGCTGCGAATTCAGAATTGTACTCTTCTTTGTCTTCCTGTTGTATACTGTCCCATTTAGGGATTTTCCCTGGGCTGAGCAGTGTAGGGGAGTAAGAGGGCTAACTGTTATCCTCCCATCCCTCACAACAGGACAGCAAGGCCCCCTCCCTGCAGGGATTATCTGTGTGGCATGTGGGTGCTGACAGCTCAGTGCCCTGTGGCAGTTGCAGTGCAGGCAGTTCCTATGGTTAGAGGTGGAAATGACCAATTCTTCATCCTAGGCAGGGGTGGCACACAATGCAGGGGCAGCAACCAGAAATTCACTGCGGCACAGGGGAGATGTCACCTCCCTATGCTGCCACCAAAATATGGGTCAAGCAGCCATTTAAACACTGATTTTTCATCTGCAAGCGTGTTAGCCCTCTCTGACACCTCACTCCTGTTCTCCCCCTCTGCCCCCAGCCACTGCCCCTGCAACACTGCTACCCAGGCACTGTCAACCATGTCACTGCTGCTCTGCCCTCACCAGAGCTGGAGCTTCTGTATGGAAGGTGCAGAATACAGGGGAGGGGAGGACAAGAGGTGGAGGCGCCCCCAGCTCCATTCTACTGCCCCCCTGCTCCTCAGGCAGCACCTGGGGGTCAAACCCTGCTTGCCCACCCATTGCTGCACTACTGCTTATATAGCCACTGGTGGTAAGGTTCTTTTCTTGTGTATCAGGTCTTTTATTAAAGCCCATGTGCTCCAAGTAAGCAGGTCCTTCAAGTTCAGGAAGGTGTGTTGTTCTTGGCACAGGAACTTGGGGTGAAAGATGTTTCTAAGCCACTTTTTCATTCTTCTAATCTGACCCTAGCCATGGCTAATTAGCACCTGGTGTAGCTCACAGACTATTCTGCCAGCTGGAAATCTCCAGGCCACAAGGTTTTCTTTCCTGCTTCCCACCTCCTACTGTCTAGATGCTGCCTACTCAGGGCCTGGGATTAGGAACTGACAAGTTAGCTATGCTCTCTTTATGTCTCCCAGGATTCCCATACATTAGTATAACTCACAGCTGCCTACATCTGCTGTGCTGTGTGATAGCACACCTGTGGTAGGAAGTTATGTATATATTGCAGGCAGGAGGTACACTTGCATATGCTATCTGTCATCCAACTCAATATTTCAATGTTATGTCATCCAAATCTATCAAAAGCCCCAAGAAAGGGATTCTGGGGAAGCTTTTCTTTAAACTGGGAAAAAGTACATGAGGAAATTCACTTTCAAGAAGTTAACAGAAAACAAGGCCTTAAAGCTGTTTTCAAGCATGTTCTGAGAGGTGATACTTCCTTTTTTTTTTTTTTTGCAGGTTCTATCACTTAATAATAATTTCTAACACAAACAGAGAGCATGACTTAGTCTAACTTCCACACTCGCAGCCAATAGAAGCAACAGTTAATGTAGAGGGCTGTTTTTCATAGCACAATTTTTAGAGTAGGGACTAAAAAAGAATACTATACTCTACATGAAACTGGAGGGAGAACTTATCCTCTGTTTCTCGGAAAAGTGCCATGGGATTTGTGTGAATACGAGTAGCACAACCCCCTTTTACATCTCACCTAGGTTATAAGTGATACTTGCTATTTTCTAAAATTTAGCATACACAAAATACAGAATGCCAACCTGACCATCACATCACTATCAGTATGCTATCTGCATGCACAAGATCATTGGTCTGTCCAAATGTGTGTCTCATCTCTAATAGTGGGCAATTATCCGCTATTTCAGGTTTAATAATGCATTATAATGTATTTGGCCTGCTGTGTATGGCAAGATGGGGAGTTAGGTGTATGCATTTCTTTCTCAGTACAAACACAGTGTGTTTGGAATTACTCAGTTGGCTGCAGATTTCAGGGACTGTTCAAAGATTGTAGCAAAATCTCTTTTAAAGCAAACACAGAATAGAAAAGACTCAAAATTTCCAGAGCAAGAAGAGATGGTCTTTGATCCTTAGGTTGGTGTCTCAATGGGGCAAATTTCTCTGCTGTAAAACCTGCTTTCTTAATCCCTTCATGCAGAATTACCCTCCTGCAAACTTAGTATCATCTTGCCCTATAGATTTGGTGATTTTTTTTTATAATACAGTTTATTCACTGAATTTAGCTTCTTTTCAGTTTGTGAATTGACTGTGAATACCAGGGTTTTTTTAGTCACTTTTTGAAATAATTCCTTGAATGATTTCAGTAAATGACTTCTCACAGCAAAGTAACTGGATCAGTATTAGAAATAGGAAAATTATCAGTTAGTTTTGACTGAACAGAGGGGGACATTTATTGTTCATTTCCCTAAATGAATGAGTTTTGACACTGCAAATCAGTGTTTGGGTTCCAGATACCTGTGATGACAAATTTGAAATTAATTTTTCTTTAAATGATTTCTGGTAATCACCTACAATTCACTGTTTCTGCTGCCATCCTCTACCATTAAGTTCATTTGTTGGAATAGCCTTCAAAAGCAAATACAAAAACAGTGTGGACCTAGTAAAAAAAAATTCAGTTATTTTATTTCAGCAACTATTTGCAAGGAGGGAAAAACAGCCCTCTCACATATTTGCTCAGCTCTACTGACATGGTTCTCCCAACTCATCTCTTAGACTACTTGCCGAAGCCCACACCAGCAAAGCAAAAGAATAAAGCACAATGCAATTTGGTCCTTTTTTCTTGACTGTGCTTTGGGCCTCTTAACTACTTTTATTTTTTAATAAAGTAATGGACTAGAAAATAAATTCCTCTCACAACAAAGAGGCCACAGGATCAGAAGAGATGCTTAAGTCTTACGAAATTTAGGAACAGGAATGGTGCTGAGGGGACATGGGGATATGTTGGGGGGAGTCTGTATATTTTGTTTCTTTTTCCATTGCTCAAATATTCTGACAAGTTCTGTCATCATGTAGACATGGAGCAGAACACTGAAAGCTTTACTGTCTGGGTGAAAACTGATTGGTGGCAACCTGGAGTCTAGTAAACTAAAAGGCAGCTGTCCCAAACACACGTTCCATATGAATGGTTTGCTGACAAATTAAACTAACAAAAGCTTTAAATATACAAACTGATGCAGAACTCTTTCAATACTAAAGACTACAAAGGTAAGGCACCAAAAGATTTCAGAAACCAAGTGGCTGATATGCACTGAGCTGCTGAGCCTTCCTTTTCTGCAGTAGACTGCTTTGTACACCTGCAGGGAAGTTAATTGACACCTCATAATTTTTGGAGCTAGTTGAGCTCAATTGACTTGTGTGACCTCTCATAGCTGTCTCTGCTGCTGTTATAAAATGAAACACTTCTTGACATGGCCAGGAATTTCATTTGACCAAGAGCTGTGGGTTTATTATTGGATATTGATGCTATTGTTTGATGTCTGAAAACCTAAATAAGACTTCCAATGATCATTCGAGTGCATGGAAGTCCCATCCAACTTCTAATGAGTACCAGAAACCTAGGTGCTAGAGCCATGAAAGGGAAATTTGCATAACAAAAGGAAGTAGTGGAATTGAGCTACCATCATCCATGGACATAAGTGTGTTTTTTGCCAGTGAAAGTATAAACTTTCCATAAATACAGGCAGTCCTCGACTTGCAATGTTTTGAGTTACAATGTTTTGCACTTACAACATTTATAAATTGACACCTTGTTTCAACTTTCTGACATCAGTTTTGATTTTACAACACTTGATCTGATATGATGCCATGCCAATGAACAAGTTTGCTGTGTTGCCCATCTCCCTGGAGAACATCTGTCCAAACTTCCTTGGACACTTTCTTTAAGAAAGCAGACAAGACTCCAGAAAAACCTGCAGCCAAGACTCCTGAGAAGACTCCAGCCAAGAACCCTTCAAAAAGTCCAGCAAAGTCACCTCAAAGAAGTCCTTTCAAATCAATATGATTGCTATTTACTATACAAATACATTAATGCTGTATTGTTATTTACTATATAAATACAAAGCTGTATTGTTAAGATTAGAGTAAAAGCAAAAGCAAGTAACTTAGAGCCCACAAATATTTTTGTGCTTTGTCAGACCAAAGGATGTAAAAAGGCTTCCATAAACACAGTTAACTTCCCTGAAGTTATTTGGCAGAATATTCTTTTTGCATAATAGAAAAAAACAGCTTTGCTTTGCTAACCATCACAACTCCAATTTCAGAAAAAAGTATTTCCCCCAGGGCGGATTATCTGATCTCAGATGTTTCCCCCAGTAAAATACAAATTGATTATTATTACATAAATCTTCCTAGCTCAGACTTTTCTATAACAAATTATATTCTGAGTGAAAAATCTCAGTATAGTTTTGTTTTCTATTTTGCTTTGTATTATTGGCTTTCTGTTTGCTTCATTACTAATTTGGGTGCTGCTGCTCCTACTCATTTAAGAGTAAAACTCCCACTGGCTTCCCTCATGCTGGACCAGACTTCATTAAACACAGTAAGTCTTCATCTTATATTGGTCTTTGAAGACTCATTTCCAGAGCATATTCAATTTGCTGCTATGGAGATCTGCAATTGATGAATGAATCCTCATGCCTTCCCTGTTCAAACAGGTATGTTCAGCTGAGTATTTATCTTTCTATGGACTTAGTGTAAATAGCTCCTAGTTCTTTTCTGTGTGTTTCTTGCCTCCATCAGTTTTAGTTCCCCTCTTTTTTCCCCTTCTCTCTTTAGTCTCTGAATTGTTTTCTTTTTCTGGGTTGCTTCTTCTTCATGGCAGGAAGGATGTATAGCAAGCGACAGCTGACACACAACACCACAAATGTATTTTTTGGCTTTAACACCAAGTTTAGAAATGTTCTTGCCTGATGCAATGTCTGGCAAGGTTCCTCTAGTTTGCATTCTGCTGTGGGACACAGTCAAACAATAACTACTAAAGGGTCTTGCTTCTACCAGACAGAGAGAAATTAATCTACAGCCAATTGTACTGCTTCAAGGCTGTGTTTTATCAGTGTCGGCATTAAAAACCACAAGGGTGAATGAAGCTGGAGTCACCAGAACTGCAGCCATGTTCTATGCAGTTTATATTTGTGAGTAACATACTATTTAGCTGCAAGCAAAATAAAAAAGACACTGAAGGAAAAAGTATGATTTTTTTTTTATTTAGAAAATTTAGAGGAAGATTTTGAAAGAGATTTAAGAAGTTAGGAGTACAAGTCCTATGAAAAATCAGTCTGGTGTAGTAAACTCCTTAAAGTCCTTTTGAAAATTCCACTTTTACACACAAAAGTATTTAAATGTATTTCAACATCCAGACATACTTTCTTCCACCACTTTCTACCTTTCTCCTCTTAAGAAAAGTGTTAAATTTGAATAGTTGTAGAGCTTTTATAGCAACAACTAATAGCATATTATACATTGCACACATATACATTGCACATATACCCATCACTTTTCTTCTGCCAGATCCTAGAGCACTTTACACAAACTATAAATATAGCATCACTAAACTTCATTTGTTTCTGTGGATGGAAGGCCATTTTGCTGCAGTAGTCATTGATAATAATAATAGTTCATATTTCAAGGAAAAAATCTATTGAGTTGTTAAAAGTTAGACTAGGCAACAGTAGGTGTGTCTACACATTTATTAATGCACTTTAGGTAATGCATATTAAATTTAGTACCTCTGGGCATTTTTACATGTGCTGTTGTTGGCTTAGAAATGGTATTTAAAGGCCTGTTTTTTGGAAATTGGCTTATAGGTATAGATATATGCATTATAAGGGGTTAGGATGGGCAGCAGGACTTAAATGAATTTCTAAAGATCTTGGGAGATGCACACACAGCTTCTCATGGCCCTGAAAGCAGGCGGGCTGTGTAGCACAACAAGGCCAACAGATGGACACACAGCTTGAGAATAAAGTGGGGCATGCCATAACATGAGATCACAGCCTTTAAGGCAGACATGTTGTCTAATACAACAAGGACACACAGCCTGGGAACCAAGCAAGTATATACTGTACTATCCCCTAACATGAGATAAGTTAGCTACAAAGCCCCAGAGCAGCAGGGGGGGCTGAGTCCCAGTTTTAGGGGAACAGACCAAATTTGGAGAAGGCCCGGAAGGCTATGTGGACATGTGACTACAGAGAGACAGCCAACCAGAGACAGCCATGAGGAGAGGCTGAGGGATTTGGGACTCTTCAGTCTGGACAAGAAGGCTCAGGGGGGACTTGGGAGCAGCCTACAATTATATAAGAGGGGTACATCAGGACATGGGAGAACAGCTGTTCACCAGAGCTTCCCAAGGGATAACAAGGTCTAACAGCCATAAACTGCAAGCACCTACTTTGGACTCTTTCAAAAAACATCTGGATATTTTTCTTGCTGGGATCACTTGATCCCAGCTGACTTCTTGCCTATGGCAGGGTGGCTGAACTTGATGATCTCATGAGGTCTCTTCCAGCCCCTAATGTCTATGAAATCTACGAAGCCATCAGGAGTCATCAAGGGGAAGAAGAATACGAAAGCAGAAACTTGAGATTAACACAGGGTCCCTCCCTGTTCCTTCTCATCCCTCCCTGCCCTTCTCTCTGTTTCTCCTGGTCCCTCCCTTTGTCCCATCCTTCCCATCCCTCCTTCTAGGGTCTCCATCCCCGTCCCTGTCCCCTGAGAAGGGTCTCCAAGGTCACTACAGACTGATGGCATACCAGCAGCCCGTCTCATGCACCCCACTGGAGGGGGGCTGTGAGCCTTGGCATTCCATCTCCAGACCTAAGAGAGAGACCCTCAGAATAGAGCTTGCATCCTGACCATTTTTACTTTGACCCTAGGATTGGTAGATATAGCATTGTTTGATTGTTTGTATTGTTACTTTTTTGTTATCATTCTGTATCAATATATTTGCATATTATCAACTGGCAGGTGTTGTGGTTGAGCTGAGGGTTGTGCTCGCCTGGAACAAAGGTATATAGGGGCTGGGTCCAAATCCAGTACCAACACTCTGGGCTACCATCTGGGTGGTGCCGGGTGCTTTAATTAGCAATCCATGCAGATTAAAAGCATCCATGTATCACATGTATCAGTGTCCCTATGCTGAAAAAATGGCATCAGGGTGCTTTGAACTAAAGCTCATTGAATGCATTCTATTTCAAAGCACACCACCACCATTTTTTTCAGCATGGGGATGCTGATACATGATGCAGAAGGATGCAGAGCGTGTCAATTTCTGTGCTCCAGCAGACTCAATTAATCAAGTTTGATTGAATGCATTGGATTTCCAGCACATTGGAGCAGGGTCTACACATGTATAGGAGCCCTCCATTGTAAGGTACTAGAAAAAGGTGCATTAGCTTATTTTAAGGCACTTTAATTAGAGAACACTTTTTTGTGACACTTTAACATGCATTAAAATAGGCTAATGCACCATAAAGCACGTATGTAGGTGCACCCAGTAAGACATATATGGTAAGGAAAGCTCTTGTCTTTGAAAGGTCTGAACTTGAGCCATTCTGTAGGATTTCTAATCCTTATATACAAGATTGTACAGAATTCATTAAGTGTTAATTGTGATGTTATTTTATGTAATTTGTGATGACAGGCTGTAAGGGCATCATTTAGATAACTCTGGTGATATAGCTACAGATCTGATCCTGTGTTTTTATAGTCAAAGAAACATATTTCTTGGAGATGTGCAGGTTTTCACACTCTGCTGTTTTGCTGAATACAGCTGAAGTCACATGTCATAGATCAGGCCCTTGTCTTTTGCAATAACAGCTGTTTTCCTTCGCACATTCCTTTTTCTTGATTTTCAGCTGAAACTGTGGCCCACCTGGCAGCTGCTGGAGCTGCTCCTCTTCAACAGGGTCAGAATGAAATACAGGCTATTCAGGGGGTGGTGCAGAAAGAGACAGCCTCCTGGGCATGCTAAGGAAGCAGTGACAAGGAGCTGGAGAATCTGTGTACAGAATCGTCCAGGATGGGAACAGTTCTGTTCATCATCTTGGGAGCACCAATGTGAGGGCTCCCCTTGGGGCTGTATGAACAGGAAGAATTCATCTCACTCTGTGGCTGAGGGTGGTTACTGAATTGTGGAGTCCCTGGCTAGGACAGCATGAAAAAGCTTAAGTAACTCGGGCGAGGACTGGAAATTGTGTACCAAGGAACATGGGAATGCTGCCTCCTGAGCTGTTGGCAAAGCTACTGGGAATATTTGGCAGCTGCTGCTTCCCTCTGGGTCAAAGATTCAATGGGGCTAAGCTACTGCAGTTTACCATTCATCTAGCATAAGATAAGACCATGCACACAGGGAGTTGCCATAAAATGGCCAATGTAATAAACCTCTGCCCCCTTTTACTTCACAATAACTAGTTCAGCTACATATACTTTTAAAGCACATTCAGAGGAAAGCATGACCCAAGGAATAAGCAAGCAAGTGACCTGGTTACTTGCGCAAAACTCCCCACTGGGAAACATAAGGATCGCAAATCAAAGCATCAGATTAAACTGCCTCAGATGGTGTTAGACTGTTAGTCACTGTAAAATTTAACAGTTCTTAGGAAAGCTCGGGGAAAAAGTGATATGTTAATAAGAGGTCTGTCATTAGACAGAGGTCAGCATGGCTACTTATCTATGAAATTCTCTTGGAACTGCAGACTGGGCCAGGAGAATACAGGAGTAGAGGAACAATAACAGTTCAAAAGTTTTCAAGGGCTGGGATATACACTTCCTTCTCTTGAGTGCAGTAACTTGCTTCTGAACTGCAAATTCCCAGCTAACTCCTCCTTGTACTTTTCAAAGCTGAGAAGGAGATTTGCCACTATTGTATTATTACTGTGAAGGGAACCAGAGTTTGAAATTAATTTTCTAGCCTTAGTTCTGTTTTATCTGCTACCTGAACAAGACATGTTTTGGCAAGATTGTGAATGCAGTAAAACAGGGCTTTTGTTGATCTGTTTATGTTATACCCCAAGTGCTGTTCTTCTGAATCAAAACAGCAGCTCATAATTAATTAAGATTGAACCCACCATAAACAACCTGTCTCACTTTAAACACCTTGAGAAGCTGGATACCTTCAAGTCAGCCGGCCCTGACAATCTGCACCCCAGGGTACTCAAGGAGCTGGCGAGCATCATAGCCCAGCCCTTGGCATGGATCTTCGAAAACTCCTGGTGCTCTGGTGTAGTGCCCGAAGACTGGAAGAAGGCCTATGTGGTGCCGATCTTCAAGGAAGGGAGGAAGGTGGATCCGGCTAACTATAGGCCCATCAGACTGACTTCTATACTGGGGAAGATCTTAGAAAAGTTTATTCAGGAGGCCATCCTTAATGGACTGGCTGATGCCAACATCCTAAGGGATAGCCAGCACGGATTTGTTGCGGGTAGGTCTTG
>NW_017728920.1:6531512-6539976 GCF_001723895.1 Crocodylus porosus | reverse complement strand
CCAAGGTCTGGAACAGCCTGCCATCGGAGGTGGTTCAAGCACCTACATTGAACACCTTCAAGAGCAAATTGGATGCTTGTCTTGCTGGGATCCTATGACCCCAGCTGACTTCTTGCCCTTCGGGTGGGGCGCTGGACTCGATGATTTTCCAAGGTCCCTTCCAGCCCTAATGTCTATGAAGTCTATGAAGTAAACTTGTCCTCATGTCAGCTGTTTCACACTGGGAGTTAAGCACTTGCCTTTGAGGGGAATTGTGTTGTCATTTCTTCCTAGTCCTAGAGTTCTACAACATTGCTTCATCACTGGACCCCAGCTGTACCAATGGAGATTTGATCCTAACACTAACATATCCCTTAATCTCTCATGGTAGCAGTGTAGAATTTATTGTACAAGCCAGTGCCTGTTAAACAGTGTGAGTCGAGCCTGCCCTGCCACTCTTTCCATCACAAAACTATTCCCTCTAAAAATCAAGTGTACAGTGAATGTGTTATTTTGCAAGTTCTCTTAGTCTCTTTTTTTGACACTTGATTGCAATAAATCCATTTATCATGTCATGGTTGGGATTCAGGAACTACAGTATCTTCATTGATGTGTTAGACATTTTCTACTGAACTCAGACAGCATTGGGAAAATGAGTGATTATATCTGCATGTGTGAGCTTGAGCACATGTGTGCATGTGGAAGCTAGGGAGCTAGTGAACTTGCCCTCTATATTTCTAGAATAAAGAGGAGACCATGCCAGGGGGTGGAGCAACAGGGAGCATAATGCACTGAGTGATAACCCAAAATAAGAAATGTAACACTTAAATCTCTTTCCCTCGCTTTTTAAATGACTATTTGTGGGTGACCTACCTCAGAGACAACAATATGAAAAAGAGTCCAACCCACCAAGACAGGGTGCTGAATATGGGGTTGCTATGCTACTTTATACATGCTTGACTAATATGTTTCAAAAACTACATTTTTTCAAAGACTAAAGATCAACCTATGAGAGAACTATTTATAAGAAGAGGTTTCTGACTGTAACAAATAGGAAAGAAAGAAGACATGAGGCCCATTTATAGAGTGAGAATTGTAAGCATAAGGCTCACTGTCGGTATGAAAAAGGGATTGGATTTTTTTTTGTTGACTATGACAGCATTGACTTTGAGGGAGAAAGGGGGTTAAAAGGTAAAGAACTCTTTTTATAGTCCATTCAGATACGTGCTCTTATTGGTCTAACTTTTCTCTTTGAATTTTAGATATGAAATTATATGTTTGTGATTCCACAGAGTGGGTGGGTTTAATTCCCACCATGGGTTTCACCTGGCTTTTTTTTTTTGCACTTTCCTCAGGATACCAGAAATACTTGGAATTAAGTATATGCAAAATATAGCTACTGGGACTTTAATGTTGAGATTTTAGCTGCACAACAGGCAAGGTAGTTTGAGTTCTGGTTGGAAAAGTATCTGGAACTTGCTTGTCTCTTTACATGTGATGTATTGTGTTAGTGATTATATATGGTACTGTCTCTTTAAATGTAATTATGCTGCCTGCCTCTATAATGTGTTCTTTACAACAGGATCTTTTGCTACTGAAATCGTGTTATAAAAACAATACAGATGACTAATAGAAAGGCTGAAAGTTGGTTTCAAAACTTAAAACCTTGCTTACAAGAATTGGAAGGACCTATAGGCTAACCCCTACCAAGTACCTTAATTGTAGACTGCAAATGAATTTTATGTCTCTACCTCTGTGCTGTGGCTGAGGGGTGGACTGGAATAATGCAGCTCTGATTATATCTGAGGCAGAAGTTCAGAATTCACCCAAGAGCAGATGGGCAGAGCCCCAGCTGCAAATAACTGTGTGGTGTAAGAAAGGGATATGCAGGGCTGCTTTAAACAATGGAAACTGCAGCCCATGGGTAAATTTCTAAGAAAGTTATGGGTGAGTGCCAATCAAGGACTTATAACAGAAGTCCCACTGATTTCATAAATGTAGCACAGCTACCTGTAATAGCAAGTGAAGCACCGACTTACCAGCTGCATCAGAAATAACCATGTAGTCATGTCTACCACTCCAGAATTTCAGAATTATACAGCCTGACCCTTTGTCCTGATTCAAATTCCTCCACCTTTTAAGTGAACCAGTCGTAGCTTTTTCTCATGTGGAGTTCAACCTTAAGTGCTACACAGTTTAATAGGTATAATATAAATAGTGTTATAAAGAATTTAGTAGAGAATCACATCCTTCCCACATGTTTTTAAAGCATCCTTTACCTTTTATAGACAGTGATATACATTCCTATTGAGTGATACATGACAGTTCCCAAAGCCTCCAGAAAGGTTATTATTCAATATTAAATGTCACAGTTTTCCCCATAGGAAACACATATGAGAAACCATTACCAAAAATATCTGAAAAAGGTTTTGCTGTACACCCACAGACCAAACTGACTAAAAGGTATCTTCATTATGGATTGGGCTTTCTCACTATAATCCTGATTTTGTCCCTGTCTTTTTGCACTTGGCTCATATATAGTTTGTCAACTGTAGCTGATACAGTCAGAAGGGATTTCCATATTATCTAGTCTCATTTCTATACTATTTAGTTCCCATACTTCCTGCACAAGTGAACCATGGTCCACCTTCAACATTTCTTGCAAATCTTTATGCATTCTTTTCATGAAACTTTTAATTGGAGAGTCAAATCAGATCACTTACCATAGCCTCATAGACCACAGCATGGGAAACACTGATTTCTAGTCGAGCTCCCTGCTTCAGATAGGAAGACCCATGTAACACCTCTTCCAACAGATAACTTTCTTTAAAAAGATCTAGTTATGGCTCTCTCAGGCCAATTCTGCAGCATGGACATACAGTTATACTGCTTTTAACCAGTGTGGGGGAAGACCTAGAGTGCATCAGCTGATCTATTGTACAGTAATTGTTTCACTTGTCCATTCCAGTTCCACAGTAAATGGAGCTAAATCACAGAAGTGTAATCTCCTTTCATTCAAGTATAAACCACCTCAGTTTAACTTCCACTAACCACAGGATAGGACTGGACAGATAAAATAGAGTTGATTAATGAGAACCAGGGTTCTGATTCTCTTCACCTTCCTATTGCAGTAGTGTAAGTCTTCATCTGAATAGCATGATACACAGCCTTCTTTTCTTTTAGTTTTAACCACTGAGGGTATAATTCTCAGTTGTCCTGAACCTTGATTATTATTTTTTACTAGTGCAGAGAGGGTGTAAAAGGAATCTATTTTAGTCTGGTAGTGTTTTATACCTACCATGTATGCTCAGGGCCCTGATAGAAATGACTGAACAAGATGCGAGTCAATGAATAATAAAACCTAAAAACACATTAACACTAAGTGAAGGTACCTATGGTTTTGCCACCTGCTGACAGCAGCAGTTGTATTTATTGTTTGTAGAATGTAAAAGGAGCCGGAAATTTATGAAATAAATAATGCTGACCAAATGCACTAGTACTATCAGAGTCTGAACCCTGCCCCCAGCCACAAGAAAACAAAGTGTCTTTACCTTTTAACATTACTCAAAACTGAAACATTTCCTATGTTAGAGGAAATCATCATAACCACATAGCTCAGAAATAAGATGAAGCTACAGCATAGATGAAGAAGGTGGGCGGGGGGCTGGGAGACTGGTCTGCAGTTAGTGCAGAATAGAAAGTCTTTGCTCATTAGTAATTTGGAAGTAGACTAGTAACAAAGAACAAGACTATCCACATGCCAGCCCCGCCCCCTGAAAACTCTCCCCCAAACCCAGCCAAGCAGAATGACTTTCAGAGTTTAGCAACAAAACAAAAATCTTTGTAAAACAGCAACTGCAGGGGGTTTCATGTTCTCTTCTGTAGAGGTTTGGGCCTTTAAGCACATTTTTTGGCCCAGTGCTTTACTAGCTTCTTCTCCTCTGTCACCCAACACAGATTAGGATCAAATTAGACACCCTGGCCCTTCTAAAACAAAAAAACAAAGAGAAAATGCCCAGACATCCTTTAATTTTCACTAAGAAAAAGTAAACTCTGAATGGGACCTTGTTCATTCAACTGACAAAAGAGTTGCTGAAATTTCACAGGATATGAAAATGGTGGGTTGGAAATTGAGAGAAGGATTTGTACCCAGACTTTTATTGTCATTCTCTTTGTTTCACTGTAGTGGTTATAGTTGTAAAACTTTCTTTAAAAACAATTGCTCGCAAAGATGGATCCTGGGAATAAACTAATCACCACAGGCAGGAATAATGAATAATCTAAAGGAATTTCATTGGCCCTGCATGTATGCAGAGTATCTGTAATAACATTTGAAAGTGTCTTGTCTTTCCTACAGCTAGTCATGGCAGGCAGGTGTGAAGAGTTCAGGGCTTGCGCATGAATACTGAATTTGTTGGATCTGGTGCTCTTCCATCAAATCGCACAGTAAAGAAAATAGACTGTCCTCTTAGTTTCCTTCCAGACAGGTGTTAACTGCAGGACATTGGCAAGATGAAAGGGGACACAGCTTCCTTCCCTTGCTGATTCCATTCTGGAATGGCGCTTTCAGGGCATCCTTCCCCATTGCTCCGCCATCTTATTGGCAGTTCAGTAGGGAAGCTTTTGGGAGAGTGCAAATGAGCAGCTGTTGGGATGGCAAGCTGTGCTCATAAAATGTAGATGATTGTATTTCAGAGCTGGGAACAGAAACTCTGGAGAGAGGGAGGGAGGGGAAAGAAGCCAGCCAGAGGGGAAGTGCAGCAAGGGGTCTCTTTTAAAAGATTTATTTTGGGAACAGGGAGATATGAAGGGCAGAGGTTGACAGATACTCTCAACAGCTGTTCTTCCTGAGCAGGATGGAGGTTATAAAGAGAGCCCCCCACCCCCAGCACCTTTATTACTCTAAATTACTTGAAATTTCATTCATACAGTAAGAGAATCATCTCCAGGCCCTTGATGTAGACACCAGCTCTCCAGATGTTGAGAGCAGAAGATGTTTCCCCAATTGTTGAAGCAGCACTCTCCAGTGACCACAGAGAGAGCAGTGTGTTCACAACAGAGCAAGTTTTGAAGTGCTTGACTCAGTTTAACAGAAGGAGCACATACACAATTTCCTTCCCACCTCTGCTGTTACTGCATCACAGCAGTTGTTGTCAGGTGACAGGAAGCACACTCGATGCACTGCAGCACTGCCTCTCCTTCTCCTTTCCTAGGTTGTTCATTTCCCTCTTCTTGTCTAGGGTCTTTTCTTTGTTCCATTCTACTGGAATAGCACAAAGCAGTTGAACCAAACCATCCCTCTGTTTCAGTGTGTAGGTACATCAGGCCTGAAACTGGCCACTTGAATTTAAGATCTGGAATGACAGAAAGACCAGAAAGGCCATAAGGAAATGCTGAGGAGTCTCCCACAAGTGCACCTGATAAAAGCCCATTTGGGAAAGGAAGGTAAGTCTCCTATTGGGAACATGAACTACACTGAAAATAAGGCCTCCAGCATTCTAGTGTGCCTCAAAACTGAGCTGACGGGCTGAGAAAGTGGTTAGAGGGCCAGTTATTGGCCCTCCTTGTCCTCTCCACAGAAAAAGTGTGGAAGTTTGCTAGTTATTCCCAGTTGTGGCACAGTATGCTATTCTCTGAATTATATTATAATAGTCCATAGATTTCAGTTGAATTACTCCAGATTTGCTGTGCTAAGTAAAAGCAGAACCAGACCTGCAGTTCTTATCTTGAGATGCACAGAGTCTAAACAGCCTGGCCAAACAAGGGATGGTTTACAGTCCACTTTTTTAAAGATGTTCAGTAAGCAGTGTGTGACAGTAGTTTTGATTGCCATGGATAGCATTTGTGGACATGGCAGAAGGAATGAGTCTATTAAATTGTGAATCGGCAGTTGTAAGCATCAGCGTTAGCTGAAATGCTCTTCCTACAGTGCAAGGGAATTGTTTTCAGGGACTTGATGTAGCCTGTACACTCTCTCGGAAATTCCCCTGAGAGTGAAGAGATGCTTTATTGGCTGTCAGAGTCATCGAAGGGCAAAAAGGAGGGAAGAATGCTTTGTGCTTGTGTGGTATAGCCCTTTTTAGATTTCTGTGCAGATACTGGAGGAAATGACAGAATGATCAGATGGATTCAATCTCAATGGATATTTCCTTGGATCAACATTTTGTATAATCTTGGAATCTAATTAAAACTCCTACCATAAGAAAAATACTGACCTAGCAAAAGTCAGTCTTAAATTGGTTTATTTCAAATGACCAGTATTCTAACTGTCAACCCTTACACTTCTTATTTTTGTCTTTCTGCAAGGTAAAGCATCACCCACATGATAAGGAAACACTGGAAGATTGGAACATGCTCTCTCAATAGCTGCAGAGCACCAGGGGCTGAAGACCTTCTTTATTCTCCTTCAAAGGAGAGGGCCTTTCTGATGACAGTCTTGGACTCTTCTATTACTCCTCATGGATAAAGGGCACGCTTTACCCCAGGATTTCCGGGATCTGTTGCACTGTTTGAGAATGAGGAGCAAGTATGCCATTCTGCTGGTGTTTGTGGTAGCTCTTGTCATTATTGAGAAGGAAAATAATATCATATCAAGGTAGGCAAAAGGGAGAGCAAAGTATTCCTCTGGTGGGAGGGGATTTCTCTTCATCCTTGATATAGCTTTCAGGCTGTCTTCATGTCTGTCCTACCTATCACCTCCCAGCTTGCAGCCACTATCATTCCAGAATTGGATATATTCTTTCTTGAACTCTCTGAATCCTAAATTCAAGAGGTTAGCGTGGCAGGGTTTCCTAAGCCTTCTACTACAAGCTTCAAGTGCTTAATTTACTTTAACTAAAGGAGCACATCTGCAAATTCCTTCCCACCTCTACTGTTATTGTAACAAAGCAGCCATTGGCAGGTTGCCCTGATGGAGGGGCATGACAGTAGTAGCACTACTGTTTTAATTGAGGTCTTTCCTACAAGATTCTCTAATGAGATTTTCCATTTCTTTAAATCTATCCTTTCTCTTACTGCCCTTGTTCTACTTTATTTCCATTCCCTCTCTGACTTCATGGTAGTACCATATTACCTTCTTTTTTTTTTTTTTTTTTACGCTCCCTGCCTGTCCAAACAGACACTTACAGTAAAAGTTCCACAACCTAGTAAAATTAAGCTTGGTTATAAATTAATCTTTTAACCTGTCATCCCTTTCCCTGTTTCATTATACAGTTAGTTTACCTACTCCTCAGATCTTCCTGTCCGTCAGTCTTAACACTGTCATGCCCTGATTTCCTACTTATTTCTAACCATCCTCCATCCCCACTCCAGACAGCAGGACTATGTATGTCTCACACTTTGCGAGTGCACATGCTGAATACTATGGTGAGGAGAACCAAAGATGAACTTAAAATAACCAAATAGATGGACAAGTGAGACAATTTCATGGTGCAGAGCTGAAATTGCAAACTGGCCCACAGTCAGAGGGGACCACTCTTAAAAAAAATGCGTAGATAGTGGCTGTGAAAATGAAGAGTTACTAGAGCAGGCACATGCTGCAGAAATGTTCCATAAGCCAGGGCTGTCCAACTGGTGACCCATGGGCCACATGCAGCCCCCTCCCCACAGAAGATTAAATTGTGGATCCAAGAGTCTCACCTGGCCGCTATTCCCCCCCTCCTCCCCCTTTGCTTTAGCTGAAGAAACAAATGGAGTTACTGGGCTCCCCCTCCCTCTGGCTTCCCCTTCCACACCCTAAGGGATGTGGTTATGCAGAATGGTATAGCCCATAGGGGTGGGGGAGCCCAAGGCCTATGGTGCCAGGGAGCTTAAAGTGAGCTGGGGCACCTGGGCATGCAGTGCACTGTGGGAAGAAGGGGATATTGGGGCTTGCAGTGCAGTGGGGAGATATGCAATGTAGTGGAGGGGCACATGGTGTTTGTCCCTGGTGGGTGTATGGACCCACTGGTGTAACCCCTGCTAACACAGCCCATGGAGTGTGCAGCCCATGACCACTTAGAAACTGGACAGCCGTGCCATAAGTAGATCCTTGAAAATGTCTCAGTCCTGACCCACAGCATCTCCTGCGATGTCAATCCTAGGGAGAAAGGAAGAAAGGAATCCTAGGCCGTTCTTTCTAGGGAGGAAGAACTGCCATCATACCTATAGGCTGTGGGGTGACCTTCTCAGCACCACCAAGGCAGAAAGATATCTTGGAGTCACTGTTGACTCCAGGATGAACGTGAGTCATCAATGTGATGAAGTAGTCAGCAGAGCCAATCACACCTTGTCATGCATTCGTAGGTGCTTCACTAACAGGTTTAGGGAGGTGATTCTCCCCCTCTATGCAGCACTGGTCAGGCCGCAGCTGAAGTACTGTGTCCCGTTCCGGATGCCGCAGTTCAAGCAGGACACTGACAATGTGGAGAGGGTCCAAAGAAGAGTCACTCGTCTGATTAGAGGCCTGCAGGGAAGGCCCTACGAGGAAAGGCTAAGGGACCTTAAC
>NW_017728920.1:6514093-6531412 GCF_001723895.1 Crocodylus porosus | reverse complement strand
CAGGGTGGCCAGGATCTGGAATGGGCTTCCAAGGGAGGTGGTGCTCGACTCATCCTTGGGGGTCTTCAAGAGGAGACTGGACAGGCACCTGGCTGGGTTCACATGACCCCAGGTTTGGTGACCCTTTTCTTGCCTGCCAGGGGCAGGAGGTCGGACTAGATGGCCCACTGAAGTCCCTTCTGACCCTAGAATCTATGAATCTTGGCTTCTCTTAGGGCTCTCAACCAATTTTCACTTGCAACACCCAGTTACTAATTCCTAGGAGTATGTATGATTCTTGTGTGAATGTCTGCTGGGTTTGTGACATAGGCAAATGGGCACAAAGGAATAGGACAAAATTACTGAATTCTTCAGGCCTGAGGTAAAGTAAGGCATACCCTCAGCTGCTTAGAGGGGAAAGCCTAAACAACGTCCCCCTTGGTCATTTCAGTCATTGCTTCCATGTTTGTCTTGATGCTTTTGTTTTGTTTGCAGAGTATCAGACAAGCTGAAGCAAACCCCACAATCCCTGATGGAGGCAAACAGCACAGACCCTGGCTTAGTGCTAGCAGAAAATGGGTCCCTCTTATCCCTCAGTGAGCTGGACTCTGCCTTCTCTCAGATCAGAAACCGGCTTCTGAATGTTACCCTGCAGCTAGGAGGGAACAGGGAGCCTGCTGTGGCCCCTGCCAAGGGGCCCCGGAGACATGTACTGCTCATGGCCACCACCCGCACAGGCTCCTCCTTTGTGGGTGAGTTCTTCAACCAACAAGGCAACATTTTCTACCTCTTCGAGCCACTCTGGCACATTGAGAGGACAGTGTCCTTTGAACCTGGTGGTGCAAATGCTGTGGGGTCAGCCCTTGTCTACAGAGATGTCCTGAAGCAGCTGTTTCTCTGTGACCTCTACATCCTGGAGAACTTCATCAGCCCACTCCCTGAGGACCACTTGACACAGTATATGTTCCGGCGAGGCTCAAGCCGCTCATTGTGCGAAGAGCCTGTATGCACCCCTTATGTCAAAAAGGTCTTTGAGAAGTACCACTGCAAGAATCGTCAGTGCGGCCCCCTGAATGTGACCCTTGCAGCGGAGGCCTGCCTACGCAAGGACCACATGGCTCTCAAAGCTGTGCGAATACGGCAGCTGGAGTTCTTACAGCCATTGGTTGAAGATCCTCGCCTAGACATGAGGATCATCCAGCTGGTGCGAGACCCACGGGCGGTGCTGGCTTCACGCATGGTTGCCTTCTCGGGCAAGTATGAGACCTGGAAGAAATGGGCTTCAGAAGGAGCAGCTCCCCTCAATGAGGATGAGGTGCAGCGACTGCGAGGGAACTGCGAGAATATCCGTCTCTCAGCTGAACTTGGCCTGAGGCAGCCTGCGTGGCTGCGGGGCCGCTATATGCTGATTCGCTATGAGGACATTGCCCGGTCCCCACTCCAAAAGGCCAAAGAAATGTACAGGTTTGCAGATATCAGCATCACACCACAGGTGGAAGAGTGGATACTGAAGAACACGCAGGCACCTCAGGACAGCAGTGGCATCTACTCCACCCAGAAAAACTCCTCAGAACAGTTTGAGAAGTGGCGCTTCAGCATCCCATTCAAGTTGGCCCAGGTGGTACAGAACGTCTGTGGCCCAGCCATGAGTCTGTTTGGTTACAAAGTAGCCAGCAATCCTGAGACCCTGACAAACCGATCCATCAGCTTGTTAGAGGAAAGAAGGACCTTCTGGATCACGTAAGATCCTTTGTTGCTGGTTTTCTAAAAAGAAATATATTGTTAGACTGACAAAAATAGAAATGGAACGTGGGAACAGCTGAGGAAGCAGGAACAGGGCACCATGCCCTGCTGACCTGTATTACACCCTCATCTCTAAAGCTTGTGTTTGACACATGCTCCTTGTTCATTCTAGGTGCTTTCTATTTCTCCAGAGGACAAGAGGGCATTTAGCTACAACCAAAAGCTCAGCTCTCTAGATGGAGACTGTAATGTGGCAACCCTCTGAACTAAGCAGAGCTCAAATGCTGGCAGTGGGAAGAGCCAAAGCAATAGGTGCCAGCTTCCATACCTCAGCTCTTAGCTTTCTTCCCAGCGGAGGCGCCACCCGTTGCTGAAAAGGCATTTCTGCACTAAACATCCAAAGAGAGAATCCTATTTTTTTTTAAACTGTACATTTTACTGCCGAGTACAAGAGGAGGTGGGAAAAGCCAAGGAGTGCTCTGATATTACCTGAGGCAGACCTGGCTGTTGTGGTTTCCTTGTTGGACAGAAATGCCAAGAGGGACTTGTTTCAGGTTTGTTGTCAAGAAACTGCTTAGTAAATCCCCAACAATGGGGAGGTAGGGGAACAAGCACCCTAGTGACTGCTGGTAAACATTCAAACCCAGGATATTGTGTGGGTGGACTTCAGACCCTGAAATAAACAGTTGTTCAAATTTGAAGAGACATGAGTGCGTCCTACAAGAACCAGCAAACTATCCCCAACTCCAGGGATACAGTACAGGACAGACATGCAGCAAAGTCAGCAACAGCTGTACTACATTAGAGATTATTGGCCCAGGTGCAGGATTCCTCGTGTTGGCTGCTTTTTGTCTTGCTATCAAATGCACCAAAGCCAGCAGCTGAGAGATGGTAGAGAGACAATGGGAAAGCTATTTAAGAAAGAGCAAGAGAAAGCAGTCTTCCCTATCCCTGGGGATTGGGCTTGCCTTCCTAAGTGGTATCAACGGTTTTGTCTTCTACTCCCCCATAAAAAAAAATCTGCAAGCCTGTTTCCTCAGCAACCCCTTGATAGTAGCTGGTGTCTACAGAACAACAATGAATGCTTTTTTGCCTGGTTGTGGTAGGGCATTGCTGTAGTTGTATTTGTGTCTTGTTGCTTTTGTTTCTCTGGAGTGCTGGTTGGAGGTTGGCAGTAACCCTCCAGCCCAAAGAAGAGGAAATTGTTTGTCCAATTAGTTTTCTTGGTGGGGAGGGAGAGAGGGGAGGGGAAGACTGGGATGTGGGCAAGTGGGACCTTGTCCAAAGTTGGGCAATAGAAATAGTTTCTCTAACAGGAAGACATGGGGGCAGATTGCAACAGACCAATTTCTAGCATGTGCTGCTCCTTGTCCATGTCCACATTTAAGCTTGGTTTTGGTTACCAGGAGACTGGTCTCTAACCTTAGCCAAGTCTGGAAAGGGTTATTGGACTCCCTTGCTCACCCTTAAATTATCTTCAGGACAGAAACATCAAAATAACATGCTGGCTAAAAATGATTTTTTTTTTTTTTAAATAATGTTATTTTTCAAGGAGCAGTATTAGGTTCACTTTAATTGCATTTAAAGGGATTCCGTCAACAGATAACACATTCCTTCCTGGAACATGTCTTGACTTAGTGTTGTCCCAAATAACACCATAGATTATGCTAAATTCACATATTGCAAGGAAAATGTTTTTTCTCTGTCTTTCAGCGTATTGGCTTTTTGCACTTGCCATGATCTGGGGCACAGTTGCTTCTACTGTGCCCTCCTGTGCTAATGGCTGGTTTCACTTCATAGTCCCATGCACCAGCATGAGATGGCATTATAATTGTCATCCCCAAGGGTAATGGGGAGTACAGCTGGGTAGCAGAGAAGGGGGAAAGCTGCTTTTATCTTCTTTGGACACAACCTGGGAGTGCTGAGGAAGCTGGAGCTAGAGAGTAAGTCGAGGAGTAACAAGGTAAAAGCTAATCAGGAGATGATCCAGACAAATTTTGTTTAAGGCCTCTGTCAGGCCTTGCTAGTGCAGCTCACATAAACATCAGCAAGATTGAACAGAAATATGCAAAAAATATAGGCAAAATATTCTGACCAGAACCCTCAAATCACAAAGCACTTTAAGACAAATGGGTAGATGCTTAATCTAAAAGAAAATTAAGTTGAGAGATACCCTGGCAAAGATAGCAACACCACACCTTTCCTTCTAAAAAGATACCACATAATCTTACTAATGAAAGTTTGCTTTTCAGTAACTCTGCAATGTATTCATTTTCTGTATCTCCCACAGTTTGGACAACCAAAACAGAGATGAGGCAGTTCTTCTTTGCGGCTCATCTGTGCTAACACAATGCAGCAGCGTTTGGGTTGCAAGCACTGCAAGAAAATATTGAGCAAAAAACCTGGAAACTGCTTCCACTGACTTTGAAAAATAATCTTGAAAACATTTATTAATTTAGCAGGTCTTGTAAGCCCCTTAGTTTTTAAAACCTACATTTCCAGCCTAACTCCCTTTATATTTTTTGCTTTCCCAGAGAGCTACTCAGGGCTGAATGAGGTTTGTAAAAGTGGAAAGAAATAGATAAAATCCCCACAAGCTTCAAAGGAGGCTCTTCCATGTGTACTTTTATGACAGAGATTCTGTAGTTTGCATAATCAAACTCCGCACCCACCAAAGTACTTATTTTAAAATACTGTCCCCCAGGTTTTTGAACCACAAAGACCAGTGAACAACTGTCAACAACCTTTCCCTACTTATAGTTATTCATTTGTTATTTTTTCCCTTGTGCAGATAAACATAAGCCAGTCTTTTTATCAAACACACAGGTTGTATCTTGGAGACATTTACATGTTCCCAAAGCAATCTCACCTGTCAGCCTAAGATAATATGGCCAGCCTCTACAAAAATAGAGCAGCAAGGTGGAGGTAGAGATTTGCAATGGTCTGGGTTCACTTACCATGCCCCAGTACAACCTGCATTTCCAGGACCTTTGGAAGGTGGTGGTTTTATCTATGGACAAGTGGCAGGAAAGCACATATACCCCTATGCGACTTCATACTCCTCTTAAAGGTAAGCACATGAGTAAGTGCTATCCTGAACTGGTGTGCTTCCATGAATCAGGCCTTTAATGCATTTTGCAGCATTTCATTGGAATATTTAAGACAAGAGCAATGCATACAGAGTACAGAACTACTGAAACCCCACCTACCAGAAAACTGTCCTGGTCTGCATCAGTGCAGATAGCTGTAAAACCTGTCAACATAAAAATTGACAAATGTATACCTACACAAGGGCCATGATCTAAGGCCCATTTAAAGCAGTGGAAAAGGCCTTATTGGCTTCACTGGAGTTTGGATTGGGGCCAAGGCAGAGCAGTACTGAACTGGACCCACAGTCCCTTGCTGACTAGAGTTTTTGACCAGATCCAGTAGCAACCTGCAATGGAAACTGTCCTGGAACCTTTCCTGGAGAGGCAGGGGCAGTAAATGCAGCTCCAACCAGCACTTTGGTTATGCTGAAATGAGGTGATCATGATGGGGTTTGTTTGTTTTTTAATTGTTTGTGCTTTTCTATGTTGTGCTTTTTTTAGTGTTTAATTTGATATGCTTGTATGTGTGTGTGGAGGGGTGTGTGTGTGTGTGTGTTTGTGTGTGCGTGTGCATGTGTGCAAGGGCTGCAGCCTTGCAGGGAAGAAGCTGTCACTTCTTGCCATAGGTAAAACTGGTTAGAGAATGGAGGTTTTACCATTATAAACTGCAAGGGGAATTAATTTATTTATTATATGAAAAACAGGGGGGAATATTTTATTAGCGGTGAGTTAGAGCTATACCCAAAACAGACAGTCAGAAGAGACGATAGGAAATGGGAAGTGGAGAGACAGTTGTACCAGGAGCAGCTCAATTTTGATTTCAAACAAAATGCTGTTTCATTTTGAGAAATCCTTTCAGTTTATCTCTTTAACATCTGGATACAAACAATAAAACAAAAATTACACAGATAGAAACTGCTATCACAGCAGGTAACACCTCCACTCTTTCTAAATGAATCTGACTAAAAATACATGGTTGTATTTTCTCAGGCTATCTATTTTGTGCATTGACAGTATGTTTTGCACTGTTATCTATTATATGTGAGGGATTTTCACATCCTAACAGGAGTTGCTAATACGATAAGGGAAAACATGGTGGTAAAATCTCCAAAAACTGGCATGGCATTATACCTGTACCTGCTTTTCATTCATTTTTTTAAATGACTGCTTTTTGAGTAACAGTATCCTCCTAACCTTTTGGGAACCACAGTAAAATTGCAAGCAAGACAAACAGTAAGTACAGAATGGCAATCTCTTATGACATAGAAAAACACAGAAATCCACAGAAGTGAAATGGCACATAGCATAAAGGATGGGCTAATGACCTTTGGGATTACACCTTTGTCTACTTTGAAGTAAGCATAGGGACTTAATTTCTGCATAGTTAGGAACTGATACCAGGTCTCTTCACTGAACATGGGGAGGTAAAAAAATCCCAGTTAGAGCCTGAGGCAGTTTGGTAGATAACCGCAAGATACGCCCAGGAATTAAAGGCCAAATTCAACTATACTATACACCTTTGGCAATCTCACTTCACTTCAGTGGGGTTTAAGTCACAGCAGGATTTGGCCCAGACACTGGAATCCTGTCTCTTTCCTGGAGTAGTCCCTCAAGGCAGAGCTGCATTCATTAGCAGCTTGGGGAATCGCACTGCATGGCTACCTCCTGTATACACAGACGGGGAGAGACAGAGGGATTCAGTTCTCTACTCAATCAGTCACTTGACCTTCCCAAGCACAAGAGAGTCATTCAGCACTTATTTATTTAAGGGTTTTTTTCCTCACTTGATGAACACATCTTTAGTCTGGAAGAGAGAGAAACTCTGACCTTTGTAAATAAAAGGGAATATTCTTCTGCATTTCAGTTACTGGAAAAGGAAAGGCAGGTTTCTAACAACTTAACACTCTTCTACCAGGTTCTCTAGATGTGCACCTCTTCCCACTCTTCCCTGCATTTCATGGGAGATGGGCCAGGCCCAGGTGCTGATAGAAAGGTCCACTTGCTACCTGCCTGTTGTGCCCTCCTTGCAGTCGTGCCTCATGCTCTCCAGTTAACAGGCCGGCTCTGAGAGCTTTGTTTCAGGGGGGAGACCCCCTCGCTGAAGAGGTGTGGAATGGAGGAAGAGGGAGCAGAGAGCAGGCAGCAGGATCTGAATGGGAACTTTGTATTTGCTGCTGTACAGCACGTCATCACCGTGGGCCAGGGAGGAAGGCTCTTGGCTGCTCTCAGGGCTCCAGGACTCTTAAGATGGGTAGCTTCATTACTTCAGCTCTTTCTTCCTCTTCTCAATTGTCTGTTGCTTTTCAACTCAAAGAAAGGAATCTCAGGTGTTCACCCCTCTTAACGGCTGATATTGTGCTGCCCAGAACAGATGTTCTTTTTGTTTAAAATCAAAATATCCGCATCTAGGATTTGAAGCAGACCTTGTAACTTTAACCGCAGGGGTTCTCCCCACTGAGGAAAATCTAAGGGGAAAGGAGGCGAGGTGAAGTAGACACAGCACTAGGCAGACTTTAAAGGAAAAGGCACTGGCTTAGCTTCGTTGGGCAGCAGGAAGTGTGCAGCTGAGGGAGTCAAACATCCTCTTGTTTATTTTTCTGGATGGGGAGAATTCTGCACTACTAGCTGGGAGTTTTTGGAAAAATAAACTTGCAGCTATACTAATATACATGCATTTTATTACTGGCTGCATGTTGAGGTTCAAACTTAAAGGCTCACCTAACTCCGCAGCAGTGCTGTGACACAGGCTTTCCTAACCGGCCATGCCCACTGTGGTCTGCTCGCCAGTGGAAGCTCTCGACAGATCTGTCCCCTGAAGAGAATACTCAGTGCTCTGGTCTGAATCAGCCTTGTGGATTCACAGAAATGAATGTGAACCTTGTGACCTGTTAGAAGATGGTTGACTTGACTTATTTAATTAAAAAAAAAATCACAATGGAGGAGAATCCAAAACATTGCCCGTCTCTTTAATGTTTATTCCCTTGTTATTTTTAGCTGTGAGAAAAATGTAGGTATTAAACAGCAGCAGGTATAACAGGTAAGATTGTGTAAAATACACCTCTCCCTGGCCCCCCAAGAAATGACTTGCTTTCCTTGTGGATCAGCAACAAGGGTTCAGAGAACTGAGAAACTAGGAGAAACTCAGGAAAATAACACCTGGAAATGACAACAAGAAATCGAGCAGCAGATTGTGTGCACAAGAGCAAGTCTCCAGTTTAATGGGTGCTCTCCTTGTGGGGGACTGAGCGCTCAGGACTCCCAAAATGCATAGGTGGGCTGAAACCAGAGAGAAAAATGTTGGTTTCAAATCCATCAGAACACAGGAGGAAAAGCTGACCAGATGCCCAGAGGAAAAGAACAGGCTAAACAGAAAACTGGGAATTACCTGCAGGTCTCTAAGAGGGCTTTATTCCCATACCCTGGAGGTTTACGCCTCAATGTAGCAGTCAACCACTCTTACACACCCCTACTTCAGTGGCAAGGGGAATCTGAAGCAGGAGTGGCAGCAGTGGCTGAAGTAGGGGGCACAGGAGCAACGCAAGTGGAGGGCGCCAATGATTGCTGCCATGATTGCCACATGCCCTGTAGGAATCCTTTGTACTTCCACCAGGCAGCCATCCCCCACAGTGTGCGAAATGTTGCCACAGAGAATTATAAACCTACTGAACTTCCCTTCCTCTACCCCAGCCTGGCACCAGTAATGGCACGGCAGGTGGGCCTCACCATAAGCTAGGGAGAGTTGTAGTCAAAAGGCAACTAGTTGCTACGCTGAGGACATGAAAATGGCAGGAAGGAGCTGATCAGCAGTTAGGTCTTGCTTTGCTTGGGACCCCACATACTTGGAGAACTGGCATGGGAAGACTGAGGTAAAACATGTCATGAATGTATGCCAAAGGATTCAATCCTGTAGCTCATAATTTTCATTTGAGGCTGTTTGTCTCTCAGTTTCAAAAGTGTCCTGCCCGAGAGTCCACTCAGATGCCCAGAGCTCTTTTACTGCCAAAATCTCAGGACTAAGACAGTGACCACATGGCAACAGGTGGAGATCTCAGTGCACACTAGCTCCAGAACACTTACCACTACAACTATGTTAGGCCAAGCTATGTCTGGGCTAATCAGCTTTGTATAAAGTAGGGCCTATAAACCCACGTACAGTGCTATTTTAGCATAGCCCAATTAATTCAAGTTATGGAGCTAGTGTGTGCAAAGGCAGCCTAAGTATCACCACAAATTTTAGCATCTAGGATTAATACTATTTCCAGGTATCTCAGCACAGCAGAGCCTGGATCTGTGTAGGCTCTTGATACATGAACTAGCACCTCTCTGAAGAACACTGAATGCCCTTAGATAGTGGTTACCAACCATTTTAGACTTAAGACAGTCCCTGCTAGACTCAAGGTACACTTCAGAAAACGCTAGCTCTTCACTTTCACTTATAGTTTGGCTAGAAAAAATAAAATAGCAATTCTTCTGTTGCAAAGAACGCAGAAAGACCACAGCAGGGCAGAATGTTTTTGACACTGGATTCCTATTTGAAATCTCTGGGATAATCTTGTGAGTTGTGTAGGTGTTTATACATCTAACAGTGCTAATACTGAAAGACCCTTAAAAGGATCTCACAGTACCGCAGCTGAGAATCATTGCCCCGAATGTGTTGTCTTTCTCTAGCTGGGCTCCATGCTGCTTGACAAAAGAAACTTGGGGACCTGGGGCCTCAAATTTAGGCATCCTTCTGCTGGAAATTTCTCACCATAAAAATGTAATTGGGGTTCAGTAATAATGGCACTGGGAGCTCATTCCCAGAGCACTTCACCATAGCAAACACTATTCCAGCCAGATCCTGGGCTACAGCATGGCCTCTTTGTACTATTCCATTTATAAAGGAGGCCTTCAGCATAGCTTTATGGCCCCTTTCCACAAAGCAGGCAGTTAAGCATTTCCCAGGCATGGGGGAATCCCTGACTGGCACAGAGCCAAAGTAACCAGGTCTAAGTCACTACCTGCAACCTCTCACCATAGGGGAATGAGGAGGGAAGGAGGGAGATTTTGTGAGCATTCCAGATGTCTTCAGCACAGCCCGTAGGGGCCCACTGCAACTGGGAAGATTTAAAGCAACCAACTTCTTAGAAGCAAAACCTGGGACAGGCCTACACACGCCACAACTTTCCAGAACCAGCCATGCTCTATATCCCTTCTGGTTAATGCCATTACCCTAGTGCAGCATGCAGGGTAGGTAATTCACTGCTATAATGTAGACCTAGTTGACCAGAAGAGCACTGTATGAAAGCAGCTGTGCTACACTGTGGTTCAGGACAGAACCTGTAGCTAATTAGGGACTAATTTCTCCCCCCTCCCCCCCCGCTTCCACTCTCTTTAGGATAAAAGTCCCATTTCAGGGACTGAGGAGCCCACACATCCCCAGAATTCTGGATTGTCCCAGCAAATTCAGGATGGCTAATCATTTTATATGGATTTAAACTATGGTTGGGGTTTAACTTTTGAAAACTGCCTTGGCTGCCTTTTCCACAGCTGTGCTGAGCAGAGGTCTCATGGCTGCTTATTTGGGCCTGGAGTTTACGAAATCAGTATCTTCCTTGGGTGTCTCAAGCAGAGAAAAATCACACAGCAAGGGCAGGTGGAGTCCCCTCTACAACATGACTGCACTCTGCCAGCCACCTGAGCTGGCACTTAAATGAGCTATGGATATATCCTAAACATTTTGAAAAGGCACAAAATCCTGTAATTGTTCTAAAGGGCTCTCAAATACCCCTCTCCCCCTTGCCTCTCCTGCAGCCATGCCCAGATGTGTCTATTAGTTGTGGACTAACCCTGCACTGAGGGAAGCAGGGTCTCTGAAGATCTGAGTCTCATGGAAGTGATTATATTTTAAGAATTCTATTTAATTGCTTGAAGTGTATGACATTTTCTAATGTCCAAAGCTGCTTAAAATGTATGGGCTTTAACCTTTTTCTGCAAAATTAAAATGGTGGAGACCTTTTATGTAAGAAAGGCCAGTATGGTCTGCAGATCTACTGGAACAATCCTGTTTCTGAGTGAAAGCAGACTGATTTTTCAGTCAAAAACCCAGCAGAAGTGGGCTGAGTTTTTGAGAGAGGGTGATTTGGCATGGAAAATGAGGAAATTCAAGCCATCAGATATTTCCAATGTTTAAAACGCATTTTAGAAAAAACTGAGTAAAAAAAGAAGAGAAAATGAAAATAGTAAAGATATTTGTGCCAAATTATGTGAAGTAATATTTGTGAATATCATACAAATCCCTGAATAAACTTGTATTTCAGCAGGGTATAGGCTCAAGCATAGCTAGACAGAGGCTACAAATAATAAACTGATACCCTGGAGGTGCAATCGTTTAATAGCTAGTAAAAAAACTTGCTAAATGCAACCCTGCAGTTTATTGCAAAAACAGGCAGGTAGTAAAAGCTCAGCAGGACGGAGTTTACCCAAACAATCAGAGCTGATTAGGGAAGGACTAGCAGGAAGGAACAGGAATGGGTCTCTTCATTGGGACAGCTGAATCAGGAATTGCTATGAATTACTGCACTCAGAAAAAAGGAAGGTACAGCTTTGCTAGCACTGTTTTCAGGTGCATATATGCACATTTGTGTCTAATATATGCAGTACCTACCTGTATGTGTCTATGAATACTTGAATAAAAGTAAGCAGACGTATATCAGCATGTCTGCAAACATACATATCCATGAATGGGTGCATATGCACACACAAGGTATCATTGGTATATCTGTATATGTGTGCATAATCATGGATATATCATGGGCAGTGGCAAAAGAAACGGACACACCATCTATAGCAGTCACACATATTCTATAAACTGCTGCTCTTTAGATTCCTTCCACCAAAGGAAAGGAAGGTGTATGCTATACAGGCATATGATCCAAGATCTTGAAATCATAAATCAATTTGCTGGCCTTGTCCCCACTGCCTGGGAACTCCACAGCTATGATTTGTCATGTGGCCCACAATGCTGCAGAAAACTGGTATTAGCAGGCCAAATGTCAGAGTAAAGGGCAAGTCATTTTCTCTGCTGATGAGGAAGAGGTGCCAATGAGCAGCTGACAGTTGCTGAGAAGATGTTTGTGATGTCAGGTGGGGACCATGCGATTCATAACAGGAAAAAAATAGTAGGCCAAGAGGGCTATTGTTACTGTGTTGTCACTTCTGCCCCTTTCTCAGTTCCTGTTATTTCCTTAGACTGAGTTCAGCTTTACTGCATGCAGTGCATGAATCCTGTCTGCCCCAGCACCTCTATCATATTTCTGTTCCAGTGCATTCCCTGAAATAATAAGCATTTCCCTAAATCCACATCACTTCCAATATTTGAGTGAACAACCCATCTGTAATAGTAAATTAGCATAGAAAATTCTTCCTCAGGAAGAATTCTTCCTCATCAGAATCTCGCTGGTGCCCAGAAACTGTAGAACAGTTGCCACAGAGTAATTATTATGCCTCAAAAGCACGAAAATTTGGCAATGAACAGCTTCACTCGTGTTATGTAATCTTTCGTTTTTCAGACTTGGTCTACACACAAAGTTGTTCTGATTTAAAGATGTGATCTTATATCAGTTAACCAATGCACCATTCCATGGAGATAGCCAGATTTAAGCCTGTTCATCCTGGTTTAACTGACAGCTGCAGACTGAACTGATAACGCTGAACTTTGCATAACTTCAATGCAAACTGGTTTTCAGTTAAGTCAGAGAAACTTCTGAGTATAGACAAGTCTGTATTATCACTTCATGTCAGTGACAGCTCCTTACCCAGCCTTTCTGGACTAGGATTTAGACGTGGAATTGTGCTGAACATGATCTGTCCTTGTCTATACTTGCAGCTGTCTAGGGTTCATCAGTACCAGGGCAGCCGTACCCATGGGTAATGGGTGACTGGTGCTGCCTTAGGGGGGCATGTGCCCCACGGTGGACAGTCAACAAACAGGAGTGGGGTGGTCCCCCCACGGCCGATCATGTCGACCAGGGCTCCCACCCCCGGCTGGTGCTCTCAGTGGGGGTACCGGTGCTCTTGCCTCCACCCATCGCCTGAGTGGGGAGTGTGGCCTGTCAGGGGGTGCATGGGTACTCTCAGGGGGTGTACTCCCATGTACCCCCCTATGCAGCGCCACTGCTATGGCTGATGGCCATTATCAGCTATGGCTCTTTTTTATTGGGTAGACAAGATTCAAGCTTTCAAGCAACACTGTCCCTTTCATTTCTTTTCAGCTGGGTTTGCTGTAGGTAAGAGAAGGGTAATTCCAGGGAACTTAATGAATAAAAGATCGTTTTGCCCAGGTTCATTCTAAAGCCCCAGTATTGCCACAGAGGTCATTACAGGATCATGTTTTAAGTCTGATCTCATGTGCTAGCAGGGTTACCAATAAAATCTCTTGGAAGGCAGTGTTGCCAATTCAAATGGACATGATATGCAATGGAACCTCTAGATCAGTGGAGCTCACCATTTTGGCCCCACAGGCCAGGTAAGTGGCACAGGACCAGTTTGTGGGCCACATTGGACCCTGTCCACCATTGTCAGGCATCAGGGCCCACACTGCTCCTGCATGCTGAGACTGGGCTCCTGGGGTCCCATGCTGCCTGCACCCAGCTCCATTCAGGCTCTACTCACACCATCTGGCAGTGCCATGCCCAACAGATGATATGGTGCTAGGGGCTAGATCTGGCCTTTAGACCAGAGGTTAATTCCTCCTGCTCTAGATCTACAAATAAGATCATCCTATAACACAGGGGCAGGCAAAATATAGCCCACGGACTGCATCTGGCTGACCAGGCCATTCTTTCTGGCCCACTGGACCCCTAAAAATTTTAGAAAATTAATATTTATCTGTTCCTGGCTGCCTGTCAAAGATGACAGGAGCCAGGGGCAGTAGGACCCCAGGGGAGCTGGCAGTAGGACTCAGCTGTCGAGCCCCACCCCACCCCACCCCCAGCCATTTCTCTGCCTTCTTGCCCCCACACTGCTCCAGCACCACGTGGTTCCTGGCTGCATTGCTGGACTGGGGAGCACAGAGCTTCCACCCGTACCCCGGAGGGGGGTGCGGTTGCATGTAGAGAGGGAGTGTATGTATATGTGTTTGTGTGTGTGTGTTTGTGTGTGCGCGCGCGTGTGTATTCATAGGGTGAGTCCCACAAGCACGCCCTGCCAGACACCTGCACCCACATCCCCGCTTGCACTGCCATACACGCAGACTCCCATACCCATACCCCCTCACATACCCCAGCCACCCTTCCCCACACAGAATCCTCCACAAACCCCATAAGCACCCACACCCACGTGCTCCCTCACTCCACACCCACACCTATCCAACCCCCACAGACACACCCACACTCTCCCCACACTCCACACCCCCAGAGCCCCCTACAAACCTATACCCATGCCCCCATTCCCTCCACCCCCCACAATATACAAGAGTAAGACTTCATTTTAGCCTATTATATACAATCACCTCTATGTGCATTACACAAATACATGTCAACCAGGACAAAAATCTTTTTTCAGATCAAATTAGTATTTTTGATGTTCTCTGTTTAGAATATAATGTGTAGGCCTGTGTGAATAGGGAGCTATTTGATTTTAATTCAGATTTGGCTAATTCAGATGCCAGCGATTCAATTTGGACATTCAGATCACTTTTCCAATTCAATTCGTCTGAATGGGCTTCAGAAGATTCAGAGAGATTTAGCCATAAAGTATAATGGGGAATCCAGTAAACATCTATAACTTTTGTCGGTTTTTGGCTGATTTGGATGAAACTTGCAGGGGTGGTAGTTTCTGCTGAGGGTATGAAGCCTGCCAAGTTTCAAGATGAAAGGTACAGGGGTTTCTGGGAAACTTCACCTCAAAGTCGTGAAAGCAAAGCTCATGTCATGTACGTGTTACACCACAGCAGGGTAAAAGCTGCAGGAATGGTAGCTCTTCCTGAGGGCACAAAGCCTGCCAAGTTTCAAGGAGATAGGTGCAGAGTTTTCCGGGAAACTGTGCCTCAAACTGCTGACAAGCAAAATTTGTGACATAGGTGACACTGTGTGTGTTAAGGCACAGGGGGGTGCTAAGCCCTGCTGCGGCCATGAAGCCTGCCAACTGTCAAGGAGATAGGTCCAGGGGGAGTCTGGGTTCTGGGGCCCTGCACCTCTGGCTGCTAACAGGCAAAACTTGTGACGTGTGCTTGTGCAACTGTGTCTGTCTTGGGGCACAGGGGGCTGAAAACTGCAGGCCTGCTTGGCCCTGCTGCGGCCATGAAGCCTGCCAGTTGTCAAGGAGATAGCTGCAGAGGGTTCTGGGGCCCTGCACCTCTGGCCACAGGCAGGCAAAACTCGTGACATGGGTGAGTGACACTTTGCATGTGTTCAGGTGCACCTTTTCTGGTACTGGGGCCTCTGCACAACACAGCAGGGTGCCTCAGTGAGGTCTCCTCCTCCCCTACAGCCTCAGCTTGGTCCACCACTGTAAACGGAAGCAGGTAAAAATAACTTAGTGACTCAGCAGTCAGCACCAGTAACACCAACAGCATCTAAGGTAGCCAAAATGAACTGTCAGGCCTTTCTTTCCTCTCAAGTAGGAGCACCTAGTGCATGTCTGTTAGGTGCACCCTCACTGTGCGACTCTGTATGTGTACGTGTGTGTATTTGTGTTCAAGTGCACCCTTCCTGGTGCTAGGGCCTCTACACAACATGGCAGTGTGCCCCAGTAAGGACGACTCCTCCCCTACAGCCTCATTCCAGTCCACCACTGTAAACAGCAGCAGGTAAAAATAACTTAGTGAGTGAGCAGCACTAGCACAGTCACACCAGCAGCATCTCTGGTAGCCTAGCCAAACTATCACAGAGCCTTTCTTTTTATAAAGGAATTGAAACAAAAAGTAAAGATGTTGTGTTGGATATATGTTACTTGTGGTGTGTGATGTCTTATCTTGTGTTTTTATGTTTATATATTTATTATGAAAAAAATGGAATAGTTAGAGAAATATATCTTAGGAAGCTTTTGGGTTAAAAAACCCTTTGTCAGGCTGAGGAAGTACCTACAGTTGATATGTCTCCTGGTCCTGGATGTAAGGAATAGTAAAGAAGCTGGAGGCTGGCTTGGCATGCAATGCAGGCAAGAAAGCCAGTCAGTGAAAATGGAAATGGAGGTGTCAGGGAGTGAGGGACAGGCTGGGCGTAGGGTGGAGAAGGGGGATATAGCAGTTCAGGTAAAAGTACAGAGGTACCTGGGGAGTCAGATGTCCAGCAGGTTGCAGTGTGTCAGAGAGAAATCACATTCATTGGCCAGCTAGAGATGTCAGTCCTCCCCTTCCCCTTTCCCCTCCCTCTTCTAAGTTTCTGTTTCCCAATAAAGACTGCTCTCTGAATCTCTTCTAATCTTTTCCGCATCCATTCAGAGCTTCTGAATCAATTTGGAATGTTTTAAGCTTCTAGCGATTCAATTCGGATTCAGAGATTCAGCCTCTGAATCAGGCCAAATCTTCTCCAAATTGAATTGTGAACCAAAGCTTCACATAGCCCTAATAATTTGGTATTTTTCTGGTTCTAAGATGGCAAACCCCATTGCTGGAAGGAGTACTTCCATGGGCAAGGGAAGGGACTTCTCGTAGCAAAGGTCAGGGGTTAAGGGGTGGGACTTAAAGTTACAAGATGATGACCAGGGAGTGGTTCACTTGTCAAGGGGTGGGGTGTGGCCCTCAACAGCTTGCCAAAATTTGGTATGTGGCCCTCCACCTGAAATAATTGCCCACCCCTGCTATACAGCATCTGATGGAGTGAGTTCAAGCTCATGCTACATATCTCTGATTTAGTCTATAAAGTGAAAATCTTGCCATCATCCTACAGAGCAGCGGTTCTGAACCAGGGGTACATGTACCCCCAGGGGGTATGTGAAGCCTCATCAGGGGATAGGTGAGATATATTTCATACATTGTGTAACACTGGTCAAAGGGCCTAAAAAAAATCTTGACAATTGAAAGGGGTATGTGAGAAGGGAGGCAGAAGTCCCCCTCCCAACATGTCTCGGGACCCCGCCTGACACATAGCAATACTTATGGCAGGGTCCAGGACGAACGGCAGCTGCGGGGAAAAGCTAGTGCAGGCTCTGCAGTTCCGCAGCTGCCTGAGCCTGTGCATTGGTGAGCTCCGGGGGGCAGGGCCTAAAGGCAGTGAGGGACCATCAAAAGGCAGCTGGGGAGAGACCCAGCTGCCCGGACTAAGTGTAAATTTAGAACTTGTGTGTTTTGAATTGGATGTGTAAATACACAAATTAAATCTTTTTTGAAGCTTATTTTTCAAAAATTGGGGTTCACTTCCGTTTCCCTCCAGGTAGAGCTTTGTTCATTAAAGCTTTGATTAATTTTAAGCCACTTTAGTTGTATGCTCTTTTATTTCTGAGCCAAAAATACTTCGGTGTATAAAGCTTGCCAAAGGGTGGAGTATCACATTTTGATCTATGTTACCGAGGGCCCATTCAGCTAAAA
>NW_017728920.1:6502968-6512903 GCF_001723895.1 Crocodylus porosus | reverse complement strand
TGCCTCTAATGAACCCGTGTTGGTTGCCCCTAAGCATAACCTCCCCCGCTGACCCCTCATGGACATGTGCCAGGACAATTCTCTCAAAAAGCTTACCCAGGATTGAGGTAAGATTAACTAGCCTACAGTTTCCCGGGTCTTCCTTCCTCCCTTTTTTGAAGATGGGAATCACACTGGCCCTCTTCCAGTCCCCTGGCACCACACCAGAGCACCACAAGTGCTCGTAAAGCCGTGCCAGGGGTCTCGCAATGACCTCAGCTAAATCCCTCAGCACTCTGGGGTGGAGATTGTCCGGACCAGCTGATTTAAATACATCCAGTCCCTCCAAAATTCCCTGACTAGATTCTCTTTGACCCATGGCCTAGGTGTGCCTCCCCTGGGGCCTGAGTGGGTCCCAGTGGGGGGGGGGCTGATCTGGTCCCTGCTCAGAAATACAGAGGCAAAGAAATCATTAAATAGGTTAGCTTTGTTGTCTGGTGTGATGACCAAATTTCCTAGTGTGTCTTGCAGGGGCCCCATGTTACCCGGTACCTTCTTTTTGACCCCTATGTATTTAAAACTGGGAAGCTAGTCCCAGTTCCATCTCCGCCTTCGCCTTCCTGACTGCCCCCCCGCAGCCCCGAGCAACCGCAGTATAATCCTCCCTGGTGATGGCCCCTCCCTTCCGTTGGGTGTATGACTCCCTTTTAGCTAGATGCCTTCCTTTAGCTGACAAATCTCAGCAGGGAGGGCATTATTAGAATGGGCTTTGTGGCTGACCCTCAGACCTAGAGGTTCGACCATATAGTCCTTTCAGATTACTGGTAAATTTGAGAAGCATTGGCAGAAAGGCTGAAGGAAACTTACTGTACTCTTCTGAGAACCAATAGAGAATTTCATTCTCTGAGAGAAAATCCAGCATCTTTCATCAAAAGTAAATGAATAAGGAATTGTATTTTTGATTTGTATTATTTATGCAGTGCCATAAGTATGAATGAAACAATCAATCCATGAATCAAATGCAAATTACTTGAATATTGTGATGGGTTGTTTAGACCTCACTGAAGTTGATGGCTGTTATTGTCACCCATCATTAACTATTTCCTGATTTGATATGGGCCTTCAACCATAGACAGGCATGTATCACGGGTCAAACTCAGACAAGTGTGAGGCTACTGGGGAATTCCAATTGTGCAAGCTTGAAAGCCCTTGCTAGGCTCAATTCTGGATTGGGGAGTGAGAAAGAGAAGCAGAGAGAGAGAATACAGTTACTAAGAAAGAGAAGGCAAGAGCCATCTCGCCAGAAGCATTTGTAGCATGACCCTGAGAAAGAGACCCTGGAGAGAGCTTTTCATTTGGGTTCTGGCTGAAAGAAGCTTAGATCTATGAGCAATGAAACTGTTTCACTATTCCCAGGTGTTTGATATTTCCTGTGCGCAGAGAAACAGGACATTCTTTCTAAATATGTCTGCATGCTGAAAAAGGTACCATGAATCCCATTCCAAGCTAACTCAGTTGCCTCCACACAGTGCTGCATTATGCTGGATAGCCTTACCCTTTATTTGGTATTTGAGGGGTTAAAACTCAAGGACTCAATAGAAAACACTGAGCTAATTCTCTCAGTAGCATGGAGCTAAGAGCAGGTGAGACTGGCCATACATAGAAAAGTATGCCTGTAACTTCTGAGAGATTTAACCAGTGAGACGCAGATTTCAGTAGAAATCGGAAAGGAATAATTGGGAGTAATTGGAACTTGCAGCCTCAGTTGTGGGCCACAAACAGATGCCAAGGTGTTCAGTGAAGGTCATGCAATACCAGAAAGTAGATGCTGGCATTGATCCAGTAGAGTCCAGGGAGTTTTCTGGGTCTCTAGCTAAGAAAACATAGGCTTTAAAGCTCATAGTGGGTGTGGGGAGGAGGGAGCAGAGCACAAGACACATGCTGATTACTTGCTCTTTTGTCTTTTAGTGTTCTGTCCTGTAGACACATACACATAGTAAATCCTATTGAAGTCATTGTACAAGATGTGGTCTGTAAGGTCAACTCCTTAGCAGTTCATTTTGAAAACTTACATCACAATTCACTTCATCTAATGTCAAGATCTCTCAGATATTACTGACCCAAAAGTTAACTTCCTCCTCCATTGTTAATAAGCTTTTGTTCCATATAGGAGACATTGAAAAAGTTGCAGAGCTGGCAGAGAAAACTAATTCAATGATGAAATAGGTAGAAGAACAGAGAAGAGAACAGAGTGAAAGCAAATTAAGGAGGACTCAAAGATGGAACAGATGGGGAAGAGAGAACAAATCATTGGAAAACCTGGCACAATAAGAGCCCCCGTTAAAGATCTCAGGTTCCATTTAGATACTTGAGGGGCACAGTCCCTAAGTATCTGTTGTGTTCTTTTGACAGCCTGGCCTTATATAGGTCACCCACATTTGTCTTCTTTGTTGGGCTGCTCCTACAGTGCAAAGGTATGGAACAACCCCACTGAATTTTGTGGCCTGAAGAAAATCAGGTCATCTCGCTCTTCGTGCCTGGGTGTGGGTTTAGAAGCCAGTTTTAAACACCCAACTATCAATCTCTTGGCCTTTATTTTTTCAGAGTTCTGTAGAATGTCATTGTTTGCTTCACACCTGCAATCTTAATCCTTAATCCTGATCTCATGAACATTTCCACAGATGCTATGTGTAACAACAACTCTAGTTGAGGAAAACAGCAGATGACTTCTTTGTATAATGATGAAAGAGAAAAGACAGAACCTGCCATGCACGATATATTAACACCCTGCCAAAACTAATTTGCTAAGCTAGTGCCCTTCTTAAGACTCACGTCTCTCAGGAGGTTCATGATAAACAGCCTATTGATATGGCTGGACAGGTGGACTGTTACTGATATGTTTTCCATAAAATGTATTAGAAACAAACTTTTATGTCTCAAGACCATACACTTAACTAAGACATTTTCAAATGGGGTTCCTGTTACTGAGGTAGCCCTGCTTGTATGGCGGTCACATGGCCTGCTGCCATGGTGGCAGGTGGTACTTTTTAAAGCAGTAGCTGCAGTGGCAATCCTAAGCAAAGCTCTCTGAATGGCAGCTGCAACAGTAACCTTGGGCAGTGCTTTCCAGAGCTGTGGCAAATGGCACCCCCAGGCAATGGTGTGCAAGGCCAAAAAACTTCCCCAGTGACATGGCGAAGAACCCTTCTTGTGCCTACCCCTTCCTCTCCAGCAGACTGGGCAAGATGTGACTCTCTGGACAAAGTGTTAGCCCTTGAAACTGCAGCCCAACTGGCCACAGAGTGGATATCTTAAGGCGCATAATATTTATATGTTGAATGTTTTCAAGTCCCTTGTATTTGATATTTTAATGTTTGGGGAAGTTTGATGTTAGGTGTAATTGGTGTTAGGATGTCAAATATTTGGAAGTGTTTTACAATTGTGGTCCTTGTTCATTTTGGGGGGTGTTCAGTGTTTGGGGTTATAAAAGTAGGGGAGTTTAACAGTTGAAAGGGGCATTAGATAAGGATTGATTATTTTATTATTTTAAACACCTTTAATAGACTCTTCTATTTACTTTAACTGATTGTGAGTGGGGCACTTGTTCTTTTAGGACTCCCAGTAGGGTCGGTTTTCTCAGATTGCTGGGTGGGGGTGTGAGCCAAAACTCCTTGAATATGAACCATGTTTGTCCTGCCTCCAGAGCCTAGCAGAAGGGTTACACTATCATCCTTGTCTCTTCTCCCTCCATTGTGTCCTACACCTCCTGTTGCTGCTTGACTTCATTTACATCCTGACTTTTCAAACACCTATACACATGCTTCAATTTAAGGGCCTGAGCTGTCCCACAGACATCACTTGGACTGTTTATGCATATATGCACAAACATATGCATAATCAGGGCCTTTGAGAGCAGCCCTGTTTGGGACAGGGACGGTCTTTTATTTTATACTTGTACAGCATCTACTAGTATGACGCTCTGCTGAGCAGGGCCTCTGGACACCACCGAGGTAAAAATAATAAATAGCAATAATATGAAGAGCTCTTTCAAAACATTTCAGTTTTCTACAAGGCATCAGAAATCCATTAAACAGCAACATGTTTAGCACGCTCTTCCAGGCCTTGCCCATGCATCTTGCAGCACAGCTGCAAGACATGCACTGCTTGTTGTTTTTCACTCCAAGAGGCAAGCAGCAAAGTTTGAAATCTCCTGAAAGAGGGTCATTACATTAAAAAAAAACCCATAAAGACTCCCCACACACACTGTGGGTTTTCTGAATGCATAACATCCACCCGAAGGAAATGGAATGTGTTCTAACAGTATGGGCTTCATTAATTAGCTGGCGTTTGAGTGAGACGTGGAAGTTTACAAAAATGTATTTAAAAAAATAAGAGTGGTTGAATGTTTTAGCAGGGAGAACAGAAGAGGTATTGAACTAAAGGAAAAGCAGTCCTAAAGGTTTAGTAGGCCATGGCTGTTAGGGTTTTTTTTTCTTCATTTTTAACCATGACAACCTCATTTGTTGTGGAGCATCTGGTCTCAATATGTGACCAATTTTAGTAAGTTTAAAGACATCTTCTTTAATCAAGCAGATTTGGAAGATATTACAGAAAGAGGGGTACTCTTTATCCTTAACTGTGTGTATGCACACAGCACAGACACATAAATTCAAGTCAAAACCTTCTCTGAGTAGGTTTCTACCTTTCAGGTATTTCTATGGCCCTCATTACCATAGTATCTCAATCTCTTCAACCTGTCTCACCTCACAGAACTCTTGTGGAGGTAGAGAAACACTAATATTCCCATTTTACACATGAGAACAGAGACACCAAAAGGCTACATAACTTATCCGAGGTCACACAGGAAGTCAGTGGTTGAGCAGGCCTTAGTCCAAGTCCGAGTACCCAAACCACCAGATCATCCTTCCTCTTTTCTCCCTTTCAAGAGATGGGACCAGATAGGGTGACCACCTTTTCAAAATGGAAAGGTGGGACACATGATGCTTGCCCACCCTCCCAAACGGCAGTGTAGCTGCAGCAGAGCAGAGCAGAGCGGAGCAGGGGCTGATGCGGGTTGCCCGCTGCGGGCTTGGGTCTTCCTGCCCTGCTGCCCATCCTCGGGGCATCCATGCTGGCTGCACGCCCCTTTTCTCCCTAGCAGCAGCAAGGGGCACAACTCCAAGCCACCACCACTGCCACTGCCCCTGCTGCTGCCGGACAAGAAAGGGGCGCTTCACCACACAGGGCTCCTGGGAGAAGAGCAGCAGGGCAAGGAGCCCCAAGCCTGCAGCAGGTAGCCCACATCTGCCCCTGCCCCGTGCAAAAACCTTGGGGGGGCACAGGGCCCCCCAGGAGTGCACACAGTGGTGGGGAACCACAACCCCCCCTCATGAACGTCACATGGGTCCATCTTGTTCCCTGCCCCAGCATCATGCACCACCCCAGTTGGGCAGTGCCCCCAGCCCCACTACCTTGCTCACCAAAGAGTCTCAATCTGCCCCTCCCCCCGCCATTTCCCCTCCTTCTCCATAGGCTTACCTGCATGGAGCTGCTCTCCATGATGCCTGGCTGTATTCCTAGCCATGTGCATGTGCACAGATGTGCACATACACATGCCAACCCCCTGCCTCCCGCGTCCCACTCCCAGCAGCCCATTGCAGGCTTGAATGCTGCCAGCCTGGATGGGGAAATCCACCATTTCCCATGGTTTTCCATGGCAAATGGAAAACTCAGATCCCTCCATGACCCTGTGAATCCAGAACAAATACTGTCCCAGTGTCATGTAGCCTGGGACCAGGACTTGAGGTTTCCCATTTTGGGACTGTTCTGCCCAATTACAGAAGGGTGGTCACCCTGGCTAGGGACAGGAGTTACCCATAAACCAGTTCAAGTCATCTGAAACTGGTTTAAACCTGTAACAGAACAGAAGCTTGGTACACATAAACCAGTTTCAAAATGGCTGAAACTGGTTTAAGATAAACCTAGCTGAATGTAGTATCAGACTTAACTGATTTGGGATAAACCAGTTTATGAAACTTCTGTCCTAAGACCCTTCCTGTTTCAAGTTAAATCACAGTCCCCCAGCATCCCAGCATACTTTTCAGCCCTGAGCTGGACTGTGTTGTTTGCTCAGCAGAGATGGGTTGGGGAAGGGGAGACAAGGACTGCCCACCCTCCAAGCAAATCCCAGCTGGGACCTGGGGCCTGGGGCCAGGGAGGAAGGTTAAACCTAGGTTCCTCCAAATACAGAGCTGCCCTGCTAAACTTGGGCTAAACTTATTAAACTTGACTGCTGGCTGCGAATGTGGACTACAATCCCAGAGACAATTGGAAGCACGAAGCGGAAATGATGAGCAACCTGGGAGAGTCTTGCTGTTGTGATTCTGGACTGCAAATCCCAGAGACCTTGGGGGTAGCAGGAAGGGGAAGCAAACACAACTCACGGGGGTTACATGCCAGACAGCCATGCTCCAGTGCCTGCCCCCCAGCTTCTGGCCTGAGCTAATGTAGGCATGTGGCTGCATTTCCGGAATCAAAAGTAAATGTGTATCCAGTTGTTTTTCAGTTTAATCTCTGCAGTTTATGCAGTTTAGGCTAACCTGCAAATAATGAATCGATTAAGCCTTGAACTTTTGGACAGTCTGCACTTAGCCCCTAGGACCAGATCTTCAGCAGGTGTAAATCAACATAGCATCACTAAATTCAATGAAGCTATGTCAATTTAGGTGCTAAATCTTATGCAACTAGACTGTAAAAATATTTACTGTAGAATTTTGAAGGAACTTGGTTTTCATGCTAATAAATGCAGGACAGAGAGACAGGCAGGCAGACATTCACTTCAGCCCTGCTACCCTGGTCTTAGATTGTTCATGTTAACTGCTTTTGTTGTCTGAATTCATTGTTTGTTGTGTTTGCACAATGATTCTCCTGCCTCCTCAAAACACAGCTCTTTAATTCTACTGGAATGACAAGCAGCCTTTCCTAAGGAAAGCTTGGTTTCCCCAAGTGAATTGGTGTTTTGTACTTACCCTTCCTGCTGCAAAAGTGAAAAGGTCACTGAGTTCAGGTGGATCTCTCACAGATGTGTTCATGGCTGGGAAGGATTTGCAATTCATGTCATTTAAAATCTCTTCAGATATCATGAGATGAAAACACTGCCAACCTGTAAGCAATGACGGTGGGAAAAACAAGCTGGAAATCATAATGCAAAGTCTGAAAAGAAACTGGAACACATTTCTATTTAGAAAAATCAAGTATAAATTTTTGCTAACAAGTAAGAAGCAGGGTTCTAAATAAGAGACTAAGAGTCTGCAACATAACTTTTCAGAACATTACACTGCTTCTTTCAAAGAAGATTTGGCTCCAGCCCCCCAATTAGACAGTGAAGGATATGTATAAAGAGACCCTGATGCTTGCTCAAATTCTAGCTACTTGTGCAAGAAGCTAGGAAATCAGTTTATCCGCCACACCTCTCCTCCACCCCAGGATGCTGCTGCAGCTATTCAAGATGCACAAGGTTCTTCTTCCCCAGTGAACCCAAGATGAACCCAAGTTGCCAACATGATCTTTGTGGGCTCTGCCTCTTCATTAAGAGAGGCCATATCATCTCTGGGCCAAATAACTTGGATTAGAACATCCAAGGTTCATTCACCTGCAACTCTACTAATGTCATATGCATCAGTACCCACTTACAGTGCCCCTCTGGTATCTATGTTGCACAGATGGGGTGATGCCTGTGTATAAGAATGAATGAACTCTGATCTGACATAGTTCCAGAAAGGCACACAGGCCTATGGCAGAACAATTTAACCTCCCTGGATGCTCCATTGCTGACCTCAAGGCAGCTCTTCTTAGACTGCAAAACCTTAAAAACCAACTTAAACAGGGAATTGCAGACCAAGAACTCATCCACAGACTGGATTGTGTTAACTGTGGTCTTGAGGGGGGACTATGGATTCTTATCCTATTACCTGGATTAGCTTTTGTCACCCTTTTACCCCTATGGGCCAGCCTGCCAACGGACAGCACGCCAGCTACCATGCTAAATATATGGAACTGAATAAGGAACTGGATTTTGGGCAGGATTATACCCAGAAATCTTTCTTGGGCCATCCCAGAACATGTCTCTGTGCCATGGGGGGACTCTCCTGGACATCTCTGACATGAGACTGGCCCAGCCAAAAGGGCCGTTTGGTCATGCCAGGCTGTGAAAAGAAGGCACCCCAGCCACTGTGCTATGTACATGGACATGAATAAGGAACTGGTTTTTGGGCTGGGATTATACCCAGAAATCCTTTTTGGGCCACCCCAGAACATGTCTCTGTGCCACTGGAGGACTCTCCTGCACATCTCTGACCAGAGAGCTGCCCAGCCCAAAGCACCTTTTGGCCATGTCAGGGTGCCAGCTGACAGCACCCCAGCAATTGTGCTAAATTTCTGGACCCGAATAAGGAACTGGATTTGGGGCTGGGATTATAGTTATAAACCCTTCTTGGGCTACCCCAGAACACATCTCTGTGCCACTGGGGGACTTTCCTGGACATCTCTGACCAGAGAGTTGCCTGGCCCAAAGCATGGTTTGGCCATGCCAGGCTGCCAACTGACATCACCCTAGCCACTGTGCTAAGTATACGGACTCGAATAAGGAACCGGATTTTGGACTGGGATTATTGATAGAAATCGGTTTTGCACCCCCACCCTCCATCATACCTCTGTGCCCTTGGGGGACTCTCCTGGACATATCTGACAGGAGGTTTGCTCGAACCAAAGCGCAGTTTGGCTAGGACAGGCTGCCAACTGACAGCCCCTTATTTGCACGCTACAAAGTATATAGGATGTAATCCAAGATTACAGATTAAAATCCTTTCAGGGAGACCTGACACCATGCTTGTGTACTACCGAGGACTCTCCTGGACATTTCTGTCCAAAGGCTTGTCCAGCCCAAAACACGGCTTGCCTGTTCCAGACTGCCAACTGTACTAAATATAATCTGTTTAGTGCATGTGTTAATGTACTAGGTATATAAACTTGAATAAGGAACTGGCTTCTGGGCTGGGATTATAGCTAGAAATCCTCCTTTGGCCACCTCATGGCATGCCTCTCTGCCACTAGGGCATTCTTTTGGACATCTCTGATGAGAGACTGGTGCCGCTCAAAATGCCCTGTGGCCGTACCAGGCTGCCAACTGACAGTACCACAGCCACTGTGCTAAATTTCTGGACCTGAATAAGGCTCTTGTTTATATAGGCAGCCAGATCTCTAAAATGGCTGCTGTAATCAAACACCTGCTGAGTGTTTAAGCTAGCCCTTAAAGTGGCAGGCACCACTGGTGCCCTGCCATGCTGCTAACTGCAGGCCCCCATGCCCACTGCACTAAGTATAATGGCTCAGATAAGGAATTTCTTTTGGGCTGGGATAAGCCATAGAAATTCTTCTTGGGCCACACCATGCCTCTGTTGCACTGGAGGACTCTTCTGGACACCCTTGACCGTGTTTTTGTCTGGTCCAAAGAACACTTTGGCCATGCCAGGCACCAATTTACTTCTCATCCCCACATGCTATTTACATTTCTACCAATAAGGAGCTGCCCTTCTGCTGGGTTCATGGAGCAAAACCCTCATGGAATCATCCCAAAACATGTCCCCACTACCAACAAGCATCCTGAAGAAATCTGGGCATGTCTCTGCTCAACACAATGCTAGCTTTTTGAGTGTCTCCCTGACAGCTGACACCCAACCTTTAAAACCTTTATGTGGCTGTTCCACCAGGCACTAGATGGCAGGATGAATGGCAGCATGCAAAATAGGGCACTAGTGATGGATCTCTGCTCCAATGTGTGGTATTTTGCATGTGTCAGAGAAGACTTGATTACTTGAGTCTGCTGTCAGTCTGCTGAAGCGTGCCAATTAGCGCACTCCAGCAGCCTCTACATCGTGTGTATTCACCATGCCCATATT
>NW_017728920.1:6496513-6501908 GCF_001723895.1 Crocodylus porosus | reverse complement strand
TTTTGAAGATTGGAACCACATTGGCCCTCTTCCAGTCCTCTGGCACCACACCAGAGCACCACGAGTGCTCATAAAGCCGTGCCAGTGGTCCTCCAATGACCTCAGCTAAATCCCACAGCACTCTGGGGTGGAGATCATCCGGACCAGCTGATTTAAATACATGCAGTCCCTCCAGAAGTTCTCTGACTAGATCCTCTCTGACCCATGGCCTAGGTGTGCCTCCCCTGGGGCCTGAGGGGGGGCTCTGCTCAGGAATACAGAGGCAAAGAAGTCATTAAATAGGTTACCTTTGTTGTCTGGTGCGATGACCAAATTTCCTAGTGTCTTGCAGGGGTCCCACGTTACCTGGTACCTTCTTTTCTCCCCTTATGTGTTTAAAAAAGGACTTCTTGTTGTTCTTGATCCGGGTAGTTAGTCTCAGTTCCATCTCCACCTTGGCCTTCCTGACTGCCCCCCTGCAGCCCCGAGCAACCGCAGTATAATCCTCCCTGGTTATGGCCCTTCCCTTCCATTGGGTGTGCGCCTCCCTTTTAGCTAGGAGACATTCCCAGATGCTTTTGGTGAGCCATGGGGGCTTTGGCACCCTCCTGCTCCCTTTGAACCTGCTCACTCACTAGCAAATATTAAATTAAAACAAGTTTATTATGAGGGAAAAGGGGAGCAGTAGTACTCCCTAGGCAAAACCTTAACTGTAGCTCAAAATGGATCACAGTCAGAGTCAGTGGCAAACCAACCTGGGGAGCTCCCTCCTAGCCAAGTCACTTTGAAAGAAGTCTCACCCATGTCTGCCATCCAGGGACTCTATCACTTGTGGTCCAAAAGAAATTCCTTATTCAAGTCAGTATACTTAGTGCAGTGGGCATGGGGGGCTGCCAGTTAGCAGCCTGGCATGAAGAAACTGCACTCTGGATTGGGCAAGACTCTGGTTAGCGGTGTCCAGGAGAGTCCCCCAGTGCCAGAGAGGCATGGTGTGGGGTGGCCCAAGAAGGATATCTATCTATAATCCCAGCTCAAATTCCAGTTCATTATTCGGGTCCATATACTTAGCACAGTGGCAAGGGTGCTGTCAATTGGCAGCCTGGCACTGGCAAACTATGGCAGGACTGTCATTAGGGTTCTTTGGGATAGTACTCCAGTAGCATCGACAGGAAGTTTGGGGTGGCCCAAGAAGTAATCCTATCCTAATCTGACCTTTATTTAGGACTCTATACTTGATGTGGGATATTAGTTTACATATTAATTAGTATATATGCATAGCTAATGAAATTCTCTCTCTTTAGGATGTGTAATTCATTAGTAACAAGCTTCTATTGGGTCTATATTAACTTTGAAAAAGGAACCAGGAATAAGGAATAAGGAACAGGGAACTGGGAATAAGGAACTGGGAAAAAGCAACCAACTTCAGCCTCATACCTTTCCAGAGCAATGCAGATACCAGTTCAAAACCAATGCAAGCAAGGTTACACTACAAGTAAAAGCTATAACCAAACTGCTTTTCCACAATATGTGAACGTTGGTGCCAGCACTGTCAGTACTCCTAACTGTACCACAGACCTCCAAGACAAATGCTGTAAAGTCTGTAGGGGCTACAGATCTTACTGATGATTTATCAACCACTAGCAGAACTAAATGTTGCTATTTGCATTGAATGTTTGGCTTGCTCTGTTCCACATTACAAAGCCTACCTGAATCAGTTCTACAATAGAGACACTGGTGGGTGATTTCCTGGGAAACCCATAGAAACCCAGATGACTGGCAAAAGGGAAATATTTTTCCATCATTAAGACTTCAACTCAATGCAGAAGCACAGTTGAAGTACCTAGGGAATAAATTAAGAGGAATTAGTTTCAGAACTATACAACCAATTACTTGCAAAAATCTCCTGATGGTGAAAATTTTTCCTGCAATTTCCAACAGTAAGAAATGTTTATGAACCAACTTTTAAAACTAGGAGTTTCCTTCTTTCTTGTCTTCTCCTCTGATTCTCCATTCCTGTATTAGTTATACATTTTTTTAGATGTAGTACAGTACCTAGTGATTTGTCAAAGCTGCTTCCAGATGCTGGTTAGCATTGCCTTTGATGTGACAGAACACAGCATGGTTGGACTGGCTGGCTCGTGAAGCGGCTACAAATGGCAGGCTCATAGCATTAATTGCTCCCCTGGAAGCTCACCTTTATACTAGAAGGCTGCTCTCAGCTTGTGTGTTTGCTGTATGGAAGACAATATTAAACAGTGATGTGTCCTTTGCGAAGGTTTCTGTTATTCTCCACATTGGATCAGATCAGGAACATGCTGACACATGTTTTCTGTTAAGACTCAGAGTGTAGACCATAGGACAGTAATATCTGAATTCCTCTCCTCTGCACAGACACCTTAATAATCAGATCATTCCTAACACCAGCAGAGGCTGGTTCCACTACATATAACCCTAGAGGGGCAGGACAAGAGCAGTGCACATGTGTGATCTGAGGATGGGGATTGGTGACAGCAGGAACGGGAGAAAACCGCACTGAGCCTGAATGATCCTTTGAGTTCCAGGTCATGATTAAAATACTCAGACCAATTTTGAAAAGGCCTGAAGATCAATTTCTTCTTCAGCACTTCATTTTACAGGAGACCAATTTCTTCTTAGTCTCACCTACAGACCAAGCAACACAGCATTTGCAGACATTATTGAACCACTCTGCAAAACATGTCTTAAGAACAAATAATAGATATTTTCCATTAGGGCATGACCAGCTTTTCACATGCATGAGAGCTCATCACAAAAGCAACGAACACAGGAAACATTTGTCCTTTGTTTTATGCTGAGGACTGCAGGGGTGAAGTTACTTTTTTGCCTGCAAGGCTAGGAAAGGACCTGCAAATGTTTAAAGAAATGACATACAGATGCCCATATTAATGACTACCACCTCACAGGAGATTTTGGTCCAACAAAGTTAGATACTAAGCTATAAAAGGCCCTGGGAGCACAGCCAATCAGTACTGGTGCAGGCTTTAACTTAAAAACAGAAAGCATCAGCATTCAAGTCAGGCTTATTTTAAATAGATTTTTTGAAGATCCACCATGTTCATATCAGTACTTGACGTTCTGGAGCTCCTTAGATGCTGTATGGCACACAGCCATGTTCTCAAGCTGAGGTAATATAGTCACCAGGAAATGTTTAGGTTCTCTGCTATACAAAAAAGAGGAGTAATTATGCCAACATGTTCCAACCCTGAAGGCTGGTGTATGTAATGGACTGGGGCATAAGCAGTCTGGCATAATGGTTAGACCACTGAGAGAAAGCAGGGGCCTGGGGCTTGGTCAGAGGACAGGAGCCATATTACTGAAATCAGAAGGAAATCCAGGTGCAGAGTCTGCAACACAGTCCAGCATTCGCATATTGAATACCAACCTCAGGCATAACCCACAGGGCAAAGTCCAAGAGCAGTTCCAAACCTGGGTCAGGAGCCAGGAAACAGATCCATGAGGAAATCTAAAAGCAAAGTCCAGAAAGAAGTCAAATCTAGAGTGTAGGACCCAGGAGGCGTGCCACAGAAAAACTATTGACTGGCCTGCAGACCCAGGGCCCCAGCTGGTGTCAAGGGGATAGGCACTGGTAGCACTCCTAGCCAATCAGAACGCTCATGGCTCCTAAACTGGGGCAGTTGATTAGCGGAGGCTTACTGCAGGTGGCTGCTGAGGTACTTGGCCCAAGCTGGTCTGCCTGGTCAGAGTCCCTGACAGCGTATACCAGGAGTACTCAGCCCCTGGCCTGTAGGTCAGATCCGGTCCATGGAGCCAAGCCATCTGTCCTGTAGGAGTCCCCATGGACCCAACAGTTTGGGAGTCAGGGAACGGTAGCAGCAATTGCCTTACCCTGGTAACAAATTTAGGATCTGGGGGAATGTTTGTTCACCAGAGCGCCCCAAGGGATGACGAGGTCGAATGGTCATAAACTACTAGAAGACCGTTTCAGGCTGGACATAAGGAAGAATTTCTTTACTGTCCAAGCCCCCAAGATCTGGAACAGCCTGCTATCGGAGGTGGTTCAAGCACCTAGATTGAACACCTTCAAGAACAAATTGGATGCTTATCTTGCTGGGATCCTATGACCCCAGCTGACTTCTTGCCCTGTGGGCAGGGGGCTGGACTCAATGATCTTCTGAGGTTCTTTCCAGCCCTAATGTCCATGAAATCTGTGAAAATTTCCGGACCCTTGGGGCCAAGTGAGGCAGTGTGGAGCTACAATCAGGCACCCAGGTGGAGGTGGCACAGGGCCGTCTGGCTTGTGGACTGGCCTATGCCATTCATTGGGCCCACAGCACCAAGAGGTTGAGCACCAATGGTGTATGCCATGCTGTAGTAGACTTAAAGTAATGCAGGGTCCTTCAATGCTAGAGGTCCCTAAAGCCTTGACAGGAGATGAGAGGCATTTATAACTTGTATCTGCCTGCTGGAGATACAGTGGTGCTGTACTGCAGCACAGAACCAATGCATCAATCTTGTCTTGGTGTTAGCTATGTCTGGGTGCCTACTATATCATATCACAGATGTACCTATTCCAAGCACGTATTTCCTATTAAAGTGGAAATATTCCATGTTAGGGAAATTTTGGATATGCACAGTATTTCATTCTGTTTAAAAAAATGGCAGACTCCCAGGTCTGACTCTTGAAATCAAAAACATGGTTCTCTTTCATTTAAGAGAAAGGGGAAATATTTCCTTTGCTTTTCCTTTTCATTGGCAGTCACACTATCATTTTTTATTTACAGATGGATATAAGAATGGTCAAATTTGAACAGCTAAATGTGTGACTCCAATCAAAGATTTTTTTTTTCTAAGGAAGTTCAATAACTTCTTTGCTTTCCAAAATGATAGATCCTTCTGCGGGCTTCTTCCTGGTTCCTAGCATGTGTGACAGCTGAAAATTATGTCCGTGTGATAAAGGTGCTTGCTGGAGGCTCTATGAAGATTAGACCAAGTGTTTTTCTGTCATTTGTTCATATATTAAGCTATACGTTGTTGCTAAGAGCCTGATTAAAGTCAAAGATTAGTAAGGCCTTGTATGTAGTGAGGCCTAGCAAATTTAGCAAAGCCCTGAAGCAGTAGGCCTTGTGGCGTAGTAAGCATTAACCTTATCAAAAGAATGCAAGGCTTGTACTGCTATTGGTCAGTCCTAAGGACAGTTTGAAGTAGGAAGAATCTGGATGGCTGTATGTTACCAGCATAGGTCAGAAGTTATAAATTGGCTGGCACATCCAGAAATCATTTAGAAGGAAGATGCAGCTCTGTAAAAGAAGCTCCTGATTTAAGATTAGCTGCTGACCTGGATTTGGTGGGCCCGTGGATCGAGGAGCCTGAGGAATGAATACCAGGTCCTTCCCGGTACCCCTCAGACAGCACTGAT
>NW_017728920.1:6492602-6496502 GCF_001723895.1 Crocodylus porosus | reverse complement strand
CCGCAGCCCCCTCACCAGGTCATCTCCCATGGCCAGCACCAGGTCCAACAAGGCATCTCCCCTGGTGGGGCTGTGCACCTCCTGGGGTTAGATGGAGGTCCTGCGTTCTGGCTAAGAACCTATGTGAGCGGTCAGACCTGGCTAACTGCTCTTCCCAGCAGATGTCTGGGAAGTTCAGGTCCCCCATGACTACCACATCCTTAGACTTCACTACCTCCATCAGCTGACCTAAGAATTCCTGGTCGAGCTCTTCCCCTTGGTTGGGAGGTCTGTAGTAGACCCCCACTGTTAAGTCTCTTTCCCTTCAACTGCCATGTAATCTAACCCAAAGCACTTCAGTGTGCCCTTCCTCTGATTTCTTATTAATTGATGAGGATGAGTATTCCTCCTTAATGTAGAGTGCCACGCCCCAACCTTTCCTTCCTATCCTGTCCCTCCTGTACAGCCTATAGCCCTTGATATTCACTGCCCAGTCATGCGTTGAGTCCCACCATGTTTCAGTGATCCCCACTATGTCCAGGTTGGTGTCAGCTGGCAGGAGGGTGAGTTCCTCCTGCTTGTTTCCCATACTACGAGCGTTTGTATAGAGGCATTTGAGGCCTCCTGTGGATGTGTATACTGTCCCACTAATCACAGCATTGCCCTGGCCCCTGTCGCCTACCTGTGTATACAATTTGCTCGTTGGTCTAAGCTGGGCTGTACTTGTGGGCATTGCTTGGTCTGGCAGTCCGATGATTCCTCCACCCTCGTCTTCCCCTTACCCCGACAAGCCTAGTTTAAAGCCCGCTGGAGGAGGTCCGCCAACCTAGAAGAAAACACACGCTTACACTTAGGGATACCTAGTTCAATTTGTATTATGTTAAACAAATAAAATAATTAAATACTAATATAAACCTGATACTAATTTTGGCAACATATCTTGGCTTGCTGAAGGAGACTGATCTGTATTGCTGAGACCATCCCCTGTACTCTCTATCAATGGGGCACAGAAATATACATTCAAGATGTATGTCAGTTGGACAACTACATCTCATTAACAGTTATACAGCTGTAAACAGCATTGTTCCTGAAGATTTTCCAAGCCTGAGTCTTTCTCCCCTTAAATGAGTGCAGGAGGCTTTGTACGCTTGCATTTTAGTGCTGTACTGTAACAGTGTCCTGCTCTATGGGTGGCCATAATGTCCCTGGAGCCCCCTGAGCTCTTGTCTTCTATACTTTCTTTGGGCAATCTCCCCTTCTACTCACCTACCATGTTTTGATGTCATTATATCTTTAGAAAAGGGAGGCTGCATCAGGGCTTCCTAAGTTTGATCTCACACTCCTGAACTCAAGTGTCTCCACCCTCTGCCTTAAGGGTTAATTATGTGGGCTCCAACCTCTGCAATATCCACACCCATGCCTCACATTATTATGTCACACATAATAATCATATTATAACCACCCCTACAGGCTCTGGGCTCTGTTCATCCTTACGACAGCCCCTCTCTGGACTATGGGCACTCTTGTGCCCCTCTGTCTCTGATCATGGCTCTCCTGACCTTCAGTCCTTCACCTTAGACACTGGTCTTTCTCTTAGGCCAGCAGAGATCTATAGGCTCTCAAGCCCCGCCAGCCTCTGGCTATGGGCCTTCTTGGCCTTTAGCCCTCTCTGTGCCCCACTCCTAGGCCAATGAGATCTATGGGCACCCAGCCCTCTGCTCTCTTTCCAAGCCTGCTAGCCCCTGCAGCCTCTGGCCCTCCATCCACTTCTCTCCATCTGGGTCCTCTCTCCCTGGGCCAACTGAGACCTCCTTACTTCCCCTTATTCCCTTCTACAAACCACCAGAGTTGTTTACCCCAGCTCAGGTGGTAACCAGGGGCCCTGCCACCCAGGAGCCCCTCCATGGCTCTCAGGACTAGACAGCTTGTCCAGGTCCAGCTCAGGGCTTATATCCTGATAGCCCAGCCCCTGTAGGTCATTTGGCTCCTATTTTCCCCCTGATACACCTGCAGGCTGCTTCTCTGGTAGCCTACCTTCTCTTAAAGTAGCAGGAGAGCCAAGCCTTCTGCTATGTGTACCAGCATTTGGCTTTTAATTCAGCTGAAATTCAGCCCTGATTCTGAGATCCTGACTGGCTAAATTCCCTACCATAAATCTACTGCAAACCAGACGTGCATCCCATGATCATCTGTAGTTGGCTGCTCTATGAGATTTTGCAGGAAACTTTGTGGGGACATGTAATGAGATTCACAGAGGCTTTTGCAAGAACGAAGAGTAGATCCAGGATATGACATATGAGGTCATACGAGGAGAGGCTGTAAGAGATAGGACTGTTTAGCCTGACCCCAGCAGTCTTTCATGCCCACGTGCAGGGGGGGCTGGACCCAATGATGTTATAAGGTCCCATCCAGCCTCTAACATCTATGATTCTATGAATATGAGAAAGCTGGGATATGGAAAGGTTGCTTTTAAGTGGTAAGGTTTGAGATTCATATAAAGGACGAAGTAGGGGTCCCTGGAGCTACTGACCTGTGTAGTGTTTCTTTCCATTCCACACTTCCAGTAGGTAGGGGCTCTCTCAGCTCCCTGCTTCCCAGACTGAACCCTCCTTCCCACCTCTGACATTAGAGGTACCACAAGACGGAAGTTACTGAAAGATCGGACGAGAGAAGGAGAAAAAAGGAGCCCAGGGTACAGTGCCAGATTATGACATGTTGAGGTCATAAAAATGTCCAGTTTAAGAGGCTGCATATGATAAAAATAATCCATGAAAATGAATTTTCATCAAATTTAAAGATAAATTGTAGTTATTTCTGCACAAATTCTGAGCAATGACTGTGGAGCCATATATATGTATATTTTTGTCATATTAGAATGAAAATGTCCAGTTTTTTTTCTTATTTAGAGGCCCCTCATATTGTGAGGCCCTAAACTGTATCTTAAGTAGTTTAAGCCTAAATCCGGCACTGCCAAGGTAGGAGCAAAGAGGTTGGGAGGGAAAGGAAATGGGGAGAAACAGAGAACAGACAAATTTAAAAATAAAGAAAACAGGCAGAATAAGGAAAAGCAAAGACAGTGGTAGGAAATTACATTGAAATAGGTTAATAATTCTGGAAAGTAAAAGCCAGATGGGACCACAGTGATTATATATCTCATCTCCTGTATAGCAAAGGCTGTAGAACCTTGCCCAGCAATCCCTGCATCAAGCCCAGGAAATCCTGGCTGAATGTGAGCATATCTTTTGGAATTACTCCAAACTTATTTTAAAGACCTCACATGACAGAAAATCCACTGCAACCTGAGGTAAATTGTTTCAGTAGTAAATAACCCACATTTTAAAAATCTTCCCTTTACATTTCTCAGGAGGATTTGTGTAACTGTAGCTTCCAGCTATTAGATTCTGTTATGTTCTTGTCTGTGAAATTGAGGAGCCGCCTCCTATCAGCAATTCTCCCTCCATGAAAGCACTTATACACCAGGATTCTTCTGTGGAATTTAAGTAACTTAGAGGGCTTTAGTTAAGAACCATAAAAGTACATGTGAGAGATGCTCTGCTCCTGGAAAAACCGTATCACATACAAGAGAATTTAATTCAAGCAAAATGTACGGTGAAGATACAAGGAGCCACTTTCTGAGGGTCCTGCGATGATGTCTTTAATTGCTGGCACGGCTTCTGGCCTGGAAGGTTTCTTCATTAAAAACTTCATGTCATTCAGATGTCAATGTGGGCATAAGTGCAGCTAGGGGAGGACACTCTGTTGTGAAATGTCTATGAAATCTATGAAATAAGCATCAGGGCTGGAAGGGACCTCGGGAGATCGAGTCCAGCCCCTTGCCCAAAGGGCAGGAAGTCAGCTGGGGTCATAGGATCCCAGCAAGATAAGCATCCAATTTACTCTTGAAGGTGTTCAATGTAGGTG
>NW_017728920.1:6489643-6492591 GCF_001723895.1 Crocodylus porosus | reverse complement strand
GTCTGGGGGGCTTCGGGGGAGCGGGGGCGCAGCAGGCTTCACCCGCGCGTCTCTCACCGCTCCGGAGCCTAACTTATGGGAGGCAATTCACTATTTTGGAAGTTCTTGTCTGTGAGCAAAGAAGGAAGACAGACAAAATAAAACTGCCCTTGAAAAACAGGTCAGGCATATAGTGTTTACTTTATGCCACTGGGTTCCAGGGATGGGGTACTCACCAGACCTCTGTGCCTCTGGGGTTCTGTCAAGTTACCATTCAGCACAGACCGGTGTGGTGGTAAACAGCTTTATCTATATTAGGAACAGGATTGAGCAACTCACATGCCCACAGCTTGCAGGGAGAGCTACAACTACCCACCACCACAAACCACACCCACGGGGCATCAGGGGGAGAGACTGGGTCATCCCACTTCTGGCCCCTTAAAGGTACATTCCATATACCACAAAGCAGGTTAGCACTTGGATTAATAAAGCTTTGGCCTAGAACACAGATCTCTTTCTTGAGAGCACAGCAAAGCCCATACCAGCACCCTAAACAGTCTCATTTCAACCAGTTCCAGAGAGTAGAAGGAAACCTGCCCGTGGTTCTCTTTTCATTCCCACCTGTTCAGCTAGAGAGACATGGTATCCTTTCCCCTGACTCTCGCTGTGAGACTCAGGCACCTCATCCTTACCTTGCTTTTTCAGGAATTAATTCCTCCCCCCCCACCACACACACTCGCATGGGGAGATCTTTGCAAATTTTTGTATTCAGGCCAGGCAACTTGCTGTAGCCAGATGAAAAGTGTACCAGGTGGGGTGGGGGGGAGGGAAACATCCTAGGGTTGCCATGCTCTCCCCCAGCGCCCCCTACCATGCCAAGTTTGTGTTAACGCACCCTTGTTCTCGCCTACCACAACTTGATCTTATAAAAGTTAAAGGGAAGTTGCCTCTTGTCCTCCTGGTCATGGCTCCTGCTACCCCAATCCTTGTTTGTATAATGGGGTTCCAAACACCCAGCCTTATGGGTTATGCATGGCTCCAATCACCCCTGTACCATGTCCCAAGCCTCGTAGATCTACCTGACATTGTTCGGTATTAGCCACAGCCCTTGTCACTCTCGGCGCCCTCTAGCACTCGGGCTCTCCGCAGCCCTTGTCACTCAGCCACACCCCACAGGCACTCTGGATTTCTGCAGCCTTGTCTCGCAGCCGCACCCCACAGGTGCTCTGGCTTTCTGCAGCCCCCTCTCTGGGCCCTCTCACTGCCCCCTTTCCGGGGCTTCTCTGGGGTCTCCACACAGCCATGGCTCCCCTATGAGGCCTCCTCCATCCCCTTATAGCCTCACCTGGTCCTCCAGTTAAACAGTAAACAAAACACAAGCCCCTTGGCTATAACATAACTCTAAGCCATCTGGCTTCAACCTTCCTCTCGCCACATCAGAGATGTTCCATCCGTCCCCAGTCTCGGGCCATATCTGCAGTTTGGCCGCTACTCATTACTCACTTCAGCAGAGTTCCTTCCCCCTGGGCTGCCAGTAAGGAACTGCCTGCCTGGCCTCAGCCTGGGAGTTATACAAGAGCTAGGCTCTGCCCCTTCCAGTCAGCTGACTTCCCCTGGTTACCCTGGCAATCATTAGCTGGGCTCCCTACTTACTGATTCGCCAGTAGCAGGCACCTCAGTGCCCTGCTACAAAAAGGGCTAAACACTTTTTTGCTAGTCTCTAGTGGTGAGGTGGGGGTGGTCTATTGATTCATTCACTTTAAATAAAACTCTGTTTATTTGCTGTTTCCAGCCACTGCTTGACTAAATTCCATTTTGAGGCATCTGTTCACTGTACCCCGTGCCTGTGGTTTCATCTAACCCGCCTCCCTACTCTACCCTTTTTATCTATCCCCCATGCTCAGTGCAGCTTGCAGTGCAGAGAGGGCTACTTTTGAATGTGTTTCTTCTGAGCATTGGAAGGCAGTCCTTCATTCAAATTCCAAAAAAAGGGTTGTCATAAGGAAGATGGTGATTAATTGTTCCTGAAGTCCACTGGGAAGTAATGGATGTAAATAGCAAGAAGGGAGATTTAGATTAGACACAGAAAGAACTTTCTAGCTGTGAGGAGTGGTTAAACACTGGAAGAGATTACCTAGAGAGGCTGTGGAATCTGGTTGTACTAGTTGTATGGGATGGTTTAACTTTAGGCCATGGATTCTTCATCTAGGGTGCTGCGGCACCCTGGGTTGCTATGAGACACTTTTAAGTGTGCTGTTGGGTATGACTCAATATTAGCACCTACGCATTTTCAAATACAAATTCACAGAGCCCAAAACTTTCTGGTCTGTTGTGATTTTTCTGAGTTCTTTGCAACAGAAGAATCACTCTATTACCATATTTTTCAGTAGTCAAAAAAAGAGTGAAAGCTAAGAGCTGGTATTTTCTGAGAGGTGTCTTGGGTCTAAAAAGATTGAGGACCACAGGTTTAAACCTTGAACGTGGAGTCGGACTCATGACCTCTTGAGGCCTCTTCCAGCCCTATTTTTATAATTCACTGATTCTGTCCCTCCATGTCACTGAACATGCTGAAAGTCCTTAATGTTTTTAAGCCAACCTAATTGCAAATCACTTCTGAGACCTTTGAAAGACTTACAAACTTTATTTCAGAAACTTTGGCTTTTAAAGATCTTTGTAGATCCCACAGGTCATGTTCATTATGGAGTTTGACAACTTTACAAAATGACCATATTATACATGGCTTGAGCCTTCTATCAATGGGGCAAAATGTTCAGGTACCTCCATCATGCCACGGGGTCAATGCCATAAATTCAAAAGACATGGCTGACTATTAGCCTTCAAATTGGTTTGTGCATGAGGCTCCTGACCATCTTCAGGACGATCCTATCATCGAATCCAATTGTGTGGTGAATCACCCCTGATAAACTTATAGGTGGCCACCAGATCACCCCTGGGCCTGCACTTTTCCA
>NW_017728920.1:6474679-6489543 GCF_001723895.1 Crocodylus porosus | reverse complement strand
GGGATCTGCTTGAGAAACATCTATGGATGCAAGTCAGCATTTTGCTCACTTTACTAGCCACAGTATCACACTGAAAGCTCATGTTCATCTAGTGGTCAACCATGACCCACAAGTCCCTTTCATCTGTAGTGCTAACCAGCGTAGCACTACCGAGCCTATAAGCATGGTGCAGGTTTTTCCTCCCAAGGTGGAGAACCTTGCATTTTTCGGTGTTGAACACCATCAGGTTCTCATCCGCCCATTTCATGAGTCTGTCCAGATCTGATTGGATCACCCTCCTATCCTCAGGTGTGGATGCTTTACCCCAGAGTTTCGTGTCATTGGCGAACTTGGCCAGTCCACTTCTGACACCAATGTCCACATCAGTGATGAAGATGTTAAACAGTATAGGCCCTAGGACAGAGCCTTGTGGGACCCCACTGGTCACAGCACACCAAGACGATTGGCTCCCATCGACCACCACCCTCTGGGTCCTACCATGGAGCCAGTTCCCCAGCCAGCAGATCGTGGTGACGTCAAGGCCGCAGTTAGCCAGTTTAACCAAGAGGTGATCATGGGATACCAGATCGAAGGTTTTTTTAAAGATGAGTAAATTAAGTAAATCAAAAAATGCAAAGGAAGGATATTGCTCATTTTGAATTACTAGCTCATTGCTGTGAATATGGAAGTTATTCCCAATAATCTGAGTTATCGGGAGAACATCGGTGACTGTCACACATTCAGAGAGGTCCAAGAGTAGCACTTGAAAAACTCAGTGAAACCACAGTTAACAGTAACTGGGAATCTGCTAGCAGTATATATATATTTTAGAGAACATAACAGCCTTTTGCTGCAAAAAAATGATTATGCTCATCTTCAATAGATGCAAAATCTTGGATATGGGCTGAATCTAAAACAGATTGAGAACTATATGCAAATTTAGGGACACACTTGCTATGACAATGAAGTCACTATCCTGAAATAAAAGAACCTTTAAGTTGCCTGAAAGAAAATGTCTGTATTTTCATAAGAGAGCTCAGGAGAAGCTACAAACAGTGGAAATGTAACAGAGACTATGAACACTCTGTTTGTGTTAGGCCATGCAGCTGAATGGAGAGAGGGAAGCATAGAAGATCTGCCTCAGCAAGCATGAAGTTGGCAGTTGGACACCAGCCATGTTGACTAGTTCCTATTTTCTCTTCCATTTAGGAAGAATTTCAGTGTTAACTAATGTGGGCTTAATCTATGCTAGGAAGTTTAGTAATTTACTCACACTGCCTCATTCACTCCTCAGCTAAGAAAAGATTAAACAAATCTTTCCCCATATTAATGTGTTTCAAGATAAAAATAACACCCTATTAAAAAGGACCTCTCTAACCAATGCCATGGATTCTGTATGGTGGTACAATCTAGAGTTGTTAAATAATGCAAATTGAAAAAGATCATGGGACATTTGTTTATCCCAGAAGGAAACCTCATCTTTGAAGAAAGAATTGATTGAGTTGCTAATGAAAGAGACATTTGTACAAGAGACCCATATACGTTGATTATCAGGCAGCTCCCAGCCTTCTTGAGTGAGACTGAATAGGCATAAAGAACCACATTCAGAGTTAAGTCTGAGTCAAGGATGAAGGATAACAAGAAGATTCCAGTCACATCAGCCTGGATGACGTTAGACTCCATGAGCCAGATTCATTTCTGGTATAATTGCACAGGAGCAGCAGTGTAGGGACACAGCCAGGTGCCTGGGGCAAGGCAGGTGAGATGAATTCTGTTTCATGATTGCAAGTCAGCGTCCAGGCAGTTGCCTCTATCTTCCTTCTCTAGCTACACCACTGCACAGGAAGCAAGGAGAATTATATCAGGATTGTATTTAGGTGTTTTAGATGCCCTTATAATGATTTAAGTTCATTTATTAATAAGTAATTTAGACTCTTGTATACATCATGCAGAACTGATAGATGGGATAGGATTCTTGCCCAGAACATAATCAATTTGTGCCATTTCAGCGAGCAAATTGACCCAGAAGCTGCCCTAAATGGACTCCTAAATTACTCCATGCACAGGGAATGAAACTGTAGTTTGGTAACCAATAGTGCATTTTCATAAGAATCTCTAACTTTATAAAAGGTCCCATAATCCAGGCTCAGAGTTATAGAGACATTAATGAAATTTGTGTGTGTCTTCTGGATGATTATTATACTAGCATATGGAACATACATTGAATCTGGCCCAAAATATATGATATCCTTGAAAATGTATATTTCTAAAAAAGGTTTATATAATTAAAAGCTAAACTGCTAAGGAAGCTGAAACAAGAAGGAACATTTAAAACCAGTACCAATCTTTCTTTTAATACTGTTAACAGAAGACAAGATCCTTTCCCTCTTCCAAAGAAGCTAGATAGGCCATCTGAGTATTGTCTTCTACATAACAATGCTAAGTAGGTTCTTATAGTTAGCTATAGCCGTGTGTCTTCTCAGGCTACAGTATTATGAGACCTTCCAAACTAACCAGCTTGAGCCTGATCATATTTTCAATGGGAGATCTCAAAGATATGCTGCCAGAAATGATGATGACAATTTCATCAAGTAACATGTTCTCTCTGAGTTGATTCTAGATGACTAGTGCAATGTTGCATTTGCGGGCATTGTATCAATGGAAGTACTAATGTTGAGATACTGTACAAAACTAAGACAATTATGTATCATACATGCACATAGTGGAATTGTGTGAATTTTTCACATATGCTCAATTGGCACGAATCTCCGAAATCACTGCTGTGCACTTCCATGAGCTATCCATCTGCATATATGATAATCTGATTCTGTGTACAGGGCCAAACTGTTTTTACCATGTATCGTCTGTGATCCACCTGATGGTGTTCACTATATTCTGTGTTTTAGAAGCTCCTGAGACCAGTCACGGTATTTGCATGTGTGTAGCTACACCATGGAAGTTTTTGTGTATTAAGTATACATAGTTATTTGGGGGGCAGTCATGCCAATGTGATATCAGCTCATTGTTTTTGTTCATAATAAAAGACACAAGAATTTAAAGGGGAACAGAAGCAGAAGCAATCCACAACTCCAGGCTGGGAGTGAGGTCTCCACAGCCACTGCATGCAGAAAGTGATCGGTGTCAGCTTCTCCCCTTTCCAGAAAGGAAATTAGTGCTATGCCCCAATATCCACATAGTGAAATATCCAGTGCCATGTGTCTCACTCAGATGCTTACTTTTCACTGAATCACAGTAAGCCTGCATAGACATCTGCTCCACATTACATAACTATGCCTGACAATGCTGACAAGGGAAAACTCTCAGTGGTCCTCTAATGTTTGAAACTGTAATAGATACCATACTTTCTTGCACACAATATGACCCCACTTAGTCACCATTTTTTTTTTTGAAAGGCCGAATTAAGTAAAGATCTTTGCTTAAAAATACTGGTAAGTGGCAGTAAGTAACTGAGTAGCAGCTTCTCCAGCAGGAGTCTCTGCCAGGTTGAAAGGTTCACAGCTAGCAGTTAAGAAGCTCTAAGTGAGGTACTACAGTATTACTTTTGTTCCCTTTCCACTCCCCACGAGCCCCACACAGACAGAAACTGATATTAACATATTCCTCACTTACGTGTAACCTAGTTTCCAGAAGCTGAATTTTGGAGGCTATATGTGAAAAAAATGGTTGTACGTGAAAAAAATTAATGTGAAAGGTTGTATATGAAAAAATATAATATTCAGTACAACCTCATTATAACACACCTGTATGGTACTGGGAGAAACATTCAATAAAAGAGGGTGCTCATTATAATGGGGTTAGCCATTTTTCTGTGGTTATTTTCTATTGAAAAAATCAGTTCCTGCAGTTGGGATTCTTAAAAGCAGGGGTTTGTTATAAGCAGGTATAACAGGGCTGAGGCAGGATTGGGCATAACTGACCGGACGATGCACCCTGCCAGGTGGAGGAAATTACAGACTTGGGGCAGGACCAGGTGATTAGCCTGCCACAGCCGGTATATATCTGGCAGCGGAACAGACACTTTTTGCCTTCAGGCACGAGAAGACAGCAAGGGGCAGCCAAAGCTCCAGACTGTGAGGAAAACAAGAAGCCTGGTGACCTTGTGTGGCATCTCTAGTGGGCGGGATAAGTACCGTACCATTCCCCTTTCCCAGAGCGCCCCTCAACTCACCTGCCATGACTTGTTGTTATTGAGTGAAAGGAGGGGGTTCAGTGGTGTTCCTCTTCTCGGGTGACTCAGTGACAGAGGTACTCACATTTGCACCACGATCTTCCTCAGGGCTCCGCCTCCCCTATACCTCATCCACTCGCCAACCGCTTCAGCGTTAGTATTGTTGTTTCCAGTGTAATGTCGGCTCATGCGGCTGTGGCTGTGGCTGTGGCTCTGGTTCCGGCTTTGGCTGTGCTATGAACGGTGAGTTCCCTGGGGTGTGGGGGGGTCTGTGTGTTCCCCGCGGAGGCTCTCTGGGTTTTCCCCAGCCCCCTGTGGGGGCTTCTCACTGCCACACCTTGGAAAGATGCCAAGACTGTGGGACCTGAGACGAGGTGATGCCAATCAAGCTATGTACCTTATGACTCCTGCGGCTCCGGTGAGTGTGGGGCTTGGCAAAGCAGTGCAGTCGGAGGAACCCTGAGTGGCAATATGCACCCTGAGATGACAGATGGGCAGGAGGATCCCATGCTGGTCCAGATCCTGACCCCAGATCTGCAAAGTTGCTGAGAGCAGCAGTGCAGGAAGTAGAGGAGCAGTCGAAACCACTCCCAGTACGCTGCAGATGCGACAGACATGGGGAATGCGCCTCATTAATGAGATAATCAGTGCTAGGAATGTTCAGCGCTACATTGTAACTGGGAAGTATCCAGTGCCGAGTCATCTGACAGGCAGCTCAGATGTGCCTAGCTAATGAAGTAATTAGTGAGGCTATTATTCTTGTACTACTTTATTTTTGGAAAATATACCAACAATAAGCATGTACCATTGGGGTGGCATTTATTGATCCCTAGCCTTGAAAGACCACTGATCTCCTTCATTTTCTTTCAATCCAAATCATGGCAGGTGAGTACAGCAAAGAGACAAAGCTAGGATCACTCACCCACTCACAGCAGGGTTCATTACAATAACATTGTACTGTAATAATACTCCCCATTCCCAGATCTCTTTCCAGCAAAGCAGATCAAAGCATTTTACTCTTATGAAAGAACAGAGCTCCATGATTTCTTTGGGAGCTAGAGAAGTATTATCCCAGCCTCACTCACTGAGAAACCGAGGCACAGACAAGTTCATCAACTTTGTAGCAGAGTTGAAAACAGAGCCTAGATCACATGATTCCTAGTCCTTTGTGTTTCCTATCAGCACATGCTCCTTTTCATAAATCAATGATTTATTAAAAGTTAGTACAGCATTCTAGAGTGATGACCTCAAACATGAGAACAATACTATACAGTCTTTGGGAGGATGGGGGCAGAGCAGTTACAGCATCTTGCTGCATGGGTGAGTTTGAGCTCTGCTTTGGACTCTTGCCAAAGGCTGGCACAACTGTAAATGGGTACCTGATCAATCAGACTGGGGAATCGAAGGCGGTGAAACTGGGTGCTAGACACATCACTCCCTTACATGCTGTTGGTTATAGAAACTGCGTGTTACAATAAGCCACTCAGCTCAGGAGAAGCTTTGACCTTCTTGAGGCACTCTTCTGAGCTGTTGTGGTGTGGACCATTTCTGCAGTATGTTCCCATGTTTGCCACAGTCAATATGCAAAGCAGAACTGTATCGACTAGTGTTTGGATTAATCTTTGTTATGCACCATGCTAAAGAAATACATTGTGAAAAGCTATAGTACAACAAGAAAGCAGCTTGCCAAGCCTATGTAGTTATAGCCAGCTCTTTCAGCACCCAGAATGAGGTTGGAGAGTTATGTTGACTGGAGGGCAAAAAGGAGGAGGGAGGGAGAGGAGATTTACTTGCCTGAGCTCTCCTCCCTTGAGTGCCAGAAGTTACTGCTGTTAGGGCTGTGTGAGGCTTTGGAGCGTGCTTTAGATCCAGAAAAGATTTTGATGCTTCAGATGTCAAAGCATCACGTCCAGATCAAAGTGCTGGCTTTGTTAGGCTTTCTGAAGTGGTTCAAAGGTTCTGAACCACTTCAGAAAAGCTTCAGAGCTCCTTCAGAGATCTGGCCATAGGGTATAATGGGGAATCAATGAAATATCTATAATTTTGTTGTTTTTTGTCTGATTTGGATGAAACTTGCAGGGATGGTAGTCTCTGCTGAGAGTGTGAAGCCTGCCAAGTTTTAAAAAGAGAGGTGCAGGGGTTTGGGGGAAACTGCACCCCAAGTTCATGAAAGCAAAACTCATGTCACATGCACGTGTTACACCACAGGAGGGTGAAAACTGCAGCAGTGGTCACCCCTGCTGAGGCCAAGAAATCTGCCAAGTTTCAAGGTGATAGGTACAGGTGGAGCCTGGTTTCTGGGGCCCTGCACTTCTGGCTGCTAACAGGCAACACTCATGATATCGATGACCCTGAGTGTGTTAAGGCACAGCAGGGTAAAAGCTGCACGCCTGCTAGCCCCTGCTGCAGCCACAAAGCCTGCCAGCTGTCAAGGAGATAAGTGCAGGCGTTCTGGGGCCCTGCACCCCTAGCTACTGACAGACAAAACTCATGACATGGGTGCTTGTGCAAATGACTGTCTCTGTCTTAGTGTAGTTGATTGTATGTATTGATTCTTTCCTCTTCTTAGTCTGTGGTTTTGTAGGTGTTAATCCTTGCTCATTAACTGGTTACATTAGCTAGCTACTGTGTATTGAGCTGGTCCCTGAGTGAATCATGATTGACTGGTAACTGGTAACACAGTATCTTAGCAGTCAGGCTGCAGTAGTACCCCTCCCCCCCCAAGACAGACACAGTTGCACAACCACCCATGTCACAGGTTTTGCCTATCAGTAGCTAGAAGTGCAGGGCCCCAGAACCCCTGCACCTATCTCTTTGAAAGCTGGCAAGCTTTGTGGCTGCAGCAGGGATCATCATGCCTGCAGCTTCCATCCTGCTGCGCCTTAACACACACAGTGTCACCCATGTCATGAGTTTGCTTGTCCACATCTTGAGGTGTAGTTCCCCCCAAACCTCTGCACCTTGAAAGCTGGCAGTTCTTTGTGGCCTCAGCAGGGGCCACCACCCCTGCAGTTTTCACCTCCCTGTGGTATAACACATATACGTGACATGAGTTTGGTTTTCAACAATTTGGGGTGCAGTTACCCCCAAACCTCTGATTTATCTTCTTGAAACATGACAGGCTTCATGCTCTCAGCAGAGGCTACCACCCCTGAAAGTTTCATCCACATCAGACAAAAAACAACAAAATTCTAGATATTTCATCGATTCCCCATTATACTCTATGGCTGGATCTCTGAAGCAGCTCCGATGCTTCGGAGCCACTTTGGCTGAATTGAAGTGGGAAACTGATCCAGAGCTCTGGATCAGATCACTGGCATCTGAAGCAGCTGGATCCAAAGCCAAATTGAATAGCTGCCTATTTGCACAGGCCTACTGCTGGTGCGATAGCAGGACAGACTAAAGATGCTGCTACTGAAGGACAGGTAGCAGCAGGGCTCCTGGTGCCCTTTTTGCCTGCCCCTGCCAGAGGCAGGCTATGCCTCCCATGCCAAAGCTTCCTGGGGGAGCGGGGGTGGAAATTCTACCCTCCTTTGTTCCCCCAGATACACTGCTGAGCTTGGGGCTGCACCTGCCTGACTCCAATGGCTGGCAGGAGCACGGAGATGCCCCTGCTGTGGCAAAGACTCCAACGTTGGAGCTTGAGGCTGGTGTTACCCAGCATTCCAAGATTCTCAACGTACAGAAAGCTGGGAGTGGATTCTGAGCTACATTCCTCTTTTGTACTTTGTAGAGGGCTTAGCCCAGGGATTCACATCAGTGTCTTGTTTTTCAATAATGCACCACTTTAGCTCTTACATAAGTGACATCTTCTGGTCTGGAACAGTGCTGCAGCTTTCCTAATAAGTGCATTAGGCAAACACACTTTTGTAAAGATCACTCTGTGCTAATAAATCATATTCCTTCTCATTGCTATTCACTAGCAGGTTTTTTTAAAAAACAATATTGATGAAATCATAAAAGAAACCTTCCAAGTAACTCATGCCCTTTTAGATTATAATTGTGGTTGGATGTTTTTTGCAGAACTGAATATACAGTTTTATTTCATATACATTTGTCCTTGCAGCATATTGCACATGGAACATGGTAAATTGTTTATTTGGCAGGATCTGGAGCTTCTTGGTACAATCTACTCTATGAAGAGGATAGTGCATAGCTGCCCTGTACCAGAAGCAGGGCAGAGAATGCAGTATAGCTCAGGGTCACCTGTCTTTCCTGACTTTAGGGGACAAGGAAATTGTTTTCCTGATTTTTGTGGAGAGGTTTATTCCCTTGTATACCCAAACAGCTCCTCTGGATAGACAAGGGGGAAGGGAAGAGTGGAGCCAACTCATCTTCCATTCCCTGCCCTGGCAAGGCATACTGTCCTTACCCACATGCCCTCAGCAAGCAATTATAGGCTGTTGGCAAAGACCTGGCACAATCATCACAAATGCAGGCTTGGGCTATGTGACTATGGCTATGTGACAGACCTCAGGTAGCAGGGGAGGGTCCCAAACTGCTTGGGATGGTGTGATCAAATAAATAAAGCAAGAAACTACATTTATATTTCAAAGCAGAACCTGCAAGGGACAAGAAACTGGAACACCTGAGTAGGGACAGAGAAACTGAATGCATGAGAGTTGTGAGGAGTATGTGATACATGAGAAACGTGAAAAGCATGTTATGGTCAAGGCACCCAAGGGGAAGAAGGAGATACAGGTTTGCCTATACAAACCCAGGCAAAGATGAGGTCTATGGGGTATCCTCCTCATCACCTAAGAAGACCTGTGGATCCCCCAGAAGTATTTCCTGAATACCTGGCTGCAAGGAGACACTCTGTCCTCAGGATTAGGTAAGACCTACAAAGCTTTCTGTTGTCTTTTTGGCTTATTATGTTGCATTTTAAGTTAAGTTATTGTGTGTGCTGTCACTGTGTCTTACTAGGCTGTGTCTCAGCTTAGGTGAAGTTTTTCTGTTGTTCCTTGTCTTGTGCTTGAAGTTGCAAATTGCTGTGCTCAATAAATGCTCTCTTCAGAGAATGAACTATTCATGTTCAAGCATTTATGCATTCAGCACCACTTCCTGAAGCCAAACATTAAGTCTGGTAACAAGGTGCATAGATGCTGTTTTCCTCACTACCCTGGAGTCACAGTCACAGCAAGGCTGAGCAAAAGGGCTAAAGAGTCTAAGAAGGTATGTGGACTTAGAACTAAGATCCTGTCTTACCTTCTCAAGGACTCTGTGTCTTTCTCTGTGTCAGGGTACCTTTAGATTTCAGGTTAATTTTGTATTCGTTTCAGCTAGTATTAGCTTGATACTACCATGTAAAGCACACTGAAACCTTGTTATTTCAGTGCAAATTCTTATTATAAAGAACAATCTGAATATATTTATATAACCTTGTCCATCCCATTCTTTTTTATCTGTTATGTCCCCCATTTCTTAATGCCTGACAGAAAGATCTTCGGGATAAAGACCATGTATCTGTTCTAAAAGGGACCTAACTTATGCCTGGTAATGATAAAAAAGAATAATGCTATTGAAGGTGGGCCTCACCTTTTGTTAAATATGGAGGTTCCTCAGTAGCAACCTGTAATTCAGGAGATGGGTAATTATTTCGGGTGGAGGGCTGCTTACTGAGTTTTGGCAAGCCATTGAGGGCTGCATGACAGGCAGCCAGGGGCACATAAATATTAACTTTCTAAATTTTTTAGGGACTTCATGGGCCAGATAGAATGGCCTGGTGGGCCGCATCTGGCCCACAGGCTGCATTTTGCCCACCCCTGCTCTAAGTTCTTCAGAATGTTTATCAAGAACTTGACAGTATTGGTCCAGCATTTAATAGAGAATGAGAGATGAGCAGAAGGCAAAGCTTTTCTGTTGGACAATCAGAAGGTAAATTGCCAATGCATGGTGCAGTTACTAAAGGCTTTTTATGCCAATTCTTCACCAAATAGAACAGAAGTTGCTAGTGGATGTGCAACGAGCCATCAAAAGTGAATTCCAGCTGGCAGTACCCCATAGCAAGAGCAGCAGCAGCAGGCGCCTGATCTCATGGTTAATATAATGAAGCTTTATTCTGTCACATGTGTTATTTATGCATTAGCAAGGGATATGGCAGGTGTCAGAAACAAAAAACAAAAATATATAGCCTCATTACAATTCAAGCTGAATGATTTGTGCTACAAACTTAAAGGAAAGTTGGAAGCTTGCAAAAGAGCCAAGAACCAGGGAAAGCAAGCCACTTTTATTTCATCCAGCTCCCCTATCGTATTTACAGTTGTAAGCACTTTCTAACTACAATATAAAACTCCACCCAGGCAGAGAAGCCCTTTGATCTCTCACCCTCAATCTTTTTTAATGTTGGATTCAGACATTTTCACTGGATTCTTATACAGATCTAGTCCCTGCAGTAATAGGCATGCTGGGATGAATAAAACAAACTGTCTTAAATAAAACATGAGGTGGCTGGAACATTTTTCCAAAATGCAAGCCAACCTGAGACTTCCCTGAAGTTTGAAAATAATACGTTCTAAAACTGTGATGCCAAAGCTATTTCTGTTTATGAAGCACTCAGAGGTCCTCTGACGGGAAGTGCAAAATGGTATTATTGTCATTCTTACTTATTCATCCTGAGTAGGCAGAATTCCAGAAGATCAAATATCTTCAGAGGGGCTTGATCTATAATGTTCAGCAATAGCAATATTTTGTATAGGCATTGCTGTCATGTATATGGTTGGAAAAACAGTTGTCGCTTGGTTGAGGAAATGGCTACAACTGATCTAATCGTACCTGCTTGGAAGGTGAAGATTATATCCAGTATCACCAATGATTACAGCAGTTACCAGGAGAGAAGGGTAGCAGAGGGCTATTTTTCAAGTGTCTGAACTTAAAATGTCTTAGGTTCTTGGTGTGTTCTATATCCCATTACGTTACAATGAAGGAACGCAGGAATGATTTTTCTTGTAGAGCAGGAAGGAAACATATTGCACAACTCAGGCGGGAGCAGTAATCTCTTCTCTCAGCCTTATTTTTTAATCTTTGGTATAAAAACTTCCATTGACAGAAGCTGTTTTCACAGTCTATACTGATTCTGTTTTTCCAGGGTGGCCCTCAGCCAGATGATGTAAGCTGATTTCCATAAGGGTGGATTTTTGTGGATTCACCTTTTGTGTCCATAGCCGAAATTTGACCAAGTGCAGCTATAACATTGGCAGAAAAGGGCACTGATTTTCATAGCTGGTGTCCCTGATGAATAGTAGCTTCTTATTGACTGAATGGATATGACTTTAGTTAGTTCATGTCTACATGAGACACTTAATGCACAGCAGCTTTTTACCAGCGTGCAGTAGCTTGTTTACTACTGTGCAGTAGCAATGCTGGGCACAAACCATGATGCAACACTACTGTGCAGTAGTAATGAACTACTGCACAGTAGTAATGAGGTACTGTGCAGTAAGCATCACTAGGTAACCGTACCAGGATGCTACTGCACATTCATTTAGTATTTGTTTATGCAAGTACTAAATGACTGCACAGTAACAACTGTGCAGTGGGCAGCTCATGTAGACATGCCCAGTTTGAAGTAGTGTTTTCATTTCCTGACCATGACAGTGATTTCAGGACAGTGATTAGGATTGCTTCCAGCTTTTTTGTAGCCCACCTGAATTCTATTAATTTATTAAACCACTTGAATTCTATTAATCAAGGTTGACTGTGTGGCTTGGCTAAGAGGTTAGACAACAGATTTGTATATGATGATTTAGATAGAGACAATCCTGTGTCAGGCAGGGGGGTTGGACTAGATGATCTATGGAGGTCCATTTTAGTCCTACTTCTCTATGATTCTATTATTCTCCTTCCCAGGTTTCCATCCTGTTTACTTCTGTCAACTGCAATGGGCACAAGACTTGATAAACTTCAGAGAGATCTTCTTTCTTCTACCTTTTTGAGGCATTTGGCTAAAGGTTCCCTCTTCTTGGTATCTGAACTTGGTTATCCTGGATTATAAAATCCAGCCTATCTATGGCAGCCCAAGATGCTATTGTAGAGGAGAGAGATTAGCACGTATCTCAAACCTTTTCCTCACCGTAAGTCTAAGCATTTCACCTGCCTATATGATTAGGGTGACCACATTTCTTGAATGGGATACATTTCCTTCCCTCCCATTCTCCAGCTTGCTCAGATGTTTCCAAACTCTAGTTTCAGTGGTACATTAGGGAGAGTGGGTTGCAGAGCAGAGTGGGGGGAAGAGGCCTTTCAGTATCTGAGCAGTCCAATGTACAGGAGGGAAAGGAATTGAAGGGGCCAGGTGAGGGTGAGTTCAGTTTCTGGTGTGGAGAGAAAGGGGCCTGTGCTAGACCCTGTGTAGGTGGCTTCAGCTGCTCTGTCTCCCTCTGTTCCCTGCTTCTGCTAAGGAGAAGATGCAGGCTGCAGGAGCAGGCCTGGCTCAGCCAGGGTGGCTGCTCTGGCTTCCTTGCCACTTGCAGGGGTGGGAAATGGTGAACAAGTCTAATGATCCCCTAGCAGCTCTGCAGCAGCAGGGAAGTGGGCACAGGGAAAGGAAGGAATTTGCAAAGGCACACTAGTCCTAGGAATGGAGGGATGGTAAGTACCAGACTTCAGCACTGGCTGGGCAGCTCAGTGACAGAGGGTCTTAAACTGAGAGGACAGTGTGGAGAGCTTACTGGTGACTGGTGGTGAAAGGCGACCCCTGTCTTCAGCAGGGAGATTTCTGAAAAAGTGACAAATGCACTTGTTTGAAGAAACCAATAGGGCACCTGGGACAGCTGTTAAAAATAGGACTGCTGTGGTGAAAGCAAGATGTATGTTCACTCTAGATATAACTCTCCAGAGTGTCTTTGACTTCTTGGCAAGTCTCAGGCAAAAGAAAAGGCTTGATTCCTCCTGCTGAAGCTCTGATACTAGAACAGTTGGAGAATGGGGGAATGGTTTGTAGTCTTCCCCGAAGAGTGGTAAAAACATATATTTGAGTAAAAATTGTGAATTAAAAGAAGAGAGCACAGCACAAAGTGAGACTCTATGAATAGAGAAAGCCCATAGTTAGTCAGTCCCCTTGAAAATGCGAGTCCAGTTTCAGACTTACTATTTTTAGTATTAATGTGATTAGTGCTTCTAAGGCAGCGGTTCTCAACTTTTTTAGATTCAAGGCACCCCTTTATTAGACTCAAGATCCCCCTCAGAAAAATGCAAGCTCTTAGCTTTCACTCATTTTTTGACTGTGGAAAAAATAGAGCGTTTCTCCTGTTGTAAATAACTTAGAAAGACCGTAACAGGTCAGAATGGTTTTGACACTATGGATTCCTGTTTGAAGTCTCTGGGTTTATTTTGTGAATCTCTGTGTAGGTATTTACACAGCTCACAGTGCTAATATTGCATGACATATCTTCAAACCCCCTAAAGGGATCTTGTGGCACCCCAGAGTGCTAAATCACCCCGGTTGACAATCACTGTTTGAAGGACTCTTGCTTTTTATTTGAACTGTGGTGTGAACAAAAGAATAAAAGCCCAGGCAAGCACTAGGCCACCTGCTGAGCTTTTCCTATGCTCCCAGTCTGTAAGGTGCATACTTTGAGAGGGGTGCAAGTCAAAGCAGAGTCCTGGGCCTGTGCAGTCCTGGGTGAAAGTCTAGAGATGATTAAGACTTTGTACCTCTGTGGTACTCCCTTGGGTTTAGTCTATGCTGTTAAAGCCAAAGGCAGGTTTACCATTCACTTCAATGGAAGCAAAATCAAGACTTCAAAGTATTTGTACGCATGAACAAACTAAGCCTTGCAGTACACACAGTGAGGCAGGAGAATAGTGTCTGCCATGATTTACCTGAGGTCACAGGCTTCAAATGAAGCCTGTGGCAAAGCAGGAATAGAAACAAGGTCTCCTGCCTCCTAGGTCATGATTAACCCAGAACATGTTTTGTCCATTTATGTGGCTTTCCATTATGAGAATAAATACATGCAATATATTAGACTTGTGTGAGCCTGTTGACTTCTCTCAGACACAAGTGCGATGGCAATGGAATTCCAGAGTGCAGAAGAAAGAAATACAGAAGTGCCACTGTATGCTATGAAGTTAATATACCAGCACAGATGGCAGGATGGGTAAATGATATGTCAGAAGTGATGTTGTAAACAAGGTAAATAATCAAAGCAACATGTACTAATCTCGATGCAGATTGCCCACCCACACATTCTCAATTACCATATTGTTTCATCCTATGAAGAAAGATTTGCCTAAGAATGGAAAAAAATGAATCATTAACAAGTTTGCCTTTTCTCGCAAGAATCATTGTAAGGCAAAATGTGGGACTTTTGACTTTGGGGAAGCTATACAAAAAGCTCTAGGAGCAATGTAGAAGTGAAGCAGTAAAAGAACATCTGCTATGGGTAGGGTGACCATATTTCTTCTAAGGAAATCCGGGACACAGCCCTGCCCCCACTCTCTTGCCCCCACCCTCAGTTTCATAGATTTCATAGACATTAGGGCTGGAAGGGACCTTGGGAGATCGAGTCCAGCCCCCGCCCAAAGGGCAGGAAGTCAGCTGGGGTCATAGGATCCCAGCAAGATAAGCATTCAATTTGCTTTTGAAGGTGTTCAGAGTAGGTGCTTGAGCCACCTCCAAAGGCAGACTGTTCCAGACCTTGGGGGCTTGGACAGTAAAGAAATCCTTCCTTATGTCCAGCCTGAAAGAGTCTCG
>NW_017728920.1:6467680-6474059 GCF_001723895.1 Crocodylus porosus | reverse complement strand
CAGTTGGCTAGTTTTGCCAAGAGGTGATCATGGGATACCAGATCGAAGGCTTTTTTGAAGTCAAGATATATGACATCAATCTCATCTCCCTTGTCCAGGTGATAGGTCACTTGGTCGTAGAAGGAAATGAGATTGGTCAAGCAAGACCTACCCACAACAAATCCATGCTGGCTATCCCTTAGGATGTTGGCCTCAGCCAGTCCATTAAGGATGGCCTCTTTAATAAACTTTTCTAAGCTCTTCCCCAGGATAGAAGTCAGGCTAATGGGCCTATAGTTAGCCGGATCCACTAACCTGCAGTTCGTGGCACTGCTGCAGGTAGCGGTGCTGTACCACAGTGAATGCCTGCCTGGCACACCATTCCACTCCACCTCCCTGCCAGACTGTGCCCCATACCCCTACAATTGCAATTCCAGGATTTTTTATTTAATTTTCACCAGTCAGGCATGACCAGCCTACAAAATCCGGGACTGTCCTGGCCAAACCAGCACATATGGTCACACTAGCTATGGGGTAACTATAGCAAATATCATAGGTGTTCTGGAAATGGGAGAATTGTACAAAATACAATAGGAGCACTGGCTATGGGGGAGCTGTACAGAGTAGCATAGGATCACTGGCAGTGATGGTATAGCAGCACTGGCTATGAGTAGCATTTTAACAGGCCAGACCAAAACTTGGGGACTGTTTACTTCATTTTTCCCGGTGAGGCTGGTGTAGAAGCATTGCCTGGGAAGATCCTCTCCCATTGTATACAGGGTGCTTTCAGGTACATAATCCAAGTGTCTTCCAACAGGACTTTAGCTCTTGCTTGTGTTGGTGTTTACAGTTATTCTGGTCCTTCCCAGAAGGAGTTACTGTAGGACACTGAATAGGATTGCTCGCTGTAGGGAGTTCTAAAGTCTTCTAGTTTCAGCTTATATGGCCTGTTTGACTAGTGTTTTTCCTTTCCCCATATAATCCAATTTGACATGAGACCAGTAGACATGCCCTACCTTTTCTCTGCCTCTTTCTCAAAGACATTCATGGTTTGTTCTGGAGTTGGGCTGGCATTACTACAAGTGCCATTAAGTGGACAATTCTTGTTTGAGTTGGCTCCAGCACTGGGATCTGGAGGAAGTTCCAAAAATCCCTCACCTGCAGGAAAAATATCAACAACCATTAAAAAAACTCATTAAATAGAGACACAGCAACTTTGAGGGCAGCAGCATTTTCCTTTCCCTTTACATCCAAGTTCAGTTTCCTCCTGGCCTTAAACTGGCAGAGTATTTCTTTTAGTAATTTATTCTCTGAATCCCTTTCCTGATAGTATCTGAAATAAATAAGATGACTCAGGACTCTAGTTTCCATACTTAGGCAAACAAGTACAAGGTAGGGCAGACTGACAGAGAGAAAAATGGCAAGCTAATGTCAGACAAACAACTGTCTAGACTCACAGATAAACAGAGAATACAACTGTGTACAAAGTTATGACAGGAAATAAACAGGAAGAAATATGGGGCAGAGGTGAATTGTAAACAGTTCTGAAGTCTGTGTGAGAGGAAGGATATTAAGAATTGTACAAGTTACACATGTTAGCAGTGATCATACCAGAGAATAGTGGCTAAAACTGAGATGGGGTTAGAAAAAAATGAAGTCTTTTGTGTTCCAGAGAGGAAGAGCAGAAAAGGGAAAGCTAGTGAGATTCTGAGTTAGGGAAAGTGGATGTTAAATAATTGAAAGAGGTGGTCAAAAGCAAAACAGCACGCATGAAAGCTAAATAAGGCTTGATCAGGAAGGCAATTCAGGAGAAAATTCTTAAGAAAGAGTATAGTTATCATATAGAATGCAAGTTCCCAAGGCAGCAACCATGCAAAAGGGAACAGGGAATACTGGCAGATAGGGAGAAACATTAGAAGACATCAGCTTTCATAGGATCATAAGAAAGTAGGGCTGGAAGGAAGCTCATAAGGTCTAGTTCAGTTCCCTGTACAAGGCAGGATCAAACTATACCAGTCAAGTGTCTAACTTGCTCTTGAAAATGTCCAAGGATTCCACAGCCTCTGTAGCCAGCCTGTTCCAATGCCTGATCACCCTCAGAGTCAAAACGTTCTTCCAACATAAATTTTCCCTGCTGCAGTTTGAGACCATTACTCCTAGTCCTGTTCCTTATAGCTACAGAGAAAAGCCCATCTCCATCCTGTCTATAACTGACCTTCAACTAGTTGAAAACTGTAATCAGCTCCCCCTCAGTCTTCTCTTCTCCAGACTAGATAATCCTAGTTTTTTCAGCCTTTCTTCATAAGTCACGTTTTCTAGGCCCTTAATTATTTGTGTTGCTCTGCACTAGACTCTTTCCAAACTGTCCACATCTTTCTTGAAGTGTGGGGCTTAAAACTGGACAGAGTATGCCAGGTGAGGCACTGTAGTACTGAACAGAGTAGAATTACTTCCTTTGATTCACATGAGACATTCCTGTTAATACAGTATGCTGTTGCCATTTTTTTGCAACAAGAGTTTACTGTTGGCTCATATTCAGTTTATGGTCGACTGTAACTCCCAGGTCCTTCTCTGTAGTAGTGAAGCCTAGCCACTCATTCCCCGGTCTGTAGTTGTACATGCAGTTATTCTGTCTCAAGTGCAGGCCTTTACACTTGTCCTTTTTTAAAATTTCATCTGATTGATTCTAGATAATTTCTCCAGTTTATCTAGGTCATTCTAGATCCTAGCCATATACTCCAGTGTCTGCAACTCCACTCAACTTGGTGTCATCCACAAATTTGCTAAGCATGCACTCAAAGTGTGATGAAAGACCCAGTTACCTGAAATATTATTGTAGAATAGATCAACAGTGTTGGCACTGGATTTATGACCCAGATACCTTGTTCCAGGCAGATGCAAACCCTCGGACCAACCATGATGTCTCCATTTGATAACAGGCTAATTTTATTGATAAGAATAATGAAGGCAAAGCAAACAGGTTCTATATCTACCAGTCCTAGGGCTGCCACAGAGGGAAGGTACATCTAGCCGTCAAACGGTAGCTATTCACTTTTCAAGAAGCTAATAAAGAGAGAAGGTGAACACTGCATATTCAAACATAGAAGATTTTTTTATTAAATATGTGGTAAAATTTAAATTTTAAGCTGATGCAGTATTTCAAGTAACTGTGTGTATTACTGTGTGTGTATTCACCAGACTATGAGGCCAAACTCAGATGATGATCCAGACAACTGGAGGTGTTTGTCAAATTTGGGAGACAAATTTTAGTATAAGGAAGTACCTAATTTCTTGGACTATTCTATGAACTATCTAATCCAAGTTCATCGCTTCTACTTGATTAAAATAGGTTGGACTAACTAACATTAGGTCCCTCGGAACATCATTGAGTGGGGCTTCTATTTTAGGGCAGTTACACCTCTTAGAAGGAATTCTTATCCTATGAGATCCTCAACATACACTCAGTCCTGTTGACCACAGTTGCAATGCTAGGACAGGACATTATGCATATTACACTTCATGTGATGAGACAGAAAACTATTGGCATAACTACAATCTCCCCCTGCTATTCCCAGCTAACAAGTCAATCTGGACTGGAATATGTCTTTATTTTTCATTTAGTCTATAGAGATGCCACCTCTTCCATTGACCCAGTGGAGGAATGAGAAGAACCATTGCATTATGAGGTATGGAACCAACATTTCCCTACAGGGCTATATTTTCTATTTTGCATGCTTGAGAAACATGGTGTAATCTCTAAAGAGCACATAAAACAGACATTGAAAGGGGGGCATACACTGCTGTGTTAGCTCTGGGGAACGTCTGGCTATTCTTGGGCAGCAAGCATTTTTATGTGTATTATCCTGACTGGAGTTCATTTATTTATACAATAACACCTACTCCTCCTGAACTTATGGTTTTTTTTCCTTTGGATCAGAGATAGGGCCTCTAGGCCCAAAGAGAGACCAGTAGCTGCAGCATACAGTAACTTTTCAGAGTTAAATGGCAAACTTGTGTGAATATGTGTGTGTGGGTTTTTTTAAAAGACTGTGTGCCTGACCAGACCATGTTTCTTGGTCAGCATCCCATATTTATCCTGTAATTACACATTCAGACAAAAGCCACTTGTCTGTGAGGTTGACTTTTTTTTTAGGACACAGTTTCATTATATGCTCTGTTTTCACTGTAATCAAATACTGAAGAAAATGAAAAGGAATCACACAAAGCCTGTTCTTACTGGAAACTTTCCCTATATGGAGAAGGAAAGGTAGGAGTTACTCATCCCCCCAACTCCCCATACTACTTTTCTTCTCAGGGAAAAGCATCAACTAACACCCTCACAAGCTCTGTACCGCTTAATGAGAATTAATGGCCCATATTTTCTCCTACACTATGCCAGTTTTCTGTCCCTAAAGAAGAAACATCAGCTAATTAACTACTTCAGTAATTTCTTCTAGTTCTCTGTCCCTCAAGTAGAGCATTGCCAGAATTTTTCTTCTCCCATGATCTACCTTGATCTAATCTAATAAAAAGTCTTCCCTATATATTCCTACATACCGTACAGGGGTCTGGGAAAGTTTAATTATAGTAATATCTACTAAGATCATTTGAGATCACCTTAGACAAGGGCATAGAGTTCCTATAAAAGTACTGATAGTTTGTGTTTAAATTTAGAATGGTAATGACAAATAAACACCACTCAGTAAGTTATTTTGAAAAGCAAAGATGATCCGTTACAAGATTATGTGAACCCATTCTGAACAGTTGCCTTTAGACTCATGAACACCTTGAAGACCCAAGTCAACTGTAGGAGGCACTTCAGCTTCTAAAAAGCAGCCTCAGTGTGAGACAGAGGTCCACACTGAATGGAGCTGGCTTACAGAAATCCCAGTCACATATATGTCTGTCTTTAAATGTATGGATATTTGTTCCCTTCCAAACTGTGTAGTAAAGGTCCACACTTAGGAAACTGTACAAAGCAATGTGAATATTCCCAAAGGATATTTTCTTTTTACATGTATGTATGGGAAATTATATCTCCATGGTGGTATAGCTCTGGGCTTCATGATGGCACTGCAGGGAATATCAATCTTGATTTGGAGAGACAATCTTCCGCTGGGGGGAAAAGTGAATTCACTCTACAGGTTCACTCCAGCAGCAGTTTTTTCATTTCTTCATTTCTCGTCAGAAAGACTAGCCTTTCTTTGAGGGCTGGGAAGTAGTAGGCATATGTACTGATTCAGGATAACATCAGCATGCAGGCCTGTTCTATATCCATTGAAAATTGGCATATACTCATGGCTTAGCTGAGTCTAGGAAGCTCATTACATTTGGGACCATAGGCTGGACTAGAAGTAAGAGAATCATTCCCAGAAAAAGAAAAGCTAACCTCCATTTATCATCAGATCTTTTCTGTCTTGTACTGAGAAATGGGGAAGAAGAGTTAAGAGGCTGAGGTATGGAAGGATATTGACTTTGTTGCATGTATTTTGCAGCATAATGTGTTCATGAGAGTGACTCGGCAGGAAGAGTGGTGGGACTTCTTAAGAGCCCTTCTGTTTCAGTGGTTCAGGCCAGACACAGAGCACACAGTAAGCTCCTTCCTAAATCCATCCTTCTGCACAAAGTCTTTTTCACAGATTGGGAACAAGGGAAATAGTCTTGAGGTAAGCTGAGGACAGACCGGACCCCTGTTGGCAACTAGCTGAAGCCATTTTTTTCATCTGCTGTTTAGATACAAATATAAATTCAACCATCTCTTGGGGGCTTGCTTCACATTTGAATTTTCTTTTTTCTGAATCCCATTTCCAGAGGGATTTGTGCAACCAGATATGATTTTGTATATACACACTGTATATAAATATATGTATCCATTTCATCCAGCCTGACAAAAATAAGACAATTTTAGCTGAGGCCTGGGGTCTGTGGAAATGAGCCAGTGGCTGGTGTTCTCTGGCCAGTGCAAAAGTAAAACTGGAAATGAAACATAAGTTTTTGCAAAAAGAATAAATAAAAACATCCTTGTTGGTTTTTTATAAAAGTAGAGTTTATTTATAAAGCAAAAATACCCAGTGTTCAGTTTGAAAAAGCAGCCGGGAACTAGTTTGGAGGTGGTTTATCTAATGCAGGGGTTTTCAACCTTTTAAAATAAGTGTACCCCCCGCAGCCCCCTTTTTAATAAATGTACCCCTAGGAGGGAGGGAGTGGGAAGCGAACAGATGTGGAGTGCGGGCATGGTGTTTAACGATTTCTTTGCCTCCGTCTTCCTAAGTAGGGACCAGAACAGCCACCTCTCTGCTGGGCCCCCCTCGGGCCCCGGGGGAGGCACACCTGGGCCACGGGTTAGCGAGGATTTAGTTAGGGAGCTTCCGGAGGGGTTGGAAGTATTCAAGTCAGCCGG
>NW_017728920.1:6452350-6467580 GCF_001723895.1 Crocodylus porosus | reverse complement strand
CAGGTCCCTTCTGACCCTGGAAACTATGAAACTATGGTGATTGGAGGAGCAGTGGCAAAGCAGAATCTGTGCGGCCCTGCTCTTGTGAGGCAGCAGTATGGGGTGGGTGCGCTCCATCCCTGCCCGCCCCCATGTACCCCTGGGACCTTTCAAAGTACTCCCAAGGGTGTGTGTATCCCCAGGTGACAACCTGATCTAGTGAATTATCTGTGCTTCATTAACTGGATTTGATTGTAGCAGACACACTTTTTGAGCTCCGGATGAGTCCTGGGCTTGCGATTCTGCAATTATGATTGGTGGAGCCCATCCACCAATCAGAAGCAAGCCAGGGTAAGCAAAGCCACGCCCTTTCCTTGAAGGGAAGGCGGTAAGGAGCAGTCTGGACCTGGTTTGAGACTGCACCCTGCTAGGTCTGGAGGACTTTGGGGGTGGAGCCCCTGCAGTATATTAAAGAAGCAGCATGCCCAGCATGCAGGGGGACATGATGGGGAAGCTGAAGAAGGAAAATCAGAACAAGAAAGGTGGGGAATAGCCCCAAGCTCCTGAAGATCCCTTGGAGGGTGTGAGGCCCTTGGGCTCATCCTTGTGCGTAGTCCAATGCACAGAGTCCAGGCTCTAGGAGCCCAGCAAGGCAACTTGAGCTTGCAGACCCCAGCAAGTGGCTGGCAACCACTGTGCACATGATCTGGGCAAGATCCAGGAGTGGTGAGCAGTGAAAGGCTGCTTGGGTTAGCTGAAAGAGCCCTGGTGCCAAGCAGGGCATGGAAAATGGGGAAGGCTGCCCCAGTATGAATCAGGTGGTTGGGAGCCCAGCAACCCCACTGGGTGAAGCAGCTAGCCCTCGGTGCTCAGAGCAGGGCATAGAGTGGTGCAAGCAAATCTGCAGAGGGCTGTGAGGACCAAAACAGGTAATACTGCAAGGCCTGTGTGCCCAGGCCAGGGGCACCAAGCCACAAGAGGAGTCTGGAGGCAGCTTGGGAGAAGAGACCCCAGCGGGGAGCATCATGCTGGGACAAGCTGGACTATCAGAAGGGCCATGAGTTATTGGAGCACTGGAGCCCTGAAAAGGAGGAGAGGTATTAGGGGTGGCCTCACTAGAGCTTGGCAGAAGACCCCTCCCAATAGGTGGGTCCCAAAACCCTGTTGGGAGTGGGTGAGGGGACTCCTGTTCTCCAGGCTCAGGGAACAAATTCATAATTAGACTTCTATGTGGTTGAGGTTCTGAGTTTATGTTGCGCTTTATATTTTATAAATATTGTTCTTATTATTTTAGTGTGGTTAGCCGTGATGTTGATAGGTTTGAGACCTTGAAGAAGTCTGTGTACATATTTTTAAGTATTGGGTCTTACCCTCTGTGGTGAATATTATTGGATTTATTGGGTCAGGTAACTCATTTCTTGACTTGGAAATTATGCAAGTTACTTTGTAATATCAGGTATTCAATTATTTCTGGCATGTAAATGTTTAATTATATATTTGTAATAATAAAACTGTATAGTTAGGTGTACACTCGTGGGGTAGTCTCTATAGGGAAACAGAAGGATCTTCATGTAAGGCAGTGTCGTCCCTCCCTCAGCACCCTAGCCTGTCACGCTTCCTCTCCATTTGGCTGGGAGGGCACACCCTCAGTGTACCCAGGTTACATGATCAACTAAAATATGCCAGAGATGGGAAAGATCTGTTACATGTTTATGTCCATTCCTAAACAGAAACAGGAAATCATTTCCTGGTATGGGATGTATGAGACAGCAGGCAGATCATAATGGAGTGAAATAATACAATTGGTCAAGCCAGCATCATCACTGATTGATTGATCTCCAAGTCAAGACACACCATAAGCCCCATGCCTAGGCCAAAACTGGCTTGCTTTTGTTGGGCTAGGTGAAATGGATACATATATTTACATACAGCAAGTATACGAGTAAAATCATGTCTGGTTGCAGAAGCTCTCCATGCTACTCTTCCCAAAGAAATCTACATGCCACAAAATGAATATAGATTGCCACCTAGTCCCCATGTATAATGATGGCCCTGCAGGTACAGTTCATTAACATATTTATTATAAAACATGGCCTACTTATGTACTTTATATTGGAAAATGATATTCCCTCCCCACCCCCGGTCTGTATTCAGACCTAGAAATTATGCATGTTAGAGGACAGTTCGTTTCCTTTTGATGTAGTTAAGTCAGAAAATGTGAACCATCAGGTGATCCATTCAGGAGTAGAAGCTATACAAATACAGACATAAAGGGAACCCAATCTCTTGAACATTTCTAGTGATGTATTACAAAAAATGGCAGGTCAGTTCAAGATTAAGAAAATTAAAAGGAAAAGTTTAAAGAAATATATGGAAACTGTATTCTCTCTCTCTGCTGATGGTTGAATACAGGGGAGAGACCAGTGAGGGACAACAAGGAAGGAGCTTCACAGAGCTGAGCCAGCGGGGCAGGAGCAGTGCCCCAGAAGAACCTGAAAGAGCAGGACCTGCAGGCAGCAGTGGGACCCTCAGCAGCATGGCGTGTGGCTGGCAGGAGAGGCTCCCCACTGGGCTCCAGGATCCCATACGACAGGCTGCAGCCAGCAGGAGAGGCTCCCGCTGCTCCAGGAAGGATCTGAGCAGTGACCTGAGGGGTTCCCAGCTCTGCTTCCAGCTCCTCCGATCAGAGGCCAGCCGGCTCAACATGAGGCCAGGGCTCCAGGAAGGTCAAGACCCTTAGCAAGTTAGACTAGTGGTGGCTGTGTGGCAGCATTCCTACCTACTATGTAGGAGACTGAGGTTCAAGTCTCAGCTGGGGTGAGTAAGCTAACAGGAAGCAAATCTTCTTGCAGTGGAAAGGGGCCATTATGTTCCCCCCACCCTTCCAGGTACCAGAGCCCTATATTTCCTTGTCATTTGACATTTTGCATTTTGTGCATTTTTATATTTCACCAACCTGTATTGTTTGTTCTGCTGTTTGTGTTTTATATTTTGTTAACTCTGTTTTTTGTCAATGATTGCAAGTGTCTAACCTTTATTGAATTCTGCCCCCCTTGGGGCATTGTAGTATCCACTATACCCTCTGATTTATGCCTGTTATGTTCCCAGTATTAAAAGGTATATGGTTAAGTCCCCATTGGTGGTCTGGCTCTGCTCTATTGTGGGAGGTGTAGGGACTCTCCTCCCCCTGTGCTTGTGCACCTGCTTTGATCCCTTCAATTGTAGAGGGGTACCTCTTGGAGTACTGCCCGGGTTACATGTAGATCAGTGATAGCCCCAGTTCATAAGTCCAGGTTAAGCCAGGTTGAACTAAATTACTAGTCCTAAGCAAAGTTAAGAGCTGAACCCATTTCATCAGTATCAGAACATATTCATACACAGGCACACACTACATGCATGAAGTCAGACTGCTCTATGTCCCAGAAAGGCTTGAAGCAGAGGGTTTTCCTGCTCAACCCAGTAGCATAGGCAGAGGTGCTATAGTATCACCCGTAGGAGTGTGTTCAGCAAAGAAAAGGACACAAGGCCCACGTGCAAGTGCTCCAGTTGTAGCCCTTCCCTTTACCGCACCTATTATCTCTGATGGTCTGAGGGTCTTCAGGTAGAATAGAGGGGAAGAGGGGAGTACTATTTTTCTCTTTTGGGTGAGAGACAAGTTAGATATTCTGTGATTGTGTGTGGCAACTGTAACTCAAAAATAGACCATCACTCCCCTCATTCATTCCCACCTCACTTGGAAGTGTAGCCTAACTGGTTTTTTTGCAATACAGACCTTTGCAAGAAGAATATTATTCTCTTCAAGCATTTGTTTGCAGAATGCAGGAAAAATAACATCAAAACAAGGAGGTATGCAACAGTATTTGTAAAGCAGGAAAACACAGATGCAAAATGCACACAAATCTCTGATCCAACCACACTATTTTCTACCTTACCGTTTTCCTGTAGTCTGATCCAGTGCCTCATAATCTAGGTGTCCTCTTCCTTATGAAGGATTCTTTTATATCAGTTGTTTTGTTTGGGCACATATTTTGCCATTGGCCCAGTCTTTCTTGTTGGTTAAGCTCCAGAGCTGCAGTCATCAGGCTTCAGAAGGTTGTTTTGCTGCAAAAGGAGCTGCCTTTGGCTCAGTACTGAAAGGGGGCACTGTTGAGTAGTTTTGCTTGTGAATCTGATCTTCTGTAAAAGTTTATGATATGTTTGGAGAAATGCCATCTGGGTTCTAAACACCTATTTTCTTTTCACTTATATTTTCTTGACTTTACCACAGGTTGAGAAAAAACAGTGACAATACCCAGGCAATTTGCACCTCAAGTAAGTATTGATTTGCATAATTATTTCTAGGCCAAAGAAGTCTGCTGTGGGTCTGTCTGCTTAATAGATTTGTCCAATACAAAGATAAAACTAAATTAGATTAGTGAACTCTCTAGGGCATGTCTCTTTATGTGGGTACCAATATGTGGTGTAGACTGCCAGAACTCCATAAGTTGACCTATGACAGTTTATACAAGCAGATCAAGTGCAATGCAATTTATGGTGTTTTCATGAGGATGGCCCTAATCAAGGTCTATACTGTTTTTAGGTCTTCTAAGAGTGCTGTCAAGAAGCATGCCACACCTATCCACTTCTGTTCTACACATGCCAAATCCAGAAATGAGATAGTGAATTCACAGTGAAAAGCAGAGCTTAGCCTTTGCTTTAAGTGCTTGCTGGCATATTTAAAAATGCTATTATGCAAGTAGATTATTCCAAGAGTCTCCCTTATGATAAATTATGAATCAGACTAAAGAGATACCAGGAAAATATCAGAGTTGAAAAAATGCTGCTTATGTTAAAATCCTTCTTGCACTGATGGGAAATGATAGAATCAATCTCTTGTTGCCAGCAATGGGAATGCTGAGCTGGGCACCGCTGGTAATAGAGACTCACCTCTGAGACACAATCTGCTCTTTCAAAGAGCTTTGCCATCGGAAATTGCAAGCAAACTCACTTCCCAGTGGGACCACTCTGATGCAAGAACTTTGTACAAAGGGGGAGAAGGTGATCAGTAAGAGGGGCCACAGGTTCCAAACCAGACTTGTTCCTAACTAAAGTGTGTTTTTAGTGTCTCAGGAACATCAGTGAAGAACCACGTAAGCAATAAGAGAGGAAAAGGCCCATGTGTGCTCACTCAGTGGCAAACAATATTTAGGGGAGAAGAATTTAACAAGTCTATCGAGGAGTACTGCGATGTATTGTGTCATGGCGTTTTGACTCTTTAGATAGCACAACTTTGTGTGCCTTCCTAGGCACTAGGTTTACTTGCAGTTTTGGACTCTGCTCAGAACAATAAAGTCATCAGTTCCAGTAGCTGTGTTGTGCTCTCCACCTCTATGGAGTCACAAAGATTGAATAGGTACTGCACTGGAAATGAATTGTGTTAGACCCCCGACTCTATTCGGCGCCCAAGAACTAGGGAGATGACAATCCAATTGCTCATGGATCCTGTTACTCATTAGCCAGAGAAAACAGGGAGCAAACACTAGCATACATTGCTTGCAACAGTGTTATTCAGAATGGAGACAGCTTTGGGCAAAGGTCCCAAAAAAACCTCAAAACATGGGACCTGCACTGAACAATAGTTTGTTTGTTTTTTTTCCTTCACATTTTACACACCTTGGTTCATACATATTAACATTTGTTCCTCCTCTGTTCTTCCTTCTGTTCAACCCATTTCTCCTCCCATCTCAAGCTCTGCCTCTGTTTACTGTTTGCTTTATTAGCATGTTATGCCTATGCATTTCATTCATTTATATGCCTCTCTGCTAAGAGCACATATGTAAGGCCATAAACTTGGCTACTCTCCATCAACTACTGGTTCCTTGTAGTTCTTTTCTGATTTCAGCACCATCTCCAAGGTTTTGCTTCTGCTTTATCTCCCAACAATAGCTGGTGGGCTACATCTTGTTTTTTTACACAATGGGCTCTAACACTACGACTTTATTTAGAAAACTGCTTGTCTAAGCATCTGCAAGGTTATTTTAATACATCATTTTGCCTTGTGGTCAGCAGCTCTGCTGAGACACAGATTAAAGCCTTGTTCCAGCTGCAAATCCAGTGCTCCCCAAAAATCCACATAGTGTTACCCTAACAAATGGACAGACACAGGAGCATAATGAAGAGGGGGCAATCGAGGGACTAGCCCTGCATACCAACCCTGTTGAGAAGAGTGTGGGGCACAGAATAGCAGCAACTGTGTTGCTGGCCTGGCTACTGCAGCACTGATGTTGTCCTAGGTGCAGCTGCCACCCAAGGTGCTCAAATGCCCAGTTGCATTTCTGCACAAATATTCACCAAGTTCTTACTCTTAACAAGTTCTCAGAGCTGAACTGTGCTTTCCTTCCTCTCCCAGTCTGTCAGTGCCATAGTCACCTCTGCCTGGGTCAGTTATGCCCCCTGGTGGCCATATCCCTGAACTCTTCTTTGACCACCCACACCTCCTTGTATTTTTAATGTGATTCCATTGAGCACAAACACATAGGACTTCTGTGATACTAAGATACCTCCCTAACAAAGGAGGACTCCCCAGGAGCAGTGAAGGCCTGGGAGCAGCAGCTGTCAGAAGGTAGCACAGCTCTGGACAGCCACGTTACTAAGGGGTTGAAGAGGGCTTCAGCCCAGTGCAGAGAAGGGGGTGGGGGGGAAAACCAACCCAAAATTCATGAGCTTTTAAAAAAAAGATTATACTGTGCTTTGGACTCTTAATTTCTAACCACCCCCAAGCAGTTTACACAGGACAGTTAGTGTCACCAGCTCTCCCAAAGAGCAGAGAGCCACACTGATTTTGACTGCACCGTGGGAGTTCTCCCTTACCTTATGTTTGCCTGGCCCCTGCTCACAGTTACCGTATTTTCACAAATCTAGTCTGCAGGCTATACCCATCTGTCAAGTTTGTAAAAACGTGTGCAGGCTATGCAGAGTCTTTAGAACAGCATAGCCTGTCCCTGGCTATGGGCTCCAGCTCCAGCAGCCATGCCCAGCGGAGTGCGGCTGGTGGCGACGGCGGGGCTCACAGCTCCTCATCCCTCCCCTCCCCTGCAGAGCCCACAAGCCCAGCAGAGCCCACAAGCCCAGCAGAGCCTGCACCTGTGGCCATGTCTCGGGGTGTGGGGAATACATGTATTTTTGTAAAATAGTCCAATTTTCTGTGTGTTATACATGGGTGTGGGTCGTATCAGTGTGTGGGCTATATGCATGAAAATACAGTAGTTCTTCCCCTCTACCTCATCATTCCTGCCCCCTGGACCACACATTAGCACCCACATCTGCCCCATTTTCACCCAGCTCCCCTCACTTCCACTCTCCCCACAGCTCTTTGGGCTCTCCACCCCCTGGACCTGGAGGAGAACATCTGTAGGAAAGTCCCCTGTCCCCACTACCTATGTGGAAAGGCAGCTTGCTCGTTGCCCTCTACCCACATCCCCAGTGCTGGTCTTGTGTCACAGAGAGAGGGAGAGAAGAGGACCACTACTCCCAAGTTCATGGGAGGAGAAAACAGAACAGGGCTGCTCTGAGTTGCTTGGCTTTCCCACTCCCATGAAAGACAGTTGTTTTTTCAGGGAGAAGCAAGGGAGCTCCACCTGCTTCCTGATGACTTGATTTCTTTCTTCAGGAGGTGGGTAAATGGGGTAGTCAACCAATCTAAGTGGGGGTCCCTAGTCAGAGCTAATGGGGTCCATGTCTCTATTCTTAGCCACACACATTTGGGGAAGTAAATTGAGGGAGTTTGTAATGCTGCATTTGAGACATAATTATGATGAGCTTATTATTTCACACAAACCCTTCTCAGCGAGTTAGCAGCCTTGTTTCTAAAGCCTGTCAATCCCTATTGCTCTTTATACAGCACAAATTACATGAAGGTAGAAGAGGGGGAAAAAAAATGAGAAACAAATTCTGTACTGCCATAAACTCTGCAAGTGCAGCTCCATTAAAGATAAACAGCCAAGCTTTGTTCCACCTAGGAGGTATGTTAGTCGAGCTGGATGACCAGATGTGATCATATTCTACCCTGCCCAAGTGGAAATCTAGTAGTTTGAAAAATAGTTAAAATAAAAGGTGATTGGGTCCTCATCCTCCTCTCTGGTTTTTTGATGATTCATTCTGAATGCCAAGATGGCCACTCTTATAGAAGTGGATACATTCATGGATTTTCAGGGTCTTAGGCACACATCCAATTCTATTCTACCATGTTCAAGTCCTCTTGCATACCCAATAGGTGGCCCAAAGGATCAAACTGTAGTCCACTTAAGTCAATGAGAGTTTTGCCCTCGGCTGCAGTAGGACTGTGTTTTGGCTCAAAGTCAGTGGGCTTCTACATGGTGTAAGAGCAAAATGTGTTCCTTAGTAATCAGAGAGTGTGAGAAGGAGCATAAGTAAAGTAATTTATATAGATTTATCAGCTCACAAGAACTGCAGTGTGGATTAGAACTATATTTAACCAAGTGACTGGCTATATTTATCTGGAATACCACAGAAGCCAAATGAGGCATAATTTTCATCTGCTAAATAACATGTCTTAGCTGTCCCTTTTATAGTAAGTCTCCCCCTCAGGTCCCTACCCCCACTTTCCAGACAAATGGACTCCTTAACAACACTGCAGTTGCTTTTAAGACTTGGATACTTCTTCCTACCCCTCCTCATCTCTTATGGCATCTCCAGAATCTCTTTTGTTCCGTCTTTGATGCCAGCTTCATCCCCTTATTTGTCATTTTTCCCCCACAACCTTCTCTGCTTTTTCCCCCTGCTGCTTTTGCACTTGTTTGGCCCTTCTAGAGGCAAATCGGCACATTCTCCTAATTTCAGTCTCTTCAGAAGGCCTAGTTCATTCACGTTGCTCACAAGTAGCAAGCCTTCTCCAAGTCTAAGTGAGGCCCACAGCCCCTTACTTACCGGTTTAATTCTGTTTTTTGATGCAAGCCATTCTTTCAGAGAACAGAAGGTGCTAGTAAGTGCTGTGATACAGGTACTAACTCCTGTAGCACAGATGAAGACTTAAATTAGCAGGTTTATGGCAGGGCTGATACTGTGGGACTGAAACCTGGTTAACTAAATGGGAGAAAGATTTAGTCAGACAGTAATGCTCTTTGATATAGGGTCGGCTTTGTTCAACTCAAAACACCTAAGGGAACTGATAAGTAAAGAGGCTATTTTGGTTCCTTATTCTGAGGATGTCTGGTCTTCTATGGGAGAAGTCAGTGAGAAGGCCAAGTTTACAGTGAAACTCCATTCTAGCCTTCATCATTAAAGAAGAGCTGGTGTGCCAGCTGGCTGGTCCTGCAAACATGAGAACAGCAAGAAACTTGGCAAAGCCAGTTTGCCACAAAAAAACGGGTAAAAAAACCCAAACAAACAAAAAACCAACCAACCAACCAAACAACCAACCAACAAAAAAAAATCCACACAAACCAAATTATTGTTTTGCTACTGTAGACTAGAGGGAGGAGCTTGTGCACAGACTGATCAGCCATTTAACCTGCTGCTCACATAGCAGGCCCAGTTTTTTCTCTCCCCCGTTCTTGTTGTCATATAGCAGCTCCTTTTCTGAATTAACTTGTGCCTGAATATTACCTGCACTCAAATTGTTGCTGACTGTGCAATAGCCTCTACTCTCTTCCATGAAGATTAGAGCCAAATTCAACTTTTACAGCAGACAGTAAAATGTTGCCATACAGCCACAAGTGATAACCATGTTTGTTATCATACAGTCATAGAAAGTATGGCTGAAAGAGACCACAAGAAGTCACCCTGCCTATCTTACAGATTCATAGATGCTAGAGGCTGGAAGGGACCTTACAAGATCATCAGGTATGGCCCCCCTGTCCTTGGGCAGAAAAGACTGCTGGGATCAGATGAGCATGGGCATCAAGACACTTTCTGAAGATCGCCAGGGTGAGTGACTGTACCACCTCTGCAGGGGGGTCCATTCCATACCTTCAGCACTCATATTGTAAATACGTTTTTCTTTAGGTCTAATCTGAAGCAATCTTCAATCAGTTTGTGCCCATTGTTACTTGTCCTCCACTGGGGACCTTGGTGAACACATGGTCCCCAAGGCCCTGATGTATGCTCCTAATATACTATAGGCTGCCACCAAGTCCCCTCTGAATCTTCTCTTCTCCAGGCTGAAGTCCCAAGTCTTTCAGCCTCTCCTCATATGACCTGCTTTCCAGACCTCTAATCATGCGCGTGGCCCTCCTTTGGATTCTCTTGAGGTTCTCTACATCCTTCCTGAAGTGCAGCACCCAGAACTGGATGCAGAACTCCAGCTGCGGTCTCACCAAGGCTGAGTAGAGCAGGAGGATGACATCCTTTGTCTTGCATCTACTGAGGCATCTTGAGCATGCCAGTGTTTGATTTGCTCTGCCAGATACAATATTGCATCAGTGGCTCATGTTCATTCTGTGGTCTGCCATGACCCCCAGGTCTCTTTCAGTTGTGGTGTGGCAAGCATAGCACTGCCAAGCCCGTAAGCACGTTGTGGATTATTTCTCCTCATATGGAGCACTTTACATTTCTCCATGTTAAACATTATCAGGTTAAGATCCACTTACCTTGCAACCCTGTCCAGATCAGCCTGTATTGCCAGCCTGTCCTCGAGTGTGACCACAGTCTCCCATAGTTTAGTGTCATCCGCAAACTTTACCAGTTCACTTTTAATTCTTAAATCCAAATAATTAATAAACGTGTTAACAAGCACTGTTCCAAGTACAGAACACTGAGGGACACCACTAGTCACCTTCCGCCACGATGACTCATTTTGTCTATTAATACGCTGGGTCCTAGCTTGGAGCCGTAAAGTAGTTGAGGCCACGTTTTCCAATTTTTACCATGTGGACATCATGGAAGACTCAGTTGAAGGCCTTTTTGAAGTTCAAGTATATGACATGAACCTAATTTCCCCTATCTAGGTGGCAAGTTACTTGAGCATTGAAGGAGATGAGGTTGGTCAGGCATGACCTGCCCACAATGAAGCCATGTTGGCTGTCCTTTAGAATACTGCCTTCTGTTAGCCTATCAATAGTGGATTCTTTGATAATTTTTTCCAGGATTTTACCAGGGATTGGAGGTCAAACTGATTGGCCTGTGTGACAGGGGGCATGCTAGGGGCCAGGCCCTATGCTGGCCAGCCCGCCAACCTGTCTCTATGGGGCAATCTGCCCTGTCTCATCTGCCATGACTTTGGTGTTCCCATAAACAGATTGTAAATGCAGAAACTTGCCCATTAAGTGCCTCAGTGCCAGGGGCTGCTATCTGTGGCTCCAACCTCTTCTACACCACAGCCCATGCCTCACAAATGGCATCCACATGATGTTTTTAACGCACACCATGACTGGTGCTCAAGGGTCTCACAGGGACTTTCATTCCCCCACTGGAGCAGCAGGTCATTGTGCTCAACTACAGGTCTTACTTTTGATCCACACTTGGCCTCCTTGAGGTGGAGGATTTACCAGGGTCAAGACTTGCCCATCTTTCCAACTGAGCCCCCTTACTCGGCCTCTGGCCCAAACTACAACCTCAGGTGTCTAAAGACATACCTTGGTCTGCTCCCCTCATGTGGGGTTCCTACCACGCCCTCTCTAGGGCCTCTACAACATACCTCACCCTGGGGTCTGCTCATTGTCTTCTCAATCAACTACTTACAGGGCTGGCCCTTGCACTGCTTTTCAGGCTTACTCCTAGTTCAGCCCTACTCAACCCCTCTCACACACAGTCCTTCAGGCTTGCTCCCATTCAGCCCTACTCAGTGCGTAGCCACACGGCTCTGCCTTCTTCCCTCAGGCCTCCTTACACTGCCCTCTCTCTGGGCCTCAGAGCTGACCACCCCCATAGGCTCAGGTGGCACTCTGTTTGCTATGCCTGGCCCCACTACACTCACTCCCTGGGGTCTTGGGCTCAGGTGGCCACAGCTGTGCCTGGCCCCACTCCTGCCTCCAAAGCCCACCTGAAGATGGGGGCTGGGAATAAGGTGCCTCTCATCACCTTTCACCAGGGAGGTTACTTGCCTGGCATTTCCTGGGGACTCCTGTACCACCAGGCCACCCTTCCCCAGCAGGATAGCATTTTAGGTGATACCCAGGACCAAGAGCCTCCAGCTTGTACCTGCTAACTGATCCACATAGTTCAGTCAGGTAATGTTTCTACCTAGACTGCCAGCATTTATATAGGCAGCAAGAGTTCTGAAATGGCCACTGCAGTCAAGCACCTGCTGGCTGCTTGACTCAGCCCTTAAAGTGGCAGACACCAACAGTGCACTGCCACAGCCTGTAATTCCCTGGGTTCTCTTTTCTTGAAGACAGGCACCATATTGGCCCTCTTCTAGTCTTCTGGGAACCCTCCTGAATGCCATGAGTCTTGCAATAGCTGTCCCATTTCTTTCACCAGGGGTCCTGTTTCCCTTTTTTCTCTGACTTTCTACATATCTAAAGAAGGATTTTTTGTTGTCCTGGATTCTGGTTGCTAATGTGTATTTGGTTTGTGCTTTTGTTTTCCTAATCTGCTCCCTACAGGTGTGGGCTATTGCTGGGTACTCCTCTTTGGTGGTGATTTCTGACTTCCATCCCTTATAAGCTTCTTTTTTAATTTCAGGAGGTCTATGACATCCCTATTGAGCCAAGGGGGTCTGTCAGTCCTTTTGCTGCCTTCTTATGAAAATGAATCCATCATCTCAAGATAGGATCCATTCCTAAACCAGTATCACCAGGACCGTGCTTGATTCTAGGTGAGACTAGTTACTAACTTGGATCTAATTCAAGTACCAGGGTCTCCCTCTCCTTCCAAAGATGCACTGAAAAGGTAACTTCTAGGTTTTACAAATGCTTATCATCCCTGAAGTGTCCCACTGTTTCCTCCTCGTACTGTTTTTCCAAGGGTAAAATTATATTAGAAATCAGGATACTAATGGACAACACGTGTTCCCAATTAGCTGGAGAACAATGTCTCCCACATACTGTTGCAATCTTGTACTTGGGGCTAGCAGTTTGTCGTGAGTTTATGGTACAGATAATGCGTGATTTTAGTAAAGCGATAAAGTCACAGTCACAGTAAAAGTTGTCAGGAATCTCTAACTGAATCTTTTTAAATGAAAATAGCCTTTTTATTTGCAATAAAAAATGCAAAGCCAATTACTAGCTTCTAGCTCATCATTTCAGATCATTGTCCCAGTGCCAGGAAATTCAATTCCACACCCCAGCTGAGGCAGCCGCAATGCAGGAGAGCAGCAGGGACTCTTGGTTTCTGTGCTGCTTTCCTGCCTCAGCCTTTACAAGGAGCAAGCACATATAGCCCACCTGTTGTGAGCACCCTGACTTTCCCCTGGTAGCCAAAGGACCAGATGCTGGGCCCCATGTGTGCCAAAACATGACGCATCACTGATCCAGGCTTGCTTTCTCTCTAGACTCCAAAACAAAGCCATAACTTGCCAGTTTTCAAGTGGCTCAGCCAAATTCATTCAATTATTAGCTGCTGCATCCACACCAAACAGTGAACATTTCCAACATCAACCGAGCCCATGATTCTGCTATGGGGGTGACCAAAAGAAGGCTTCACTCAGAGCATCAGTTGACCTCTGCTTCTATTTCATCTTCACAAGACTGGCCTCTGTTACTTTAAGAAAAAAAGAGTATTATATCTACCTGTCATCCACCTTATCCCTATCTTCACTGCAGCTTGCTTGTGGCTCCATTAGATGGCAGCAGGAGCTGATATAACTGTTTTATGCATTCACCCTTCCCCCCCCCAATCTTTCGACTGTGTTTGCTGAATCATCATGATTAAACGGATGAGGTTGGAGAAAATCAGGCTTTTGCTTAACACCCCAGCTTGGGGCTGCTGCTTTCCTGACCCATGGAAACTTGGGCCGAACCTGCAGGATATAACTTGCTGCTCAGCTGCTGGCTGTAGAAACACGATTTTGTCTACTCTTTTTATGCTGTGTTTATTGGCATGAGGTGATCCAGGAAATTCAAGACTTGTTCTCCTGAGTGCTGGGTTCAGTAGGTAAGTGAAGAATTATGAAGCTGGAAACAACAGGGTTTGCTTTGCTTAAAGTTTGTGTGTTAGCTAGTTTGTAGGCTGGCAGGGAAATGATCTTTGCCTGCAGCTCAGAGGCCAGCAGGATTTCTTAACACTGAAGCTCCTGCTCTTGTTTCAGAAAACAGGAGGCAGGGAAAGCCATTTAAAAGAATAATGCCAGATATATAGCTGCTGTGATCAGCATGGCTTTACCTGAATGTACTGGGGGGAGCTTTTTAAAACTGTAATCTGATATTAAATAATAGAGCTGGCTGGGAATTTTCCAACAAAGCTGGTTGAAACTGTTTTGGAACCAGATGTCTCCTCTGCCTTGCACAGGTATTAACTACCTGCAAGAAGTGCAAAACATGATAAATTACAACAAAATGCCTCTAAAGTTGTTCGCTGTTGCCTCTGGCAGAGCCAAAGTTGTTCCTGTACTCTCAATAAAGTAAAAAGCAAACTCATTTGCCCCTACCCTTTTGCCTCTCTGTACCTACTGTGTGAACCAATTACTTTGTTCATTAGAGTCTGCAAGAAACATGTGAGAAGCCACACAAGTTTCTAGAAGAGTCTGTTTGGCTTGTAATTGCATTAACCTGAACAGTGGCCCATGTATTGCTAAAGCAACAAATGCCAGAAGGCTCCTCCAGTCTAATGTTCCTGTGCTGTTTCACAATACACAAGGTAGCTTTGTCTCAACAAGTTTAAGTAACGAGGTAAACTGTAGTCACACATGAACTCCAGAGAGGAAGAATAAGAAAGAATACAGTGGTAACCACAGATAGGGTAGGACGTGCAGGATGTCAGCCTTGTGAGGAAGCAGGCATTGTTTAGTTTGTTTCTTTAATTAATTTTTTAAACAACAGCCTGTTTTTAGGTTTTACCTCTGAATAGGATTCCTTAGTTGTGTTGTTATGGTATCAAGGCTATGGTGGGAAAGGCACTTTTATGCCTTGGTGCTATTTTACAGATGCTGATAACTTTAATCGTGGCTCCTGTGATTCGCATGATCAGGGGGCAGCAGGGCAGGCCCTACAAGGAGAGGCTACAGGACCTGAACCTATTCAGTCTTCACACGAGAAGTCTGAGGGGGGATCTAGTGGCCAGTTACAAACTAGTCAGAGGGGACCAGCAGGCATTGGGGGAGTCCCTGTTCCCCCGAGCACCGCCAGGAGTGACCAGGAATAATGGTCACAAGCTGG
>NW_017728920.1:6433286-6452180 GCF_001723895.1 Crocodylus porosus | reverse complement strand
CTTGCTGGGGTCGTTTGACCCCAGTACTCTTTCCTGCCATGGCAGGGGGTCGGACTCGATGATCTACTCGGGTTCCTTCTGACCCGAGAAACTATGAAACTATGATTTGCTCTTCTCTTTGGAGGAACTTCTGATGCTGTCTTCATTGCTCTGTTCCCTCCTACCCTATCTTTGAGGGAGAAATGGTGCACTTCTGTTTCTCCCTCCCCAGGGACTCACTAAAAATATTAAGGAGGGAAGTGGATGCTATTGCTTTGGTGAAATGTAGGAAATGGAGATGGAGGTCTTGTACTACTGAGTGGTCTCCCTTCTTGCTTTGCTTTGCTGCTGGGTTACACTTTAGCAGAGAGCTGTAAGAGGAGGAATCTTAATGACAGCTAGGTTTCTCACAGCTCTACCCTATATTTTCTGTTATCTAGATCAGGGGTTTTTAACCTTTTTTAATATGTATACCCCCAGTAGCTGAACAGGAAGCAGGGGTGGTGTGCAGGGGAGGGGTGGCATGTGGCCGGATGGGCAACAGGGGTGGCGTGTGGCAGGACGTGCAGTAGTGCGGTGTGGTGGGTGGCAGTGCTCCATCCCCACCTGCCTGTGTACCCTTTAGGGCCTTCCCAAGTACCCATGGGGGTGCATGTACCCCCAGTTGACAACCCCTGATCTAGATGCCATTTTGTCTTTTAAAACTTGGAGACTGGGGGGAGGTACTGTAGTCAAAAGCCCAGAGCAGCTGACAATCACATTAAGGGCTGTGGGATTTCTTCCAATATGTTTTTTTTGGGCACAGAACAGAAGCCTATGCTACTAATATTGTCTTGTAAGTGCCTGGTATGTTGTTGTATAATGGGTGAAGACCTCCAGGTGTGTAAGAGGTGCTATACTGTATAGAGGCAAGTAAGAGCATTTTGCAGAACACACACAGTTGGCATCCAGCCATTGCAGTGGAGGCATATTCTATAAGTGCTTTGTATTAATATTTTAAAATATTCTGCTGACACAGGCCCCAGGCCTCCAGAGACTTCTGCACACAAGTACTAATCACTTTATATTCAAGTCTTAAGACATTAGTTTCCACAGGAAAAGTATTCTCATGGCACCTTGTTTTTCTTCTTTCACCTTAGATTTTATCTTGAAGTTCTGCCATCCACGATGGGATCCAAGCTCTCAGTGGATGACTCTGTGTGTGTTGTGATCGTTGGAGGTGGTTTTGGGGGAATTGCAGCTGCCAGCCAACTAAAGTCCTGGGGAATCCCATTTATTCTTGTGGATATGAGAGATGCTTTCCACCACAATGTTGCTGCCCTCCGAGCCTCTGTAGAGAGTGGTAACTTCTTATTTGTTTTTTCTTAAAGTCTGTGGACCATCTCTGGTCCCTTGGGATTCATTTACTTCACAGAGAGGTGTGGTACTCCAAGCTGAAAGATGAACTGCAAAGTTTTCAAAAAACAAACACTTTTTTTATAGCACTCCAAAATAGACAATGGCTCAATGACCATTCCAAAAAGACAGTAGACAATGTTGTCAAAAACAGACAAAATTCCAAAATAGACAGTGGCTCATGATTTAAACCAATCATGCATCTTCTCAAAATTTGAGACCATTGTTACCTTCTAAAATCAAAGGTTTAAATCCCTGATTTAGTGACAGCACAAATAGTGACAGCACAAACGTAGTTGTGCCATTACAATAGCTCTGTGTTTGAAAACAAAATCATATGCTAGGAACAAATGTTGCATTTGCCCTCAGTTAAGTTGTGCCTATGTTTGGCATGTACACGTATTGCTCTTTTTAGTAAAGGTTTAATGAGGAGCTGAATGCACTGCTGCTTTTCTGCCATTAATTCAGTGATAAAATTCCTGGATAACTACAGACATACTTCTGAAATTTCTTAGGATAAACTGTTATTACCTCCTTATTTGGCTAAAAACAGAGATTTCTACCAAGACACATTCTGGGATCCTACGGGCGTATAAGCCCATTGTCCCAATTTAAATACCTATGAAGTAGAGATGAGTTCTGATGCAAGTCAAACCCCAGGATAATGGGCATGGGCCTCTGTATATTTGCACTTTGTCCCCTCATTTTGTCCTAGGATCAATACAATGTCTACAGCCTAGCAGCTAAGCTTCCCCGGCAATAGGAATGCTGTGCTAACATTAATTACATGAAGGATCATTTTCCAAGATTTAATGATCACTATTATAAACAAAAGCTTGAAAGCACCGTTCCACTTGAACTTGTCATTTTTATCCTTCTTGGTACTTTTGAGTCATGAGTTCTGCAGCTGAGACTCCGTAGGATTTGGGGGATTGTCTCTCTTGGTGTCTTGGCTATGAAACTTTATAAAGGGCCTTGCAGTATTTGGCATTATTTATAAGTTCAACTTCCAGGAGACGTGAGATAACTTTCTTTAGATTAGAAGAAAAAAGTCTGTAAAATGGGTTTCTCATGTTATCTAGCCTTCACGTTTAAACGAATCTTTAAACATCAAAAGCTCAAAAACAGGAGGTCAAAACAAAAAGGACTGTACATCAATAACTTAATTAAAAAAAAAAGTTATGCTGTTAAAGCCAGACAATGAACTCTTTTGCAGTGGGAGGTTGCAGAACTGAGCCATGACTTAATGAACATTGGGAATTAGCAACACTAATATAACTGGACCCAGGCAAACCCCACACTGTAGACATGCTGTACCGGTATAAGATGTGACTAGTAGCTGGTTCACCCTCTGTGTCTGAGCATGTTTTAAAACTAGGTGGTCACTATTAAGAAAAGTACCTTGACTACCCTTCTCTCTCTCTTTTCCTTCTACACAGAGAGCAAATACTCTGGTTTGGTCCCGGACTTAACTTAAACCATAAAAACCCCAAAAGACTCTGCCAAATTATACTAGGCCAAATTTAGATCTGCATTAAAACTGAATAATCTGGCAGGGAATGTTTCTCAATGTCTCCCAGTATTTTCATCTGGTTGCTGTTAGCAGTACAAGCAGAAACACTAACACAGTTGTTCTCCAAGTCTTTCATTCAGAAGCTCGCTGCAGATGAGCCCATCACTTCTCCAGACATCGATCTTCAATTTTTTTGGTATCAGTGTTTATATCAGTAGTCACCAACCAGTGAATCTTGATCCACCAGTAGATCTCAGAGCCTCTTGTGGTAGATCTTGGAGCCTCTTGGAGTCGATTCGAGGCTGGGGTGGGGGGATGAGAGCTGGTGTGCGTGCACATCCACGCTCCAGCCCAGCAGGTCAGTCTGTGGGGGAGGGAAGGAGCAGGGGCTAGATCAAGGCCACCATGGTGAGGGGCAGTGCCGCAGAGGCAGGAGCAGGGGTAAATTGAGTGGGGCCTTGGCCGAGTGGGATTTACATGCTGGGGAGGCGTGCCCCAAATAATTTTTTTTCTCCCTCTGCCTTAATCTGGGGTGGGGGGAAGGGCAGCGGTGCATGGTAGATCTTGGGTTGCTTCTAAATGCCAAAGGTGATTTCCCACTTAAACCAGCGGTCTCCAACCTTTTTATATTCTAGTAGTCCATGGATTTTCAATTTAAACGATACTGACCTTCATCCCTAAAGCTAACATGGATGATAGACGTTAATATGGTTTTGCCTTGCAGGCTTGTATATTTATAAGAAAACCAAAACTCTTGCTTCAACCTCATTTGATTCTAAATGATATTTTATTGTATGGCTATGTCTTCAGTTGTCAGCTGAGGTAAAAATTTCTGGGATTTTATATTGGATAGAGAAAATAGGCCTCAGGAGACAGGTGCCATGGATCGGGTAGTATTCTGTGCAATAATTTAAGCAAGAATTTAGAACTAATGGAGGGTTGAAGTACTGTTGTAGCTGTGATGGTCTAGGCAGAGCCGACCTGAGCAGGGTGCGGGGCCCGGGGCAAATCAGCCCATGCGGGGCCCTGCCCTTGCTCCGATCCCACAGGCCCTGGATCCAAAGAAGCTGCTGCCGCCATTGGTGGTGGTGGCAGCACAGGGGGCTGGTAGTGAGCAGTTGGATGCGGAGCCGCTGCTCTGACCAGCTCTGCAGGGTCACCCATAGTGCAGGGCCCAGGGTGGTTGCTCCTTTGGGACAGCCCTGGGTCCAGGAAATATATAAAACCTAAACCTCACAACTAAAAGAGGATCATTGGAACTGGATTACTGGAGATGTAGTGGAAGATGAACTTCCTAGTTCCCTACTTTCTTTGTAACTTCTTATATTCTTTACTAATACAGAAGTAGCATTAACTTCTTCCTCCTTTTTTAATTCCAGGATTTGCCAAGAAAACTTTCATTTCTTATTCTGTGAGTTTTGGAAGTAGCTTTCGACAAGCCAAGGTGGTTGGAATAGACCTAGAAAAAACCCAAGTTTTGTTGAATGATGGTAAGGTGAGTGTGTCCAGAACTGACTACATGACATGCAATGAATAAATTATGTGCTGTATTTGTGAAGTAAATACTCCCTCTCATGTAGTGTTTGAGGTGTTAAATTGTGAATTTCTTTGCAGGGTTTTTATTTGGATTGGTCAACCTGTCTCCTGTAAGAATTCAGTATGTGAAACCCAAGCTATGTTAGATATTTTTGATTGGTCATTTACTATTCTTTTCTATTACATGACTGGAAGAGTCTGAATTAGAAGGTTTTAAAGTGGCCATCTGGCCTTTGAATAACTCAGTCTAAACTAGCAGGTGAGAGAGATAAAGGAATTGTTGAGTATTTTAGGTTTTCTTCTTTCTGGGACACCTGATCTTGCCTGAAACATCATTCCAAGAAAGCAAGGTAACTGTGAAAACTACTGGAGGGATGTGGTGTCTCCCTAATGTTGTCCTATTTGTACACATCCCATATAACTGAATGTACACACTGGATACAGTCAAAAGCCTGGTCTGGTTTATATAATTGCCTCTGTGTCTTAATTTGTCTAGAGCAGTGGTTCTCAGTCTCTCTAGGCTCCTGAGATACCTCCGTAACTCCTGTGAATTGAGCAGTGCCCCATTTCGATGACAAACGTATTTACTGCAACACTTAACTCCTGGTGCAGCACTGTGGAGGGGTAGGGCTCGGAGTAAGCACTTAGCTCCTTGTAGGGCAGGGATAATTATGGGTTTAGCAGCTAGCACTGGAACTAAGCATGGATGAACCTGCACTTAGCTGCTCACATGGGGCTGGCAGGAACAAGCATGAGTTTATCTCTGCACTGGAGCCAGGAAGAGATGAGCCTCCACTTGCCTTTTGCATAGGAGCCAGCCAGGGAAGAGCTAGTGCTTATTGCTTTGCCCCCTCCTCAAAAGAACCATCATTGCAAACTGCTGGCCTAGAGTTTGCAAACAGATTATTTTGATCTACAGCAGGGGTAGGTAACTATTTGGGCTGGAGTGCCACTTAATTAGTTTTGGTGAGCTTTTGGGACGGCACAGAAAATTGATTGGACATTTATATATGTGCTGGGGGGGTAGGGGAGAATGCTTTAATTAGAGTGGCTCTCAGCTGCTCTAATTAAAACACCTGCAGTATCACAAGTGTTCAGAGTCCCATGCTTCAAAATTGCAGTGTGGGTGACTTAAGTAAATGGTTTGATGAGCTTTAGTTAAAGTGACCCCCTGCCATTTTGAACCATGGGGGCACTGAATATATGTGATGCAGAGGCTGCTGGAGCATGCTAAGTAACATGCTCTGATGCATGCTAATTAGCACAGGTTGAAGCAGAGCTCCATCATGTGTGTAGATGCCCATTGTGTTTAACAACAGCAATACTTAAAAATTGTTATGCCATTTATAGTATAAATGATCCTTCATGTTTCCACACTTAATCAAAATAATAGCATTTATTAACATGCTAACTAATGTGATACAGGTCTACCCAGAACTTATCTGCAGGCTAGATAGAATCAATTGGCAGGCCAGGTATGGTCCATGTGCTGTATTTTGCCTACTCCTGATCTAGAGCTTCTCAAAAGGTTTTGGAAGCTCTGTCCTTTTGTTGCAGTATACAGAATCCTATAAAATACAGATAAACTCATAGGATCCAAAGTTGGGTTCTTCGGTATTTGGATTACTGAAAATTCAGCTCCCAGCATTGGAATTTTGGATATATTGTTGAGAGATTTACCCTGGGAAAAACTATGGCATCTATTTTATCCTGGGGTAAAGTGAAATCATAGACATCCCATTTCTGTTGTCCTGGGATAAGTCCGGGGTAAAAAAAAGTTTCCTGGGTAAGAGGTAGTTACAGTTTATCCTGGGATATTGCAAAGTATATCCATACAATTATCTCAAGACTACATTATTGAATCAATGGCAGAAAAGTGGCACTACTTTCAGCTGCTCACTACACCCTGATTAGAAGGGCAGTGTATATATACACACCAATCCCAGGATAGTCTTATTCTGGGACAGATAGGCAACTTGCCCAGGCACAAATGCAAAGTTTCTTTCTAGCCTTATTAGAGACTAGCTGGTTCAGAGAGGCATAGCATCTGAAGAAGTATTTGCACTAGTGAGGTCTCACCTGGAGTACTGTGTCCAGTTTTGGGTCCCCCACTACAGAAAGGATGTGGACAGGTTGGAGAGAGTCCAACAGAGGGCAACAAAAGTTATAATGGGGCTGGGGCACATCATTTATGAGGAGGGTCTGAGGGAACTGGGCTTATTTAGTCTGCTGAAGAGAGTACTGAGGGGGAACTTGATAGCAACCTTCAACTACCTGTCAGTGGTGACAGATGACGGGACAAGGAACAATGGTCTCAAGCTTCAGCAAGGGAAGTTTAAGTTGGATATTATCATTAGAAGAGTGCTGAAGCATTGGAATGGATTACCTGGAGACATGGTGAAATTTCCATCCTTGAAGGTTTTTTAGGCCTGACTCAACAAAGTCCTAGCTGAAATGATCTGGCTAAGGATGGTCCTGCTTTGAGCAGGGGGTTGGACTAGATGACCTTTTGAGGTCCCTTTCAACTCTAATCTTCTATGATTCTATAAGTAGGCTGTTACTTACAAAAGTGAATCCGTGTGTAAACCAGTTAGTCTCTAAGGTGCTGCCTTGTTCTGCTTTCTACCTTCTTTGTCAAAGGTGACTGCAAAAATGCAGTCTTCAAGCAACATATTTAAAATTTAGATCAATGCTTACAGAAATTCTGAGTAGATACCCCAAACTTTAATTGGTAAGCATTGCCTGGGAGGCTTGTTATTCCTTCATTGCCCATTTGAGCCGTATGTGGCAGCTTTTCAGTGGTCAGAGTGAGCTGGCATAGGGTGTGAGCTAGGGATTGGAGCAGAGTAAATATTTTTAAGAAGGCATGAATAAATGCTGTGCACCAGTCTCGTCAGGTTTGTAGCCTCGCTGGTCACTCTCTTACTGCCAGTAAAAACAACTAAATGAAGGAGTCTGAAGTCCTTTAAATATGCATAGAGTAGTTAAAGTGCAGGAAACAGCTATATAAACTTCCCTGGATCATGCGGGTGGCCCTTCTCTGGACCCTCTTAATGTTGTCCACATCCCACCTGAAGTGGGACGCACAGAACTGGACGCAGTACTCCAGCTGTGGCCTGACCAGTGTTGCATAGAGGGGGAGGATCACCTCCTTGGCCCTGCTAGAGATGCACCTGTGGATGCATGACATGGTCCAGTTAGCCCTGCCAACCGTGACCTCGCATTGTCGGCCCATGTTCATCTTGGAGTCAGTAATGACTCCAAGATCCCTTTCTGTCTCCGTGCTCTCAAGAAGGGAGTTTCCCATCTTATAAGTGTGCTGCTGGTTACTGCTGCCCAAGTGCAGCACCCTGTACTTGTCATTATTGAAGTGCATCCTGTTTTTGCTAGCCCACCCCTGCAACCTATCCAGGTCTTGCTGCAGTCTTTCCCTCCCTACTAGTGTGCTCACCTCACCCCAAATTTTGGTATCATCAGCTAATTTAAACAGGGTGCTTTTCACCCCGTCTTCCAAATCACTGATAAAGAAATTGAACAGCGTGGGCCCAAGGACTGAGCCCTGGGGGACTCCGCTGCCCACTTCTCCCTAGGTCAAATATGACCTGTCCACCACCACCCTCTGAGTGCAGCCCTTCAGCCAATCTGCAATCCATCTGATTGTGTAGGCATCAATGCCACAGTCGCCCAATTTTTTAATGAGGATGGGGTGGGAAATGGTGCCAAGGCCTTGCTGAAGTCCAGAAAGACTACATCCATGGCAACACCCGCATCCAAGGCTTTTGTGACCTGATCGTAAAAGGCAATCAGGTTGGTCTGACATGACCTGCCCCTAATGAAACCGTGCTGGTTGCCCTTGAGCATCATCTCTGAGGCCGGCCCATCGCAGATGTGCTCCAAGATGATCTTCTCAAAGAGCTTCCCTAGGATTGAGGTAAGACTGGGCCTGTAGTTGCCCCGGGTCCTCCCTCCTCCCTTTTTTAAATATGGGGACCACGTTGGCTATCTTCCAATCATCTGGCACCTGGCCCGAGCACCAGGAGCGCTCGTAAAGCCGTGCCAAGGGCCCTGAAATAACCCCTGCTAGCTCCCTCAACACCCTGTGGTGGAGAGCATCTGGACCTGCTGATTTGAACACATCCAGCCCCTCCAGAAGCTCTCTAACCCGGTTCTCCCCAACCTGAGGTCTGGAGGCATTCCCGTCAAGTCCATCTTGCACCACGGTGGGGAAGTCCCAGTCCCTGGACAAGAAAATGGAGGTGAAGAATTGGTTAAAGAGGTCTGCTTTATCCTCTGGCACAACCATCAGATTGCCCAGAGGATCTTGCAGGGGTCCCACATATCCCTATGCTTTCTTCATCCTCCCTACATATTTGAAAAAGGACTCTTTGTTATCTTTGATTTTGGACGCAAGTCCTAGCTCTAAGTCTGCCTTAGCTTTCCTGACAGCCCCCCTACAGGCCTGAGCAGAGGAGGTATACTCCTCTTTGGAGATAGCACCCCCCCACCTTCCACCGGTTGTACGCCACCTTTTTGGCAATCAGGCATTCCCGTACACCCTTGGTGAGCCAGGGGGGCTTACGGGCACTCCTGCCCCCCTTGCTTCCTGTTGGGATGGTCACCCCTTGGGCCTGGAGTATCGTCTCCTTAAGGAATGACCCTTCATCTTGGGCACTGAGTTCCCCTGCTCTTGAGAACCCCAGCACCTCTCCCACTGATCTCAACTCGTTGAAGCTGGCCCTCTTGAAGTCTAGGGCTACCGCCTTGCTGCAGGCTTTTGACACCCTGCGCTGGATGGTGAATTCCAGCAAGCGATGATCGCTATCACCCAGGTGCTCAAGGACCTGGAGGCCCCTTACCAGCTTGTCACCTGTGGCCAGGACCAGGTCCAACAGGGCATTTCCTCTGGTGGGACTGTGCACCTCCTGAATTAAGTGGAGGTCCTGTATCTCAGCCAGGAACCTCCTGGAACGGTCCGACCTGGCTGACTGTTCCTCCCATCCGATGTCCGGGTAATTTAAATCTCCCATGACAACTACATCCCTTGCCTTAAGTGCCTCTGTAAGCTGGCCTGAAAATTCCCAGTTTAGCTCCTGCCCTTGGTTGGGGCGTCTGTAGTGGACCCCCACCACTAGATCCGGCCCACGAGGCCTTTCTTTCCGGCCCGCAGGGCTCCTCAGAAATTTAGAAAATTAATATTGATCTGTCCTTGGTTCCTGTAAAAAATGACAGGAACCAGGGGCAGTAGGACCCAGGGGAAGCCTGGCAGTGTCCCGCAACAGCAGGGCCCGCTTGGCCCCACCCCCCAGCCGGAAGTCCCAGGAGGGGCTTCTGGCCTGGGACAACATGGCTGCACTGGTGCCAGAACCTCAGGTAAGGGAGGGGGGTGGGCGGGACCTCTGGCAGGGAAGGAGCCCAGGGAAAAAGCTGAATGCAGGGAAAAGCGTCCCCTTGCCTGCTGCATGGCCTGCGCTCCCTGCTGCAGCTGCTTGTAACCTGCGCGGGGCTGTCCTGAGCAGGCACAGGCAACCCCACGCAGGCTGTGAGTGGCTGCAGCATGAGGCGGGTGAGGGGCTGCTTTTTCTCTGCGCTCAGCACCAGCTTGTCACCCATCCCTGCTGCCAGCCTGGGCCCCATGCCAGCTCTGGTCTTGCCCATTGGGGCTGCGCCTTGGCAGGAGCAGCTGCAGCCCCCGTGCTTGCTGTACTTAGCAGTGTTTGCTGCTGCTGCCACCCGCCCACAGCTCACACACTAGGCAGTCCAGATGTGGCGGTGGCAAGCGCTGCCCAGCACATCAAATGTGGGAGCTGCAGCTGCTGCCACTGTGGCACAGCCCCGATAGGTGAGCCCGGAGCCAGCATGGGACCCAGGCTGACAGCAGGGGTGGGTTACAAGCTGGTGCTGAGTGCAGGGGAGGGTGGGGCGGCCTGTGCCTGCCCTGTGTGCAGGGAGCACCAGCCACAGGGTGGGTGAGGAGCCACTTTTCCCACACTCAGCACCAGCTCCTTCCCTGCTGTGGAGCGTGGGGTACTGGGAGTGAGCAGGCACGGGAGCGTGGGACACACACCAATGTCCTGGGGCCAGCGCTGGCGGGGCCCAGAGCAAGGCAGAAGGGGTACAGGGTCCTGGCTGGCAGGGACTTTATGGAGCTGGGCCAGCTCCTCCCTCTCCCTGCTGGTGCAGTCCAGCCTGGCTCCAGACCCCTGCCAGCCTGTGCCCCACTCTGGGTCCTGCCAGTGCTGGTCCTGAGACATTGGTCCCGAGATGGTGACCAGGGGGTGGGGCACCTGTCAAGGGGCAGGGCTACCCATGCAGCCCTTGACAGCTTGCCAAAACTGGGTAAGCAGCTCTCCACCTGAAATAATTGCCCACTGCTGCCCTAGCCTGTCAGCTGAGGGTGCCAAAAAGGAGCCACTTGTAACGCAAGGAGGGGATACAACGCCATGGGAAGGGCTGGACTTCAGAGGGTTGTTTCAGCCCCGCGTAGGCATAGGATAGTTTAAGGGACAGCATATTTGCCAGCAAGGGTGGGGGGGGGCTTCTCATCCTTTTTTTTGGTTTGGTATCAAGGGGGGAACTCTTGTTATATCAGAACAATAGATAAGTTGTTCCCTGAATGGCATTTTCAGCAGGTCGAATGCGACATTGAATATGTGAATATTATGTAATAAGGTGGGATCCTGGTTCCACAATGTGTTTTAATAGTGCCTGTTTTTTTTTTTTTTCCCCCCTCTGATAAAATGGATAAGGGGCTCCAAGAGTGGGTGAGGGAACTTGGAATTATATAAGAAGCAAGTTAAATGATTTCTAAATGGGGTTTTCAGTAAGTCACAAGTGGTATTGTTTCTTCTGTGAATGTTAGGAAATTTTGTGAAAGTGAGTTTGTATTAACTTTGTGAAACCTCAGGTGGGTTTCGTTTCTTTGTTGTTTTTCTTAATGTGTTTGATAGTGTCAGTTTTTCTAATAAAATGTTTAAAAAAAAACAAACAAAAAAAAAACAAACTTTTTGTGATGTGCATAGTTGGGTGCTACAGCTTAGCCTGAGTCCACAAAACACATCTTTTATAGGTCATCAGCCTGAGAGAGAAAGCTGTAACACTCCATTACATGTTCAGACTCATCTGGTTCCTATCGGTGTGTTCAGATCGTGTCCTGTCAACTTTATTCTGAGTTCTCTGAATACATTAATCCTGCAAAGCTGTCTTAGAGGGTTGCATCACAGTTTTGATGCAAGTGATGGAGGAGACATAATACCAGAACACTGCCCAGGAAGTGGCTCCCTTATCCTGGACTTCTTAAAATGAAGCCTAACATCCTGTTCCACCTTTTCTCTCCCCAGGAGATTTCCTATTCCCATCTCATTCTTGCTACAGGCAGCGATGGGCCTTTCCCTGGGAAGTTTAACCAGATTATTGACATGGAAACTGCCATTCATACCTATGAAGACATGGTCAAAGAGGTAGGATTGAAGACTTTTGTTGAAAATATGGTGGGAGGTTTGGTTACATTGTTGCAGGTTTGGTAAGAAACCAGGGAGGATGAATTAAAGAATGTTGGAAGCACCCGAGTTTGGTGTTTAGGGGGAATAAGCGAGCAATAGAGAAACAGTAGCAGAGGTGTCTGGATCCAAGAGGGAGCCAACAGAACGGTGTTACATGGTGTCAGACCAAGGAGTGGGACCAATGGAAAATATATCCTATAGTGTTCTGTTTGCCATAATCAAAATATTTTGGGTTGGAGTGCTGGTGAACAGTTCACCATTGATTCAGACCTCTTTGTAATGCATAATAGTTTGAGTGACCATACTACCTATTCAGAGCTACGCTTGGACAAGATGGTTGGATCACCTTGGTGAGCAGTTGGGAGCTAATCCCTAGAAGAGAAGGAGAAACCTACGTCCTTGATGTAATTAAGGTTGAAGGATGTTTTTTAAACCAGGGCTGATGATCATCCTGGACTTTCCTGGCTGCATAGCAGCCACTTCCCTTTTGTCTTGCAACAGGGCATATTTTCTGGAATATACTCGCATGTCTTACCCCAAAACGAGCTGGGAAAAATTGGAGTGCATGTTATATGTGAGAAAATACCTTATGGCTCTGGGAGCCACAACAGCTAATGCTGCCACTGTTTCCCTGCCCCCCCCCCACCCTTCCTTCCAGCCACCATATTTCTGGACCCATGCCAGGTTGGGATGATGTGCAGAGTTGGTCCATATCCAGACCAGAGTGCCAGGTCCAACCCAGCATGTGACCCTGGACCCAGCTTGTGGCTCCAGAGTAGGCACGTGGTCTCAGAGCCAGTGCTTAGAGTTGAACCTAGCACTGGTGTGATAGGTCGAGTCCTACTGTACCTTATGGCCCCTAGTCCTGCACACCCCAAACCTCTGGTACTTACCCATACTCCAGGGTAAAACTTTATTTTTATTTTCCTTTCTTGGAGCCTTCCAAAAATTGTGTGTGTGTGTGTATATTTGGGGGCATGTGTAAAAGAAAATTGGGTAGTCTTATAATCTTTCTGATTACTCACACTTACAGTGGAATTCCATAATTTAAAAATATGTATTCCTGCATCCCGAACAGGTTCAGTTTTGCTTTTTTCAGGCTTGTTTCTATAAATCTTCCAATTCAAATTTGCTGTAAACCACTCTGAGATATATATTGACTGAAGCTCTGAACCTATTTCTCAATGTGCCTGGGGCTGCATCAGTATGCTATAAGCTAGGAGTGGGTCACTGCTGTGTAAATACACAAACAATCCTCTTCCTTGTGTTTCTGTAGAAAGCATTGGTTGATACGCCAGAGTCCTAGGAAAGGACTGGTAGCCATTCAGTTCAGTTACATTGGCAATTTTCAAGTGTAAGTGGCTTGTGGATGTATGTGTGTGGAGGGGGGGGATATCTTTGGTGACCCTCAAACAACCTTCAGAGGGACAGCTCTCCTTCTGGAGCATGGAGACAAGCTGACTGTTCACTGTGGCAGTTCCTGCAATGATTCAGTTTTACTAAGGAAGAGAGCTTGCAATAAATCATGAAAGATGCTGGGGTGTTGCTGGATGAACGCTTCCCTTCCCCAGTTTGCTGTGACTTTTGAAGTCCTGTAACATCACAAGGTGACTTTGTTTATTTGTTTTTGGTTTTGAAAGGTCCAGAAATCTTCACGTATCGTGGTAGTGGGAGGTGGTGCTGCTGGAGTAGAGATGGCAGCAGAGATCAAAACAGAATACCCAGCCAAAGAGGTACTAGAAATGGATTATGTGATTAAATACCCCATCTGCGATTGTTCTTGTTGCCTTAAACTTTTTGTTCTTCTGCAATGCTTCCTGCCAGAGGAGGTTGGGATTTCAGTAGCTATGAAGTCCCTGACAGTGACTGATTCCCAGTGCCTCCTGTTTATCAAGGCTAGACCTGAAGCAGCTCTGAGCAACCTCACAGCCCACTGTCCTACAGTGCTGGCAGCTGGAAGTGACTGGAAGGAGAATTGTTTACAGCCTTTCCATTGGTCTTCTCCTCCCCTTTTCTTCCCTATTCTGCCTTTGTACCTGGAAATGCATACTGCAGACCAGCAATCTACCTAAGGCTTATCTATGGCTTTGTTTCCCAGCAAGCAGAAGAAAACATGCTTATCACACTTCATATTAAGGGCTTATTTCTGGTTCTGTCTGATACCTTTTCCTCCCTTGACACTGTCTGTAGTTATTTTTACATTGTCTCCACAGATCACTCTTATTCATTCAAAAATGGCACTTGCTGATGTAGAACTTCTACCATGTGTCCGGCAGGAGGTGAAAGAGATTCTCTTTAGGAAGGGAGTGCATATCTTGTTAAGTAAGTTCTTAACCTTTTCTTCAATGCTTCTCTGATTCAGATTGAGTCTTTCAGTTTTCCCCATTTCAAATCCCTTTCCTGCAAGGCACCTAAGTGTCTCAGAGTAAGGACATGCCTTACTTTTATAGAACTATAACTGCTACAAAAATGAGTGTCTGTATGTCCAGGCCAGGGCTGGATTAATTAATGGGGAAACTAGGCACATGTCTAGGGCTCTGAGTGACACGGGGCCCCAGGCCTTCACAGTGGTGGGGTGAATGGCTCCATCCACCTCCCTTTCCCTTCCCCTCCCCTCCACTGGCCTCGGTGCTGCTGCAGCTGCTTCCTAGCTGTGGCTCCAAGCCCCACTCCCCATGGGTGGCAGCACCAGCGTGGGAGGGGGGCCTCGACTGGCCTGGGTCCCATGAGATTGTTTATCTAGGGCCCACTAAAGGGTTAATCCAGCCCTGGTCCAGGCTATTTGTAGTGCCACAAAAATGATGGCTTTTGCCACAAAAATGTCCTCTTTCAAAGAAGAACTCTTCTGTAACGCTACATTTTATAGTGTCACATTTAATTGTTCAGTCTGAACAGGGGCTTTCTTGTACATGGGCATCAGCTGGAGGCAGCCTCTCTGCTATGGATGCCTCACTGATGAGCTCTCTTCGGGGTGAGAGGACCCAAGAAGCAGCTGCTTTATTTCCTTCTTGCTGGAGAGCACACTTTTTGTAGTGCTCCAGTCTGGGGACTGCATACGTGCACATCTGCATAGTATTTTATTTTTGTAGCACTATGGTATCTCAACAAAAACAAAACATGAGAAGTGTACCAACACTTCGTAGAACTAAAAATGGGTGTGTGTCCGTACCCTGACACTGCTTTCATACCATTTAATAGCTGTTACATCAGATACTTTACAGCTACCTTTTATACTCTTAGTTGGTCTAAAAGTGAAGCGAGGTTTGTTGTACTCTTCCCAGCATTCCCAAGACTTAGTAAAAGAACAAGGAACTGTTTCTGTAATGAGATTCAACATTTGCCTGATTGGTGGTTTTGGTTTTTTGGGGATATGTAGCAAGAGGCTTGGAGCTTCTGCTACTTTAGGAGCAGGCAGGCTGTGGCTGAGGCGGGCTGCAGGTGCAGCAGGAAGGCAATTAGGGACCATGCTTCAGAATCAGCCTACAAGTGTGGCCAGGGCTGATTGTGTAGTCATCTGACCCAGGAGGAAGGCTGGGCTTAGACCAGATATAAGCCCATGCCCTGAACTGAAACAGCAGTAAGATCCCGGAGGCTGCTGAAGGAACATCTCCTAAGTGTGATGGCTGTAATTTCTGAATGTCAGCACAGAGAGAACAACCTACAGCAGTCTGGAGGTTTGGAAAGGGACTATGGGGAGGAAGAGATCCTTGGGGGCTTAGTAAGGGGGCCCAGGAAAACGGAGAGGGGCTGAGAGTGAGACAAGAGCCCCAAGATGGGCTGAGGGTGGGACCAGAACGGTCCAGGAGCCTAGAAAGGGGCTGAAGGTGGGACCAGGTGGTCCAGGAGCCTGGAGGGGGGGATGAGAATATCAGAGAGTGGTGGCACCTGCATGGCATGGAGTGTGGTGTAGGGGTGGGTGGAGCCATGCAATTAGACCATAAAGCAATAATCACAGATACCTGGTGGTCATTAGAATGAGAGCAGATTGGGGAAGCCCTGGGGCAGCCTCCCTTTTATATAAAGCAAATACGTAAAGGTGTGGTGAGTGAATGACTGCCCACAGAGACCAGAGTGGGTAAAGGTTGAAGGGACTCCAGGGGCTTCATGGCCACCCCTAGAGACAATGCTGTTACAGGGTGGCAGGGGAGGTGGATCATCTGAAGTTGTGTAAAATAAATTTCTAGAGTGATCTCAATCCCATGAGAAGCAAGAGCTTGAATCCTCTATAGCAGTTTGAGAGAAAAACAACAAAAAACTAAACAGAGGATAGAGATAATGTGCATTTGTTCAGCCTACAGTTCTAGAAGTGAGGCAGCTGAGGTGAGGATGAATGTTCCCAATTATATGAGAAAATGTACATCTGAAGGAAGTGTCACTGATGGTGCAAAACAGAATTCTCTGCACTGACAGCAGCAGTAAACTGAGAGCGTGGTTCCCTTCTTAGCAGCATATTAGCTTCTGACTTTTGTGAGGAATAAATTAAATTATTTCATGAGCACAAAATATGTTCCTTCCAAAATATGTTCCTTCCCCCTGAGAAATATGTTCCTTTCCCCTGAGAACTTCGATAAATACATAGTAAAATGGAGACTTTTTAAGAGCCTTATAAGTTGGCCAAATTTGGTTGCATTTTCATAGAAGAGGAAAATTGCATCCCTGTTTCACAGATTCACAGAAGTTTAGGGTTGGAAGGGACTTCATGAGATCATTGAGTCCAGCCCCCTGCTCTGGGCAGGAAAGACTGGGGTCAAATAGCCCCAGCAAGGTGTGCGTCCAGTCTCCTTTTGAAGATTTCCAGGGTAGGTGCCTGCTGGGGCTGTGTGAAGCTTCGGTGGCTGTTTTGTTTCGACTTGTTTCAAGCTCGAAACAGTGAAATTGAAATGAAACGAAGGGCTTTGAAATAGCTTCGAAATGAAACAATGCAAGTCAAAACGTTTTGAATTTTGAAACAGCCAGCCAGGTGGTGGGAGACATGGGAAAGCACTGGGCTGATCGCAGTGCTGGGGAACTCAGATGGGTTGGAGGAAGCCCTTCCTGCAGCCTGGCTGAGTTGCCCAGCGCTGCTGTCAGCTGGGAACTCAACTGGGCTGGAGGAGGCGCTTCTCCCAGCCAGGCTGAATTCCTCAGCTCTGGGTCTCGGGCAGCAGGAGCAGCGTCCTGTGATCCAGCAGGCAGACCAGGGCCTGCCCGCACCCCCAGGAGGGCTGCGGGGGCTCTGCCAGACTCCTCCTGGGCATGCAGGCCCCTGATTGGCCTGCTGGATCACAGGATGCTACTCCTGCTCCCCAGCTCCTGCTTGTCAGCAGCCTGAAATGCAGTTTCCTAGAAACCCCTGCACCCATCTCCTTGACACTTGGCAGACTTTGTGGCGGGCCAGTCGGGGGCGCTCCTGTGTTGGGCCACCCACCTCCCTGCTCTCGACCACCTTCCAGGCTCCAAGTGCCTCCCTAGGGGTGCCTTGCCATCCGGCTGACCCCCTTCCTGGAGCACACTTGCTAGCCTGGAGGTAACATAAGCTGCCACCACCCTGAGAAGGGACTCTCTTGGCCCTGTGTCCTCGGGGAAACACAGGCCTAATAGTCCTACAGGTACTCAACCCAGTACAGGCACTTGGGGCACTTCCCCAAGTCGGGGGTCAAAAAGGAAAAATCTCCCTTAGTCCGCAGACCTAAGGGGCCTCTTAGGCATAATTTAGACCCACCCCGCAATAAGTCTACTACACCGGTCACAAAGGAGAACTTTATTGATTACAGGGGTAGGGTGAAAATAGGGTACAAGATAGAGTAATATCATAGAAATCCCATAGAGCAAAACAGTTTGGCTGAGGTAGCCTTTTGATCATGCATCTGAGTTACTGCCAGCTATACAGCTAACCAGATCCTGAGTAGCTTACACACAAGCATCATCCCGAGGCTGTTGGAGATTCCCTCTGGAGGCAGCCCGTTCCTCACTCATGAGTTATGGGGGAGAGAGCCCATTTCAGATGGTAAAGCTCCTCTGTAAGTCTGAGTGCCCTGCATGGCTGCTGCCCCCTCCTCCTGGGCAGTCTTAACTTATATAGCCCCTGTGACCTCATTCACCTGGTCCAATGGAGGCCAGCACCTGTTGGCTGTCAGCCAACCAATTTGAAATACATCACTGGTTGCCGGGCAGACTCTAGCCCACCAGGTAAAAGCCCCTCACCCAGGTAACTGATACCATTCAGGTAGGCAGAGGGAGCAGGTTTCCCCCCTCCCTCAGGAATGTATCCATCTCAGGTTACCCAAAGAGATAGGGTAAAGGTCTGTCTCTTCTGCTGGGCCCATCCTAATCAAATTGTCACAGAGCAGAGATTTTGGGAAGAAACAAAGGTGGCTTCCTGCCACAGGCTTCATGCCCTCAGAAGGGGCTACCATCCCTGCAAGTTTCCCACCCATTTGATGATTGAATTGTTGAGCCCATAGTCCCCCTAGTTTTACCTTGAGAGCCTCATGGTACACCAAGTCAAAGGCCTTCCTAAAGTCCAAGTAAATGATGTTGACTTCATCTCACTTATTCTGGTAAGGGAGAGTAACCTGGTTGTAGAAGGAGATGAGGTGAGTCAGAATCAACCTACCCATGACAAAACTATGTTGGCTGTCATTCAGAATTTTGCCTTCTACTAGCTTATCACATGTAGACTCCTTGAGAAATTTTTTCAAGGATTTTTCCTGGGGTTGAGGTCAGGCCAACTGGCCTGTAGTTCCCTGGGTCCTCTCTCCTCCCCTTCTTGAAGTTGGGTCCAACATTGGCCTTCTTCCAGTCTTCTGGGACCTCTCCTGAGCACCATGAATTCTCAAAGCGGTTTGCCGGCAGTTCTGCAATGACTTCGGCTAGTTCATTCAGCATGCTCAGATGGGGTCATCTGGTCCTGCAGGGCTGTCCATAGGAGGGGTGAATCGGGGTGACTGCCTTGGACCCTGTGCTTTGGGGGGGCCCTGCGGACAGTGCCAT
>NW_017728920.1:6414406-6433119 GCF_001723895.1 Crocodylus porosus | reverse complement strand
CCACTTGCCACTTCCCTGCTCAGCACTCTGGCTGCTCAAGCCACACCCCCCCTCACTCCACGCTTCAGCTGCTCACCACCCCCTAGCCCCACATGGACTAATATTCCCCGGGCTTTAGACACCCCTAGGGGACAGCTCTGGTGGGGAGGCTGCAACCCCCTCTTCCATGTGCTGTTGCACTTGCCCCACTAGTCTGAGTTCATCAGCTGCACATGAGCTCTACATTGACTGTTGGTAGGTGATCATCCCTACCATGACTATTCTGTGTCATATTTGCATTTGGCAGGCTATTACTCAGACTGGTGGGATACAGATGTAAAGTATTCATTCAGGAATTCAGTTTTCTCCTTGGTGTTGGTAATCAGGTGTCTAGATGCATTGAGCAGTGGTCCCATGTTTCCACTAGTTTTCCTTCTGTTACCTACATACCTATAGAAGGACTTCTTATTGTCCTTGATTTTTTGTTTTGTTTGCTAACATAAATTCAGTCACCACCTTTGCTTTTCTAATCTGCCCCCTACAGGTATGGGTCAATCTAATGTAGTTCTCTTTGGGGCCTATTCCTAACTTTCATCATTGGTAAGCCTCCCTCCATGTTCGAAAGCATGGAAATTATAGAGCCAGTCAGTAAAATTGGTGGACAAATTTTATGGGCAAAACCATGTAATTATTTTATGCAGTCTCACGCTCTGAAATAGCTGAATCATATTAGTGAAAATTGAAAATGCTGGCTTGAGACAAGCAGCTGGCATAAAAATTTCAATCCTAACTGGTTAAAATTTGGCAGTTCTTTATTGCTCTTTATTTTGAGTTGCTTCTAATGGAAAGTGTAGGGCAATATTAACTATAGGCAATGCCATCAGTTATACATATAATAACATATTGCCATTTTTTTTTTTAAATGCAAGGGCCAAAATCCATATTTCAGCATCTAGCAATGTAAGCTGCTTGGTGTACAACAGTGTTGACTTCAGGGGAAGAAGAATGGCACCCAACACCACATACGAGCTGTTCAGACTAGGGGTGTACCAATAGAGATTTTTGGGGCTGGTACTGATTTTTAAGAAAGCATATTGGCCAATACCGATTCAATTTCTGATATAGCTGAGTGCAGCTGGTAAGTCTGTTGTGGTGGGAAGGGATGTGGGGTGGCAGATCCCTGTGGTGAGGGAGTGAGTGGGACTGGGACAGGGGCTGGGGCAGGTGCTGCCCAGCCATGGCAAGATGGTGTGTGGGGCACAGCCGCAGCTTGTCCAGGGAGGGGGTGTGTGGTTCCCACCACTCTGCACCCTGGGAGGGCACAGGGTGGGGATCCAGATCTGTGCAGGGCTGGCCAGGGCCGGGGCTCGGCTGGGCTGCTCTCAGGGTGGTCAGTGGCAGCGCTGGGAGGGGGTGGAGGGGCTGCAGCCATCCAAAAATTCACCATGGCCCTGTCCCATACAGATCCAGGGGCACATGCCCTCCTGGATAAGTGGCAGGAGCAGCTGAACAAGCCACCAGATGAGTGGTGTGCAGCAGTGGGAGCCCCCTCCCCACCTCCCTGCACCCCCTGGACAAGCTACGGCTCTGTTCTGTGTGCCCCCCTCCCCCTCTGGCTCTGATCTGTCTCTTCCCTCCGACCACACCAGACTTACCAGCTGCTGGGCCATGCTCCTCACTGCCCATGTGCTGCGTTGTGGCTGTGTGCATGCACAGGCCATTTATCAGCAAAATTATCAGTCACATCAGGCCGAGTTTTCGATATAGACAATTTTCTTTATATTGGTGCTGATCCAATATCGGACCAATGTATTGGTGTGCCTCTAGTTCAGACCGTTATGGGAGCAAGCCTTTCTGATAATGGAAGGACTCGTGGCCTAGCTGCAGAGATGAAAGATGCCCCTTGGAAGTGAAGGTGCCTTACAGAATATAAAAATGAATAGTAGAAATTCAGAACAAAGATTATGATGTATTCCAGTTTTCTGGCAGAAACAGTATGTGGTTCTTTGTGTCTGAAACAAAGGTTAAGGGCAGTGATTCTCAGCCAGGGTGCAATGGCACCCTAGGGTGCCTTGAGATCCTTTCATAGGTGCCACACAAAGTTAGCACTGTTAGGTTTGCAGGTATGTTTCACAAGATGCACAGAGATTTCAAACAGAAATTCATAATTGTGGTCTTTCCAGGTTCTTTGCAACAGAAAAACTGCTCTATTATTTTTCAATAGTCAGAGAGTAAAAACTAAGAGTTGGCATTTTCTGAGGAGTAATGTAAGTGAATCCAGGAGTGCTTGAAGTCTATCTAGGGGTGACTCAAGTCTAAAGTGGCTGAGAGTCACTGGTGTAGGGGATATATTAATATTCTCTGTGTGAAATAGATTTTCTGTCTTTATCAGTATTCTAAATGTTCCTTATAAAAGCATTTAATGCCATTTTAAAAAGAAATGGGAATGACATGCTAGGCTTTGGTACCTAAGGATGTAGCATATGCTGCCTAGAGGGTAGTGCTTTAATCTACTAATGATGATCACAAAGACCTCCGTTCTGCTTTTTACAACAGGTGAAAGTGTCAGCAACCTGCAGATGCTGACATTAAATCAGTTCCAAGAGGATATGGTAGTAAAGACAGATAAAGGCACAGAGATTGCTGCTGACCTGGTGATTCTCTGCACTGGGATAAAGATCAATTCATCAGCATATAACACTGCATTCAGTAAGTGAAAACTACTTTATAGAGTGTAACAGACCACTTTCTTCAATCCTTGTAATAAAATGCTTCAAATTTGACTTGGTAGTGGTTGGCATGCAATGCTATGCTAAGGATATTTTGCAAACTGTTGACAATTAATTTGGTATTGTTAATGGTGTCTAATCTCTGGTCAAAGTTTACACTTGCTTTTACATCTTGGTTTGGGGGAGTTTGTGGGAGAGGGCATAAATATATGCCCTCTCCCACTTGTTTACATTTTTCTCTTTACCTTTTCCTGCTACTAGCTGAACTCCCAATGCACTCTAACATTTGTAGTTCTGGGGTTAAATCTTAGCCCCACTGAAGACCATGACAAAATTTCCATTGACCTTAGTAAAGCAATCTGGAGTACTCTGTCCAGTTTTGGGCCCCCCACTACAGAAAAGATGTAGACAGATTGGAAAGAGTCCAGAGGAGGGTAAAGAAAATGGGTAGAGGGCTCAGGAACATGACTTCTGAGGAGAGGTTGAGGGAATAGGGCTTATTTAGTATGGAGAAAAGAAGACTGAAAAGGGATTTAATAGCGGTCTTCAGCTACCTGAAGTGGGGTGTTCCAAAGAGGATGGAGCTGGACTGTTCTCAGTGGTGGCAGATGACAGAATGAGGAACAATGGTCTCAAGTTACAGCAAAGGAAGTTTAGGTTAGATATTAGGAAAAACTTTTTCATGAGGAGGGTAGTAAAACACTGGAACAGGTTAGTCAGAGAAGTTGTGAACTCTCCATCCTTGCAGGTTTTTAAGACCTGGCTAGACAAAGCCTAGGTTGGGGTGATCTAGCTAGTGTTGGTCCTGCTTTGAGCAGGAGGTTGGACTAGATGACCTCCTGAGGTCCCTTCCAACCCTCATTTTCTATGATTCTGTAAGTCCAGGATTCACTCCAGTTCTTACCATCCTGACCCACCACAGTTGCTGTTTCAATTCTGGAGTGGTTAACTATAGAGAATGTCAGATATGCTAAACCATGTAGTTGGCAGGCTGAGGACAAATATTCTCTAATGACTGCACTCATTCTATCAAATTAATTACACCTGTCATCCAAGGCAATCATTAGACATACGATTCTGTAGCAAATAAGTGCATAAAGCTCAATACCCTTCAAGAACTCTTTGGCATATAGACTTGTTTGTACTACACATGTATTAGTAATGGTGCTTTTGACCCAGGGTGGGCAAAATATGGCCTGCAGGCAGGATCCAGCCCACCAAGGGATTCTGTCCAGCCTGCAGTGGGTCCCTCAGCCCTGCCCAGCTCAAGCATGGGGGCAACCCTGGGTTGTGGCATGTGAGGCCAGCCCTGCTGCCTGAGGTGCACTGTGCAGTGGGGGCAACATGGCATCCCCCCTCAGTGGCAGCTCACTCTGCCTGGCTGCTGTTGCCAGTCTGCCCCACACCCACTACCAGGGCGCCAGGCAGAGCCGACAGGAGGGCCGCTGGTTTCTCCATGGAGTCTGGGCCAGGACTCCCACAGGGCAGGGTGCACTCAACCAAACAGATGGGATGAAGCTGCAGGCAGACAGGAAGCGCCGTCCAGGAGTGGAATAGGTATGCAGGGACGAGGGCCGGGATAGCAGGGTGGTAGGGCCAGGGCCTGGGGCAGAGCTGTGATCCATCTCCTGCACTTCTTAGCAATAGCATTGGTTGTGCGGGCAGAGGGGATCAGATCACAGCCCTGGCCCTGTGCAGTTGCCACCTTATGATCCTGGCTTGCCCACCACGTGTGCGTGAAGCAGGCCGTATTCGATTTGGATTTGGCCTGAACTGAGGACAGTGGTTTGATTCGCTGATTCGGATCACTCACTTCCTGATTTGATTCGGCCAGATCCGAATCTGAAGATTGGATGCTGATTCAGAGAATCAGCAATTCGGACATAGACACAGCTTTAAATGTTTTTTCTACGTACCTCAAGGTACCAGCACGGCTTGCGAACGCTGCAATGCTGGGGCGCATGGAGCGTCCCACAGGGGTGCGGAGGGGTCCTTCATGTGCTTGGCAATGAACCCAGAAGTACTTCCGGTCCACTCCTGGGTCTGCTGGGTGCATGCTACCCCCCCCCCCACCCAGGAGGCACCAGTCGCTGAGCCGGTGGCTTGTGGGGTGTGGGGGGGCCCCCCCGTGTGCTCCCTGGCAGACCCGGAAGTACTGCCTTTTGCCTGTCTTGCAGGAGTAAATATGTTTAATCAAGCTTTGCTTTCCTCCTCTCTCCACACCTTTCCCTGGTATGCACAATGTAATTTCTGTTAATTGATTTACCAGCATCTGGGGAATTTCCTGAGTGTCTTTTGTCATTTGTCATTGTCATGTAGTATTCATTTAATTGCTAATTCAACTAATGCACAGTTTGTTGGCTTTCTGTTTTTGGGTTGATTAAAACAGAGGACAAGATGGCAAGTAATGGTGCTTTAAAAGTTAACAAGCACCTTCAGGTGGAAGGCTATGATAACATCTATGCGATTGGTGACTGTGCTGATGTGAAGGAGCCGAAGATGGCGTACCATGCAGGGCTCCATGCCAACATTGTGGTGGCCAACATCATCAACAGTCTGACACAGAAACCTCTGAAAACCTATCAGCCAGGTAAAGCTGGACTCTCTTCCTAAATCTTAGCTGATGGAATCCTCCTTTATTTCTGAGGGAATTATTTTGAAGGGATATGTAGATCTAAAACTTATATGGGACTATTTAGACATTGAAGGAAAGTACATAAAATTTGAATTTGAATTTGGCAGAAACAAAAGAGTAAGCTAAACAAGGATAATATTGATTAACTGGTGCTTAGTTTTCTTTCTCACAATTGTTGATTGATTACCAGGAGACTGGTGAGTATATGTAGTGGTTTCTATTTGTAAAAGAAATCATTGTCTTAGTGAGTTGCTTATAACATTAAGATATTACAGCCTAAGGTCAGGAGACTCTTTAACTTAAAGCTTTTTTTTAGGACCTGAACCTGTAAAATCTTAATTGTACAACAGGCCTTTCGTCAGCCAATTAATCTGATTTAAATCAATGGCACTTCTTGTGCGAATATTTACTAGTATTACTACCTACATTCCTAATGATCATTTGCTGATTAAGCTGTGAGGTACTGCAAGAAGCAGAGCGTGCTGCCAGCTCACTTCTGATGCCAGTTCATGTGCAGGTATTCCAAGAACTCTGGGGTGGCTATGCTGATAATTTGCAATCACACTTCAGAGGCAAATCTAGTCTTACACTGGTATAACTTCATGAGTTCAGTGGTGTTACTCTTAAGTTTAGAGTAGTATGCAGCAGGGAAGTGGGAAGTAGGTTCATTGTATTTAGAAGTATAAATATGCCACCTCTTACAATTCTTGTCATCAGCCTTGGTACTGGAATCTGCTCCCCCCCTCCTCCCTATCCCTTTCAGTTTATCAGAAAGTTAACTCTGGCCTAGGACCAGGGGAGAGGGAAGGGGATGCACCAAGGCAACCTTATTTACAATTTGGTAAACTGTGAGAATTAAAGGGCATAGCTGTGCAAACTCCTTATGGGGCCCAGTGTTTCTGTGATTCCATGCATTTGCAGTAGACTTTTCCTTGTTTCAAAATTATTTTCCAGAATTTCAGCTTTCAGTCTAACCCCTCCCCCCCCCCAAAACAAACAAAACAACCACCCCAAACACAACCTTTTCTAGGTTGTTTTTATAAACATACAGTGACCTGAGTACAACTGCTGTCCAACTGCAAGGAGCCTGAGCCAGTGGCAATGAATGAATGAGACGGTTCATATTTGAATACCAGATAGTTTGTGATTCTGTAATTGTGGAGTTTGCCATTTAGCTAAACCTTCTTTTTTCCCTGTACAAAATTCTCTTCAGAATTCAAAAATCATGTTTTCTTGATTCCTCACTCTGTTAGAGCTGGCCTGAAGATGCTTCTTGCTCTCCACCTTCTTCCATAAGGAAGAAGCAATTGGGTTACAGTGCATGCTTCCTTTGCTCTTCTGTAGAACCAGCCAGCAGAAGACCTGGAAGCCAGAAGTTCTGGTTGAGTGACTAAGACTTCCTGGAGCCTGGAACAGCAGCTTAGGCTAGGTTGATGAGAAGAGAAAATGCTGAAGCTGATGAGCTTCTTGCTTCCCTGGTGCATATAGGGGAAAAAATTCTGAGACAGGCTGTCCAGGCAGTATTGGCTATAGAACTGGGCCATCTGAAGAACAGTGGTGTTGGGATATCTTAAGGATTTTTTTCCCCGTGGGGTATGGTCTCATTGTCCTGTGACATGCATCGGTACTAACATGGAGAGATCCAGATTTATTCAAGAAGGGGTACAATGCACCACCCTAAAGACCATAGGAGGATTGGGGCAAGGCGTGGTTGGAGGTTCCAGGCTTGTGGAGAACAACAGTAAACTAAGCAGGGAGCAGGTGCCCACCACTGCTGCTCCCACTGCCTGTGGTATGGGGAGAACCCCAGAGCTGTTTCTGCCCTGCTCTAACCAAGGCTTGTGGGAAGCAACCGTGCAGCAAGCCAGGCTCAGCCATAGACAGTAGCAGCAGCATACAAGTTCTTCCTTCCAGGACCTACTTCCTACCTGCCCCCCACTCCTTCCCACCACCCTACTAGTTCTATCCAGCCTGCAGGGCCCCTAAAAAATTTAGAAAATTAATATTTGCCCCAGGCTGACTGCCAAAGATGACAGGAGCCAGGAGCAGTAGGACCCAGAGAAAGCCATGGCAGGACCCTGAACAGCAAGGCCTTCCTGGCCCCATTCCCGCAGCCAGAAGCCCCTGCTTAACAGCGGCTTCTGGCCTGGGACTGTGGGGCTGTTTGTGCCTTCTTGCGCTGGAGTGGGAAATTCAGATAAGTAGGGGTAGGGAGGCAGGGGAGGACCATGGGCAATTGCCCCAGTTGTTGGGGCTGCGCGGATGCAGCTAAAACTACCTGGTGGCGGCGAGGGGAGGGAGCTACTTTCCTTCGCGCCGAGTTTTTGCCCAGGAAAATGGGGTTCGGGCCAGCAGGGACTGTATGGAGCCGGGCTGCGCTCCTCAAGCAGGGAGGGGAAGAGCCAGCCCGGCTCTGTAGATCTCTGCTGGCCCAGACCCCGTGCTGCCCCGCTCTGGGCCCCACTGCCGGTGCGGGCCCTGTGCTCCCACCCAGCTGTTGCTGCGCTCCGTGCTCCTGCTTGCTGCCCCTTCGCCCCTGCCGGCGGCTCTGGCGCCATCCAGTTCGTGGCTGCATCACCAGGATTGCAGGAGCAGTTGGGATGTGGTGCTGGAGGCATGAGCCGGAGGGGGGGAGCAGGAAGTGACAAGAGAAAGACAGCAGCGGCAAACGGGGATGGAAATGGCAGTGCGCGGGAGTACAGGGCCCATGCTGGTGCCCCGGTGCCAGGCTTGCAGGAATTTAGTACTTTTCTGGTTCCAAGATGGCAAACTGCCTTGCTGAAAGGAGTACTTCCAGGGGACAAGGGGAAGGACTTCTGGTGGCAAGGGTCAGGGGCTAGGGGTTGGACTTCTGGTCCCAAGATAGCAACCATGAGGTGGCACATTTGTCAAGGGGTTGGTGGGGCTAACCACGTGGTCCTCGATGACTTGCCAAAACTCAGTAAGTGGCCCTGCACCCAACGTAATTGCCCACCTCTGGGCTATAGGAAACGGCAGGGAGCAGGTATGGGAAGGAAACCTGCCAGCTGCCCTCTGCCAAACCCAAGCTGCTGCATATGACAAGTTTCCCCTGTGCCTGGGTCAGCCAGAGGCATCGGCAGACGGGGAGAGTGCAACCACACTGCTGCGCCCCCCTGGATCTTAATCTGCTGGATGCTTATCTTCAGACCTACAGAATGAGAATGGATTTGCTATAACCAGTTTCACTCTTGGTTAAATTACTCTTCTTCCTTCCAGTTAAATGGCTTTTTTTTGTCTCCTATCTAGGATCATTAAGCTTCCTGCTGTCAATGGGCAGGAATGATGGGGTAGGCCAGATTAATGGATGCTACGTGGGACGTCTTTTGGTGACTATTGCCAAGAGCCGGGATCTTTTCATCTCTAAGAGCTGGAAGACTATGGGGCAAACTATGCCCCATTAATCAAAAGGGACAATCTTGAAGAGGCAAGGAAATGCAGCAACTGATTAATAGTTGGAAAGCATTAAAATGTGCATCATTTAAAAAAAAAAAAAATACATGAACTGCACTGGCATTGGTGATGAATAGATATTGTACTAAAGGGCATCTATTATGAATGTCATTTTTTTTTAAAGGTGTTTAGTGTTCAGATAATCTGCACAGACAGTAACTCTTCATGAAACTTTTCTATTTAATTCACATGCTAAAATAAAGGAATTCAGTTGATACTGATTTTTTTTTTTTTTTTTTTAAATTTGAACAGCAGTGGAAAAATGGCTCCAAAAGCCATCCATTTTTGCCCAATACCACCCACGCTTTATTTGTGCCTGATATACATGCGTCAAAAACTCTCACCCACTGGAGATACTGCTGAGTGTGTATGTGCGTGTGTATGTGGGAAGAGGATGAAATGTGTCTTAAATTCATAGAAAGTTTATAATAAATACACTGGGCACTTTTTTTTCTTTTTTGTTTTTTCTTATAAAACAAAAAATCCAAGATGAAATATCCTCAGTAATTACAGAGATTATGAACTAAAACAAAATAGAAGCTCATCATGCGTTGTCTTTGAAATTCTCTCTCCACCATGGAATGTAGACAAAAAATGAACATTTTTGCCATCCACCCTCAAGAACAGAAAAGGGAATACAAAATTAAGAGCTTTCTTTAAACAAGGTATGTGTGTGTAAAATTCATTGCTACAAATCTAAAATGAGGTTACTTTTAGAAGTCCTAAGCTAAAAGAACAAGGAGACACAAACAAATTCCTGAAGAGAGCTGGTAAAGTAATTAAGATTTCTTCTAGGTGATACGAAATGGTAGAGGGTGCCAACAGCATGAAGTAATCACGGACTAAACCCTCTCATCCATAGCAAAAGCTCTCCATCAAGTCACAAAACATCACACTACTATCATTTCCCCCTCCTCAGCACATTTTAAAAATAAAACCTCTAATGCTTTTAATGCTACTCAAATTTATGTTGAAAAATAAAGTTTAATTTGGCTGTCATTGCTACTTGGTGTCTAGCTTGGCCATTTCTTGCACATAGATGCCGATGCTCTCACTGTCAAAGAGCAGAAAGTAAATGTTCTTCAAGGAGGAAGAGCTGGTGTCATCAAAATGGGTGGAAATGGCTTTGAGAGTCACCTGGGCTGCAGTCTGTTTTGGGAAGCAATTTCTATGCAGTAGGGGAAAAAAAAGAAAATTGAAGTTAGTCTCTGCCATGGATGCATGGGAAGCCTTATATACACAACACTAAAAACAATAAAATGTAGGTCTACTTTTACATGTCTTAGATGAATGATTGGTTGCAAATTTAAAATATGCAAGTCAAGAAGTAAAACTCTGACACTGTCATAGTGTCAGTGAATTAACATTGCTATTTTAGGCTGGTTGCTAACAGCCATTTCTATAACAAGGCTGTAAAACATTTACAATTTCTTTTTAATTTCTATTAGAACCATACAACTTTTAGTGCTCATCTTCAGCACTGAATCCTTCTATCAGTGGCCCATGTTTTGAAGTGTGTGTAGCGGTGTTCTAAAATTCAAGTAACAGCAGCATGTTCCCAGTCCCTCCCCTTCATCCCCAAATGCCCTGATCCAGAGGGGGTGGAAACACATTTTCTAGCTGTAAAACCATTTTCCTTTAAAAATAAAAAGCCCAAAATTAAACGAATTATCTTTTGAACATAAAAGGAATAGATTCTGAAACTTGAGGAATGTAATCCAAAGTTGGTTGCTTTTGCTGGTTTCAAAGGCTACATATTTTTTTTAATTTAAAAAGCAAAATGTACTTATCTCTATGCTACCTGGAGTTCTTCACAAAGTTCTGTCTTCTACTCTTAGTGTGCATATGCCCCGTGCACTTAAGCACCTTCTTGGTGAGCAGTGTTCAGCAGGGCAGCAAGTGCATTTTGAATGTCCTCAGGCCCCTATACTGAGGTCATAAATGGCAGCATGGGTCTAATTTCTGCTTGCATCTTTCTGCAGAATCCCACTATCATAAGACTTGCTGGACAACACATCATGAACTTGTTACTGTGAAGGTAAGTAGCTTTTTACTTATATTTGATAGTACCTCATCTGTTTTTTATATAAAATATGATTCTTGTTGATCATAATTTTGAATAGTTAATCCCTGAATCAGCGATACAAACCTCATCCAAGCCTTGCAAACTTTGTATGCCTTACGGGTTGACAGTGGTCCACGTAGCTGTCTCTTCCCAGAATAGCTATACATGTCAGTAAAGTTTTTGTTGGGAGGGACATTCTGCTGCATAGCTTGTTAGGGTCTTTAGCAAAAAAAACCAGAGGCATGCTGCTTTTTCATTACTACACACACAGATTTTGGCCAACCCAGTACTTGGTATAGGTGTAATGTGACATACTACAGACCATATATCTGAGAACATTTTGACAAGTTCTTGCCTATAGTATTGTTTGAAGTTGAGTTATATGGCTGGAAAAGTTTTCAAATGTGTATTGGGACAGAGAGGTTTGGGCTTTTGTGTCAAATCCTTTGAATTCTATTTATTGTGTCAGTGTTCTCAAGAACTTTTTATTGTTTGTTGTTAGAAAAAAGGCAACAAATAGCTGAATAATCTGATGGATATAATTTTCTTCCTGTTGTAGTGAATTTTCCTGGGTGAGCTGGTTGTCTGGACATGTATAGATTATGCCCTTGTCTCCTCTTCAGGTTAGCAATCACAATTGCTAGGATTCTGCTGAACATCCCTGCTGGTCTAGACAGATCAAAGTGTAAAACCTTGTTTTGAAGGTGGGTCTGTCCCATTTGGAATCTTAAGTACTTCCTGCACACTGGATATATAGAAGCAGATATCCTATAGGTTATGAGCTGCAAATCAATCCTTGCAGATCTAGATATGGAATTATATCTGTTATAGAGGCTAAGGACACCAATCTGAATATGAAGCACCAGATAAAGGTAGTGAATCCTGTGAAATCTAGAATTGCATGTCATTTCCCTCCCTCCCTGCTGCCACCTTGTCCTTCAGTATAAGGAAGTAAAGGAAAAGTTTCTCCTCCATTTGTACTGGACTAGATCCTTTTTCTTTTGAAGGCTACCTACTGTTGTAATACTGTTTCCTAAGAAGGATCCCTAAAAAGGTCTGGGGTAGATGGTGAAGGCTCATTTTACAACAGAACTGTATGAAATAAGCTACTGAGACCATCTCTAGGGACCAGCAATCTACTGTTACCAGGTTCAGTGACTGGGGAGAAATCACAGAAATACAGAACTGTTAGGCACTTTAAAATGTCATTCTGTCCATTCCCCTGGTCTGAGGCATGATATGTGGGCCATTCTTGCCAGATTTGTTTAACTTGTTCTTAAACACCTTTGGTTTTCCACAATGTGCTTAGTTAACCTGTTCGTTTTTAACTCTGCTTATAGTTGATGTGGTTAATAGTTAAGGTTATAATAATGCTTATAGTGCTATAATGCTTATATTTAAGGTTAATGTGAGGCAAAATATTATTCCACGTAAGAACACCTCCAGTGAGGAATAGTAGTTTGTATTTCCCGTGAAATACCTAACTTTAGAGCCACGTATACCCCTGCCTCTGACTCATGGCCATAGCTCATGAAGCACTGTCTACAGCTGCCTGTATGGACATTTTAGATAACATCCTGTTGTTATTAAAGATTTAAGCTCATCCCTGCTTATTTGAGGTATTTATTAATAAATCTATAAAGCTTTCAAACATTCTAAGGGGCCAACAATGCTTGATAGTTAGGAATTCTGAACTGTAGGAGGAGGAGTAATATTTCTAATCAAATAAATGAATACATTTGGGCTCTGTTTCACTTAATGCTCCAGGTTTTTGTTCATCAGTTGCTGCAGCCACCAATGAGCCAGATACTGGATTCATGTAAAGCTTTTTTTACCCCTAGCAGATGGCATTCAATACCCTGTCTCTAAATGATTATCAAAGAAGTCTGTCAGGACCCAGTAGTCTTATTGATGGGGATTTCTACAGGTTCAGCATCAAGGCATAGGAAAAAATATCTAGCAGTCTACACGGAATTTCCTGCAGCCTTTTTCTGGTGGAATGTGGCAGAGACTTGGCTATCTGCCTGAGCAGATCTTTGGAAGTTCTTACAATATTAGGGGAGATGGAATGAAGACAGTACTGCTGCTGATATTTTTTCAGTTCAGTCTTCGATGTTTTTCCTTTGCAAAAAGGAAATTTCCTGTTTTGGCTCACAATTGTATTTTCTTGTCTGACACCATAGATTTTTGCCTTGGAATAGGGGTTGTGCAGGTGATTAACGCATGCACAGTAAAGGATTCTAATATAGTAATGATGGAATATTGTAAAGATAAGAATGAGGAGGCCATGCGGAAGGGTATTGGACCATTTGCTTACCCTTATAATCCGAGAATTTTGTAGAAAAAGAATTCTCTCTTTCTGACTCTCAGAATGCATAAGAAGGAACCTTTGGGAAATAAGTACAGGATTTCTCTACTGCATTTCATAGAATCACTGAATCATATAAAATTAGGGTTGGAAGGGACCTCAGGAGGTCATCTAGTCCAATCCCTTGGCTAAAGTAGGACCATCCCTAACTAGATCATCCCAGAAAAGGCTTTGTTCAGCTGGGTCTTAAAAACCTCCAAGGATCGAGAATCCACAACCTCTCTGGGCGACCTGTTCCAGTGTTTTACTACCCTCCTAGTGAAAGAGTTTTTTTTAATGTCCAACTTAAACTTCCCCTGCTGCAACTTTAGACCACTGTACTCCAGGAGATGAGTATGAGAGCTCCATAGTTAAGGAATGGGCTGTCAAGATGGAATATTAAATTTCAAAGCAGGTAGCAAGGTAATCAACCCCGGGAGTAGGATATTTTTAATGCCAATGGAAGTGTGAGCTCCATTATTATGGAGTAGGTGTTCACCCCAATGGAAAGCTATGAAAATATCAGTTCCTCTAACAGCAGGTGGTCCTCCCATGTCGTATGTTTTCCTGATACTGAAAGAGTGGTATGAATCTCGGTCCAGAAATAAAATCTATCAAGGCTGATGGCACTGATGCCCAATATGGATACTGGTGCTGCAAAAAGTAGCATAGAAGAAATTAGTGCTGAGAAGCTTGCTGCATAATCCAGCACTGAAGTCCTTGGTGTCATAATGCCTCCTAATAGTCCAGCTCCACCTCTTCAGGGTGCTGAAATCTCAGTAAGCATCAAGCAAGCAAAGACAATTGGGATATATGAGCAACAACAGTGAAATGTATATAACAACATTCTAGGAAGGAACTAGGGATTATAGGGGAAACTTTCCTATTCTGAAAACTATAATTCAAATCTATTTTTAAAAATCAAAATTTAATAGTTGAGCTATCAGGCTTGACTATGACTAAAATGCTCTTAAAGTAGGGAACAATACACTGATGAAACAACACACACATTACAATTATATTGTATTTCTATTCCTTGCACACAACAAGCAACATTGTTTATAACATTCCACTATTTTAAAGCTGTATAAAACTCAAAAGATAAAAGGTTGTACAGATACAACAGAAGGCATAATTTGCAGCCAACAAAGCTGCAGCCAACAAAGCTGTGTAAGTGTAGGCTTAATTTAGCTTGCATTACCTTATTAACAATGGATTGGCAGCCAAAAAACCCCCCAAAAAACTAAAACCGCTGACCCCCAAAAATGTCTTCTTTCACTGTAAACCCAAGAACATTTGATCTACAAGTTCTTGAAAAACAAACCTGTTGTCCCACAACTGTTTGTTTTCATATTTGCTTTTCAGGGCAGAATCATGGTCTTTAAAAAGTTGCTTTGTTCTTAAAGAAAACATTTTAAGCAATGTGATATAATGTAGCTTCTTGGTATTACCTATACCAGTGGGGGCCAGCCTTTTTGACAGGTGTATCACAAATCAGCTCTGCACTCTTCTCACTTTGCCACTTTGATCCCATTCCTCTGCTGTTCGGCTTCCTTCCTTGTGCTCCCTCTCCCTGACCCATCTGCTGTTCTGCTCTTTGCTTTTTCCCTGTCTGCTGCTGTGCTGCCCTCTTTGATCTGCCATGTGCAGTGGCACGTGCACCACAGGTTGGCCACCCCTGACTTTTTTGCAAACAAACCCAGATTTCCCTGGCTTTCTGAAATTGCTGAGGTGACAGAATTCTCAAACCACTTGGCTACTTGGTTCATTATTGCTTATCTTGGACTCTACTGGTACAACTTCACTGGAACTAATAGAGTTTTATAGTGAGGGACACCACTGACACTAGGTGGGGGTGTGAGCTAATGCAGTGAGAATTAAGTAACTGGAAATTACTCATCAGCAATACAAAATGTAGTTGGTTGACTAGATGTATGGTGTACCAAACAGGAGTATCTTTACTTTCTACATAATCGATTATAATCTTTCATGCAGAAATTATACTTAACACTTTTAATAAGAAAAAGCACAATGCACTGAAATTTACACTATTGAAACCAACTGGAGTTTTGCCATTTATACTAATGGGAGCAGGATCTTGCCTCTGATAATCCCCTTTCCTGTCAGATGCCTTTTAAAATAGTCCTTCTGTAATAACATAAGCCTCTTTTTGGTGTTCATACCTGCCACTGGGAAATGGGGGGAAAGCCACTGACTTCAACTTCTTGTCTTCAGCAGCTGTTAAGCAGTTCTTTACTGTCTCCTCCAGCTGTTCTTCACATTTGTCTGAACCCCACTGGGGGATGTGACAATGGATGACAAACTTTGCTGCAAGCCCACTGGACTGGGTGAGAGCAGCTAATGCATAAAGAAGAAAAGACAATGCCTGATTTGTCATAAGCTCATTTTACATTTACATAGGATGTTCCATCCCAGAGTACCCCACTCACTGCACTAATTACATTAAACCTGCCACAATTAAGCATTCCGTTGCAACCTGAACTTGGCCCTTTTGTGATGCACTCATTAATTACATGATCACACAGAATTTTTTTCCCCAGGACACCTGCCTCATCTGATAAATAGGCAGTTACTCAATATTTCTTTTCATCTTCTTCAGTGTGTGGTCCCATATCAGCCCTGTACTGAATACAAACTTATTAATTTCTTGATGGTATTTCTGCTTGATCTTGCTATTGTATCTGGGTGTTTTAAAAATGTTAATGAATTTATCTTCACTGCATCCATGGGGGATTAGGTAGAAGTGGTATCTTCATTGTACAGCTGGGTAATTCAGGCACAAAGATCATAAGAGTCACAAATAAAGGAATGGGAATGTTGAGGTCAGTAGTTCTCAACTTAGTGCTATGAGACCTGCCTCCGGAGTGTTGTGATGCAAGTGCCACTGCTGCAACAGCAGCCAAGTAGAACTGCCCCATGTGCAGGGCTCCAGCACATGGGCTCCTCCTGTACTGGAGTTCTCCAATCAGCCTGAAGCAGGCAGGACAGGTCGCTTGGGCTGCAGCTCTTCCTGGTCTACCGACACCCCACAATGCTCTTTCTGTAAACAGGCACCCAGAACAGTTCTACCTTCTCCTGGTCTGTTTCTGGGAAATGCTGTGCAGGGTCAAACCAGGGAGAGCTGAAGCATGATCCACCTTAGTCTCCTTTAGGCTGATCAGTGAACTCTAATGCAGGAAGAGAGAGTGTGTGTGTATGCCACAGCCTTCCCCCATCTGCTGAGCAGCAGGTGCACAGGGCACTTTTACTGCAGCAGCACATGGTTGAGGAGCACAGGTAAACTGAATGCAACCATGCAGTTGGTCCAATAAAAGCTGTCGCCCACAGAAAACATTTCCAATCCTTTTAGTGTGGAGCTAGGCAAAAGGCAGGGCAGGGTGGCACATTTATAGTCTAACCTGTTTCTTTTCTATTGATATTTTCTGTGATGTTTAATGGGGGGGGGGGAAGCAGCATGTATTTACGACTGAATGTGAGAGTCAGATGACAAAGTTGTCTAAAAACCTCCTAATGATAGTAGTGGATGTCCCATCATATGGGACTTAAAACTAGGCTACTTATTCTGGGGATTTTTGAAACTAGACTAAGCATCAACCAGAAGAAAAACATATTTCCTTGAGCAAACATTTTTAAATGCAACTCTGTATACCTTCAGCAACTTCCAAAGGTCCCTGCGATTTGCGGAGCTCTTTTACTGTTTCTAAGAACTCTTTTCCTCCAGCCTTTTCCAAGGCCTTACCTGCAATGAAAGCAAAGGACCTTGACTTCAAACAAAATATCAGAATAAGGAATCTTATTTCTTTAAACTAAACTAAACTCCATAAATTTTTTTTTAATGATACATGTATTATCTTGGTTCACACTAACAGCTAGTGTTTACTTATCAATCCTAAACCGCCTGTTTTCACTTATGCTAATTTAAATATACAGAGAGAGGGCATACATGTGAAGGGTAATGTAAAAGGTTTACATTTTGCTAATGTTTTTAAATGCCAGTTACCCAGGAAGAGGTGAACTTAAATTTGATCCTGCTGTTAAGAGATACTAGTGGAATGAACTTATTATTAAATCTTACATCTAAAATAAACTGTTGTGGGACTATTCAAGATGCATGCTTGCTAGCTGAATTCTTGAATGTTATGTGGCATGTGACAATTTTTTGTTGTTGCTGACTTTGATCCACCTTTTCACTTGTGGACTGGAGAGTCTGCCTCTCCTAGTCCTAAAAAGGATGAAAACATGAGAACCTAGTATCTAAGATGTGTGCAGCCTATGGACAAATTCTAATCAAAATGCAAGATAAATCTTGCAAGAGACTTCAGGGAGAATTTCCCCAGCAGTACCAAAAACCTGCTAATTTAAGTCAGGGCCAGCAATCTGCAGGATGATGCAGTGTTTACTGCTAGTGATATCCCCCTTTCCTCTCCCCCTCCGCCCAACTTCACTTCAGTTCCTTGGTGCAGAAATAATTAAAAAATTGCAGGAAGAGAAAAAAATTGCATCTTAAGGGACTTCTAAAATTAGTGGAGGGAATAATTCAATTGCTTTCTGGCCATCATTTATACAAAGGAACCAAAACAGTTGGGATGCTAGTGGGAATTAAATTCCTGCTGAGGATTGTATAAAGCACTGATCCAACCCCAGCTTCTACCCGTGACAATGCAACTAACTCATTATGTAGCCTGGACAAGTAGCTTCACCTTCCTGTGTTTCAGTTTCTCCATATGTACAATGGAAATAATGTTACTTAGGTTATAGAACTGATCTCAGGCTTTATATCTCATAACTTTATATAATAAATGAGATCTTACAATGAAAAGCATGATTAGAAATACTACAATATGTTTAAATTTCTTCCAGGATTTTTCAAACCAATTACAGTTCAGAAATAGATATAAGAAGTGGTCATTTCAGAGAATAAGTTTCCATGTGCTTTACAAAGCTGAAGACTCTTAAAAAGTGAAAATAAATGAAAAAGCTGCAGCTATTAATTAGGTCTACAATTAATGTTTATTACAGGTTACAGAGAATTTGGTAAGTCCTAACATGAAAGGGTAAATGACTGATATCAACTTTTATGCCATTTTAGTCATGATCATATGGCATTTGTCATCTTATCTGCATTTTGACTATTGTTAGCAATTCACTGATTAGTCGCAAATATTTGGAGGCTATTATGGCTGTGCGAAGCTTTGGGTGCTGATTTGATTTGAGGAGATTCGGCCCGATTCTGTGGCTGAATCTCCAAATCTGAAATGAATCGGGACCAATTAAAAGGTACAAATTGATTTGAAGCTCTCCAAATTGACTTGGAAAAGATTTGGAGAGCTTCAGCAATTTGAGTAGTCCCCGCCTGCTGCAGGAGGGAGCTGGACCTGGACTCTGTGCTGGTAAGTGTGGGGTGGGGGAGAGGCAGCTGGAGGAGGGGGGAGGGGACCGTAGGGGGACCCCTGCCAGACCCCATCC
>NW_017728920.1:6383535-6414187 GCF_001723895.1 Crocodylus porosus | reverse complement strand
AAAAATCCTGGATTCACCAGCTCCTGCAGTGGCCTCGGGGCTTCTGGGGGCAGCGCAGGGCAGTGGGTGGTCACACCTACCCAACCCCCCCCCACTGGGTGTACATGAGGCTGGGTAGGCTGAGGTTGTTTTTTTAAACCAGCGTGGGGAAATGGGGGCAGCGGGGATCACCCCCCACCCGGCAGATGGGGGCTTTTTTTCCCAAAGAGCTGGGAGCTGGGGTGGGCAGGGCGGGGTGTGGGTGGAGGATGGGCCTGTGTGATTTGGAGATTCGGCCAATTCAGCTGCAGCCGAATCAGATTCGGCCAAATCAAATCGGGACGGTGATTCGAATCACCGAATTGAATCACTGTCCCCCGAATTAGCCGAATCCAAAGCGAATGCTAGCCGCTTCGCACAGGCCTAGAGGCTATTGCTCAATTCCAGCCTGCTTTTCAGGACTTTGAAGGACTGCTCATAGTTAGAAGTTGGCAGTCTATGGCTTGATCTGGGCAGTACGGGAGTTGGGGGCACCTAGTAACTTAGTGGCATGTGGTAAGTGGGCAAAGGGAGTGGCAGAGTTGCAAGAGGTGGCCTGTCTTTGGGCCAAGCTGCATTACTTTGACCTGCTGTTTTTAAACGTTTGCCAACCATTGCCCAAAGTGATTCCAACTTTAGTTCTTTCATGCTTCCAAAGAAGCCTTACCTATTTCCTCTTTGAGGTCTATTTCAGCAGTTGTTGGGTGAACAATGCCTTCTACTTTCATAGAACCAATATCGCTGATGTCACTCTGTGTCAGAGAAAGCTGTAAGGTATTGATGAATGAAGAATGAAGTAAAAATTAAAATCTGAATTGTAAGATCATTTTCAAGCCAAATTATTAAAACAGACCACTGACAAACCTAACGTTCAAAAATCATTCACTGCATTGTAATGAAGTTGCCTGCTTTCAGCATTTAAACTTCAGTTTTATGCATGCTCTTATACCAGTTGGATTATATTATGCAATTCCTGTAACCTGAGTGAACACCATAGAGAAAACTATTGTTGCAAAAAGTTTATTCTAGCATCAGAGCTTGGCTACCACTACTGTTAAGAAAAACATCCTTCTGCTCTAGAATGAGAAAATGCTGATTTTAGAACCAATGGTGGTTTTTGGTTCAAGGGAATAAGAAAATGGACAAAAGATATTATCCTTTCCTTTTCAATTTATGACCCAATCAGAAACTGTAGAAGCAAAGTATGAAGATAGGCTATCCTGATGTAAGCAGGTCTGTTTCTACTCAAGCAATTTCTTTTCTCTCTCATCTCGGAGCCTACATAGAAATGAGAGAGACTATTTCCTCATCCAGCCACCAATCAGGGGACTGTAAACAGCCAAAAAATATGAAGCCTTAATAAGCTCTAAAAGGCTGTTCTCCAGGCTTTGTACCCTTAACCTCTCTTTTTTTCACTCCTACCAACAAGAGAGAGGAGAAAAATACTAAGAACATTACAAAAAATAGTACAAGTCTGTAAATCCCAGGAAATCATCATTTGTATATATTCAGTGGAGCTTGCTTCTAACTTCTGGATGAAGCACAATGGAGTCTCCTGCCACTGCTGCAAAAAGGCTCTTTGCAGAACGATTCATAGCTTGATAGATACCAGCCCATCTATTTCACTGACTTTGTGTTAATAACTGTGCACCTCACAATTATTATTCTGAACAAGGTGTATTACTTAACCAGGGAGGAAGGTGTACAGCAGTCCTTCCCCACTTACAGAGTAACTGAGAGGCTGCAGGAAGTAATTTCTAACAGAACTGCGAAAAGTATCAGCAGCCTCACCGAACAGACTCAAGACTCATCCCTTTAGTCATGTAACTGTTTTGATGCTACCCGCTATATAGATTAATTTTGGTATGTGGTCTGTAAAATGGGGATCCTCCTGGATGTGCTAAAGTAGGAGCTCAACAGATGCTGGGTAACCAAAAGGACTGGGACCAATGAGGTCCAGTTGCTGGTGCATCAAACCAAAAGGGCACGGGAGTACTAAAGGGGAGGTGAGCAGGGAAGCTAGAGGTTTGGTGCATATGCAACAATCTTTCATAGTCCATGTATGCCTAAGGACTTGGGTCAATCGCCTGAGATGCTGATGTTCAGTTACACTAATGGTGCTGATCTCAAATGGTGTTAGTGTCGTGTCAGAGGGTTGACAAAGCATAGCATAGTGCTAGCGACTAAAGACCTTGTTACACATCGCACATGTTAATTACACTTAAAATCCTAGCGTCTGATCCTTCAAGCGGTAAAACATGTGCTAAGTGGCAGCATAGCATAGCAAGTCAGGACTTTTCTGCCAAGGAGCATCTCCAGATCATATTAGCTAATGTGTTGTCTCTTCCACGGAGGTAATATGATCAGGAGGCTCCAGTGTGGTTTGGGGGCTGGGGGCAACAGCTGTTTGTTGCTCTTAGCCCCTCGCACTGCACCAGAGCCTGAAAAAGCTGTTTGTCACTCCCAGCCTCCACAGCACATCACACCACAGTCTTCAAGAGCTCTGGTGCTTAGGATGTGCTTTATTTAGACCACAGTATTACCATGCAACTACTCAGAAAACTTTCTAACTCATAGAAATGCTTAATACAATCAAAGTAAAACATATTATAAGTGTAATGTGCAACAAGACTCTACATATTGTAAATGCTTTGAAATTTATCTAGGAAATCAGACTATTACTTCACAAGAAATTTGCAGAAGTAGTTCAATATAAAGTACATTATTCCAGAAGAGTCTACCTTTAAAATGAAAAAAAGCCAGAACTGTCCATAATTATATCTATAAAACATTATATGCTATTTTGCAAATGAAATTACTGTCAGAGGGTAAAGAAGGGGAAAAATCAGTTTGAAACAAGAAATAAAAAGAGGAATTAGAGAACGTTGTCAGAGGGCATAGACAAACTGAAATCTTGTTAGAATAATTTTATAAACCTAGCTATTCAAACTGTTCAAAGACAGCTACATCTCAAGACCTAATTCATTATTTTATTCTCAACAGGAAGAAACAATGTCCATTCTTAATTTTAAAAATCTTTAGTCTCCAGACAGAGTTTGAGGCGTGATCCAAAAGTTACTGGAGTAAACTGAGTCAGAAATCTAGAACAACTGAGATGGAATGTTGAGATGAAAAGGTTCTGTGTTAGTGGTGGATGGGAAGTATCCTTCTGTTGATACTAGACTCCACTAATGTGATCACACTTCATTATATTACGTACGGTCTCCAATTATTTTATTACCTTTTGTCCTGGCATGAGGCTCTTGGAGGATAGAATGGTGAATCCATCTCCAGGTCCATCCTCAGATGTTGAATTTGATGCCCCTTCTTTTTCATTCTCCTTCTGTTTGTTCTGTTTGTGAGGGGGAGCAACCATCAGGACAAATCAGGAAAAAGTTGGAAAGTATCATCTTTCAGAAGGTGAAAGCAACAAATCTGACCTTTATAGGATAACACAGAATAGCATAGCTTTTTGGTAGCTCTGTAGTCCTACGGTGTTTCATTGTTTACTAAATACAAAAGATTACTGGTTAAAGTGAAACATTACAAAAGTTTTCTAATACTTTTGAGACTCAACAGTATGTATACATCCCTATGTAGTTCACTGAGGGTTTTTGTAGTGTTTGCTTGCTTTGGCCACTAGGAAAGCAGATGCTGTACTAATCTGAGTACTCAAACTAAAAGGTATAGCTAAATGTACTAATTTAAAGAAATCTCATAGGAACTTCCTAATAAAGCAAATCAACAGAATGCTGGATTAGCAAATTTGTGAAGTGTTCCATATTTAAACATATGCTGCACAGTGGCAGCAATTAGTCTTGGTGGAAAGAGGTGTAAGAGGTGGGTAATGTGAATACCATATTTTATCAGATATCTCATTCATACCGCAAAAATTAGCCTTTCAAAATAGAGGTGCCTGTCTCAAGGATGGAAACTGATTTTCTGCCCAGAAAAAGCAGCATGAAGACTCTGTAAGATGGCTGTGGTTGTTTTTCCTTCTATTTCCTCCAGCAGCTACACTGGGGGTGGGGGGGGAGGTGGAGTCCAACAGGGGCAAATCCAGGGTGGGTTCAGTGGTGCAGCTGCACACTGCTTAACCTTTTCCTCCACCCAAGGCTTAAAACTAACAGCACCAGTAGCATTTCTATTCAGGCAGTGCTAAGGGAGACAACTGACTTCATGGCTCATTATAACCTTCCTGATTCCTGCTAACTGCTCTTCACTCCAGAGTTGTTAACAACCCACTCTTTTTTAATGGGCTTATGTTCCACTAATCTATTCTTTGGAAATGTTGCTGTCTGTTAGCTACTCCTGGTCTCTCTTCTCCTATTTCACAGTCCTGAAGATCATGTTTAGCTCTTTTCAAAATCCATGGGTGTATACCCATGGAGTCCAGTCTTCAGCAGGTGCTACAGTTTCAATTTGTGGCTGAGCAACCAAGATCTGCTAACAATTCAACTGTGAAAGGGATTAAACAGTAGCTTTTGCCTGAGTAGGAATGGGAGGGTGAGTGAGCTGAGCAGCAGGCTCTGTCCCCACTCTTTGCAGCCATAACTCTGAAAAAAATCTCTTTCTTCATTCTGTTTTCCCCAAAATAAAGTCTGTTTCTTATTTGGGGATGTGTTTATGCAAGAAAATATGGTAATTCTTATTAAGTAGTTTTACTTTCTTCTTAAAAGTGGTCTCTATATATTTCCATAGTTGTGGTGGTCTAAAATGTAATGCAAACCCCTAGTAAAATGAGTTAAAATATTCTACTATAGCAAAAATTGTGCAACTGTCCTCTATTGGACCTAAGTGCCAAGTCAAGAAAATACTGCTGCAGGTATGAATGGAACTCTAAGTAGAAAATCAGTTTCCCTGCCTAAGATGGGCACCCCAATAGATTATATATTATCTTTTATAGAAGGCGCTCTAAAACATTCAGGTCTGACTAAAGTTTAAGTGCACTTTGGCATGTTGTAAATGGAAAAAGCATTTTTTTTTACACTGTCACCAAACACTTTAAAATTCTAAGTGAGAAACAGTTTAGTCCTATCCAAACAAAATTGTGCAGATGCCACTGAGGGTTTGCATCCTCACAAAATTCTGGAATGAAAAAAAATGAGAGACATTCTCAGTTCCTTCTAACAAAAAGGAAAATTTAGGGTGAAGGTATAAGAAAATCTTGGGATGGTAGAATGACAAAATGTTTTGGTTGTCAAGTGGATAATGGTATACTTTGCTGATCCGTTGTGGGGCTTTTGAGACTAGGAAAAAAAAAATCCAGGCCGGTGAATGACAGGGTGTGTTTTAAATATTAGAGCAGCTTTTTCATGTAGCCGTTGTGAAGGCCTACTGATTTTATGGGTTTTATGGAAAGCGCTGTGTGGGGAAATGTGAATGAACTTGCCAGTTGTCCTTTGAAGCTCTAAAGGTTGTCTGTCACCACCTTAGAAGTTCCTTATAGAAATGATTTAATGACTCGTTTCTCATTTGATTTGTAACATTTAGGGAGAAACTCCTGGACTATATATTTCTCACTGATTACCATCCTCTCCCTGCCACTTCTGGTGGTCATAAGAAAATACCAGTCAGAAAAAGACAAAAAAAAAAAAAAAAAAAAAAGGAAGGCAGCCGTTTTTCTCTTTTTCCCTTTGCCCTTCTATCAGTCTCCCTTACCTCCTAAAACACCAGTCTGGGCTCCTGCTTACCTTTTTGGGTGTCCAGGCTTTGGTGGCCTTTGCTTTCTTCCCACCCTTCTTGCTTGCCAAAGGTTTCCTTCCTCTCTTCTCAGGAGATGGGGAAAGAATTGTCTCAGATTTGCTTTTGGCACCACGTTTTTTGGCAAGGAGCTCTGGTTGAATTCTGGGTAGGACACCTCCACTTGCAATGGTCACTCCCTTTAGCAACTGCAGGGAGAGGCAGTATAAAAAAGTATGACTTATTTATTCTAATCAGCATCCTTTACCCAATATTCTAGTGCTTTTGCCTCAAGCTGCTGCTAATGGCTGCATTTCACTATATGCAAGTAGGTGGCATATTTTAAATGCTTGTTTTGTATAGTAACTCTCACACCAACAGAATACTTCACAATAATTATTTAAAAGCATAGTTAAATGAACGGGTTTAAATTAAAAGTATGCTGGCTAGGTCATACAGATCTACAGACATAAGAAGAGCATTTAAGGAGATCTCCATCATGTAGGCCTTATATGAAAAATACTCAGCTATAGTTCTAGTTAGCAACCCAGTAACAGAGGAAGGCTGAAAAGGAAATTTACATTGTAACTGGAGTTGATTTTTGTTTTTTAAAGGAGTTGTCTCCATGTATCTTACACTCTTGGCATATCCTATGCACTCAAAATAGGAGTTTCTGGCCAGTAGTGCCACTGGGGCCAAGCATAGATCCTAAGTGCCCTGTACTTGTGCATCAAGGGCAGTCTGGGTTCAACTCCACTTCAGTTCATTGCCACCCCAGACTTCAATCGGTGGCAGAACTTTGAAGCAGGGCTATTTGTGTATGGTATATATAGGGACAACACATCTCAAAAACCTCCAGCTACTGTACAGTTAATTAACTTGTTAGTGTGTATATTACACTCCTGGTGACCCATAAAAGCAGTGATGCAGGTATGAGTCTACCTAAATACGTGTTGTACATAGAACTGCTGAAAGAACTGTCCTTTAAGAAAGCTTCCAGTAATTTAAAGGGTTTAGTGAAGGCGTGTATGGAACACCAACTGGCTGGTTTGCAGATAAAAACAGCGCTTCTCAAAAAGCAGCAGAGGCTGTTTGCACCCTGGTGGAATGGGCTGTAATATTACCTGGAGGAACTAATGCAGGCAATTCATAACATACTTTGTTATTTCTCTAAACCCTTTAGATAATCTTTGGGCAGAAATAGATTGTGGTCTTATCAGAATGGAAAAATGTGTACAGGTTTTGTAATAGATGTTCATAGCTCCCTGTCCTAATATCTGAAGTAACTGCTTCAAGAAAGGTTTTTCCAGGTAAGTGTAACAAAGAAAACAAAATAAAAATTTGAGTTAGAGATCCACAATACTAAGAAGTACTACATTAAGGCACTGGCTTGGAATAGTTCTTGTATGAGTGGAAATATTTTTGTAAAGCCCCACAAATGGCTAAACATGGTGGGGTGAGGGAAATTGTTACCATATTTTCTTGCATATAACATACCCTGCCCTGGAATATAAAACACACCTTGTTTTTGAAAGGCAGAACAAAGAAAAAAAGATTTTTCCTTGTAGTAGGTAACTGAGTAGCAGCAGTTAGAGATCTGAGCTTACTCACTGTTCTACTCCCAGTAGATCACTGTAGATTTTACTTTTGGCTTTACCCAGTAAGTAGCAGAACCTGCTCTTACTGCATTTCTCACATATAATGCACACTCTAATTTCCAGCGGCTTGTTTTGGGGGGGGGAAAGGTGCATGTTTTATGTGAAAAAACATGATGTATATCTCCTTATTGGAGGACAGTAGACATTAATAGACACTAGCTTTACATTCAGAGAAAAAACTGAAAGTCAGGATGTCTTCAGAAAGACTCTGTAATCCCAGTTAGTAGGCATTTATGTCAATTTATGTTGTTCACATCAAACTGGATATCTCTTTTGCTTAGACAGGCTTGTGTGGTTGAATCTTATATATTTTATGCATCTGAACAGGAAAAAAAGTGTTTCTACTATCCATTCAGGAGTCATGCCATGAGATGTAAGGAAGATGGGTTTGGGTAGAGAATGGTTCTGTCATTCTAGGATATCAAGCCTGGAATTATGAGGTAAACATTTCAGAGGACAGCTCACTGAATCCGTTCCAAGTGCCAAAACTACCTCAGCCGATTGCTGTATCCTGCCTGTTCTTTCTGAAAACCTTGGCGAGTAGTGGAATCAGTAGATAACTGCACTAATGCAAAGGTACACTGAACAAAAAATTGATGCCTTCTTTTCTAGATGGCTTCACTGATCTATGGTAACAAATGCTTTGTTCTGTCTTCTATCTAGAGTAGGAATAGTATCTATTCTGTTTTCTTTTACTCCAAGAATTTAAATTCCAGGAGGGAAATGGGATGCACAAATTCTTTAGAGTATAATGAGCATCATCCATCTTCACTTTGAATAAAATTAAGCTTTCAAAATAGAGGACCATCCATTGGTGATTGAACTTCACTTACGGTTTCCAAAAAGTAGAGATCAGAAAGTCAGTCTTATGACTCTAGATCTTAAGTGTGCACAGCAGTATCTGTAGCTTCTAGACTTGCTTGTAAATAGGTTCTTCCCACTAACTGCCCTTCAGACATTAGGGGTCTCAAGTCTTCCCTATGTTTCTGTGGCAATTTATCATCAAAATGTGAAACTTTACTGCAATATAAGCAATTATAACATTCAAATCAAGTCTGGTAATTTGAAATTATGTACTGTAAATCATGCAGAAGAATAACATGCAAGACTGAACACATCTATTTGTTTTCGCTTTTTCAGCTGGACTTTTCTTAGATTGACAGTGTCTACTGTTGTTGTTCAGTGCTGCAACCAGTAAACAGCCTGGTACTGAGTACAAAGATAGATATTTTGTTTCCACAGACAGGTTTTGAAATTGGTATGAGTAATGATAGTGTCCACCAAATATTTTTTGCAAAATCCATTCAAGCTTCATTTATAGGAAGAGCCACTCTTTTTAATGTAGAGAATATCAAACAATTTTTGACAAGTCTCCTACACCTCTGCAAGTGAAATCTGGAGCTATTCAGCTATGTTTTTTTATTAAGTCATGTAACCTTTTATATTCTTTTGGATAAAATGGTGTTGACGGGACTACTGCCTCATAGGCAGCGATGCCAAATAGCCTATTCTGGAGCTGTTCCTCCTCAGAAACATACTTTGAAAACTGAGGATTGTCCAGGGGCATCTGAAGTGGCGTAAGTCTCTTCTTCTTACTAAAGAAGAATTTTAGCTGTAAGATGCTTGAGGAGTGACCATAAGAAGCCCAAAGATTCCAGTACAATCATGCAGGTAGAGTATATGGATAGGAAGTTAATCCAAAAAAAGGGAGGACCGAGGCATATATTTAACTTCATATCCTACAGGGCATCTTTGAGGCCCCCAAGGAGTCTGACAGAGCCCGGGGGGTGTGGGCAGGGGGTGCTGCTGCTGGAGCTGAGCCCAGTGGAGGGAGGTGAAGTGCAGCCCCGGCACTGTGCTCCACCTCCCCCCACACTGGACTCAGTTCCACGGGGCTGGGAGCCGCCGGGAACTGAGCCTGGTGGAGGGAGGTGGAGCGTAGCCCAAGTGCTGCACTCCATCTCTCTCCACCAGACTCAGCACCCAGTTGCTTACTGGGAGGGAGGTGGTGTACATCACTGGGGCTGCCTCCCTCCACCAGGCTGAGCTCCCAGTGGCTCACAACCCCATGGAACTCAGCCCAGTGGTGGGGGAGGTGGCACGCAGCGCTGGCTCTGCCTGCCTCCTGCCACTGAGCTGGGCTCCATGGGGCTGGTGGAGCCAGAGTGTAGCCCCACATTGGGAGGTGGGCAGAGTGGGTGCTGTGCTCCTATTGGCTCCACCAGCCCCACAGAGCACAGCCCAGTGGCAGAAGACAGGGAGCACCAGGGCTGTACTCCCTGCCAGACTGAGCCACATAGGTCTGTGAAGCCACTCAGAGCACAGCCCTGGCTCTCCCCTGCCTCCCACCACCTGGCTGCTGCTTCGAAACTCGAAATGTTTCGAGGCTGTTTTGAAGCCCATCGTTTTGTTTTGATTTTGCTGTTTTGTGCTCGAAATGAGTCGAAACAGTGTTGAAACGAAACAGCTGGCAAAATTTCGTACAGCCCTAATAAGCAGTCAGTGCTAGGAGGAGGTCAGAAGCAAGGAAATGGCAGATGGGCAAACTACAGTAATTTCATGTTTAGCTCAGGTATAAGTAAAGGAGACACTAGCTCTTCTAAAAATTGGAAGGCAGTACTTTATGATTCCCAGACACCAGTATAGTGATGTGTACCTAGGGTACTGCATACCAGGGCTGCCAGAGTAATTGTGCTTAGTACTGAAACAGTCAATACTGAGGAAAGGACTGCAACTGGTGTCAAAATACTTGGTGCCCCACTGACCTCAGAAGCTATAGTCTTAGTATCAGCCTGGCAAACACTCTTATCTAGACAACAGCAAGCAACTGTGCTACCTTTGAACTTCCTGGTTTCCTGATTTAGTCCGTGTAGTCTTTCTTCAGAAGGACTGAATAAGTGATTCAGACTTCTTAGCAGAACCTTTGTGAATTCATCTGCTTCTGATCTCAGACCAGGTTTAACTGGAATGGTCCTACCAGAGTCCCTTGAAGCCTGAACTTTGGGAATTGGAGTCCTGCAGCTAATGTAACCTAAGGTAGAGGGGAACATTCCATCCAATGGAATCAGTCAGACCCAACTCCAAGGAGGCTAATAAAAAAAAATTTATGTCACTATTTTTGGCTTTTAATGTTTCTTTGAAAAGAATTTACTCATGTCACACTGGGAATATGGGGATGTCCCTAAACAAAAGCACTATGAAGTATGCCCACATTGAACATGAATTGTCACCTCATAATGGACAATATTTAAATCCAAGACACTTAGGTTGTGATATTCCAAAATCCTGGTAATAGGAAGGATCCCACTAAGAAAAATTTAAAATGGAACAAAATCTTCTAAAACTGTGCAATAAAGAATTGTTTTACCAAAATAATGTGAATGGGCAATCACCAGACAGATATAAGGCTAATACTAATATATGCCTATCTAAAGTTTAAATCAAAAAGAGACAGTTTGAGTACATGGACACCATGAACTCCATTCCAAAGGCAATTCACTGAGCAGGAATTGACTACCCGTTGGACCCACCTTGCCCTTTGTGCTCTAGGTATGGTAATTCAGGAAGCACGTGTGGTCCCAATAGACATTGTTGGCCAAAAGACTGATCTCTAGCACAATGGGGCGCATTTGCACCGGAAGTGGAATACACGTATACACAAGCACTTGAGGATAACCTATAAATTATAAGCAACTATGTGGGATGGTGGCATATCCATACCTATCTATGGGGCTACTGAAAGAGTGGGCCCTGAAGGACGGCCAGTAAAATCTTTCCCACAAAGTCAGCTATAAATTCACATAGCATCTGAAAAATCTTTTTAAAAAATGGAAACTTGAGCATCCACATCTCACTTGACAGAACAAGCAACTTGGCCATTAAGACATAAAGAAAAGGGGTACCTAGTGCTCTTTTCCATTCCTTACATAAATTAAAACCCAACACACAAACACACTTTTGTCCTTATGTTGGTAGATGGTTTCTTGTTTCATTTTCTGTTGTGATAGCCATTATGGTCTCATCCAAATTCAGACTGGAGTGTTTGAACTACATTGTGTGGAGAAGTCTATACACTAAAATACTAAAAGCATACCTGGGTCTATACATTAAAATACTAAAAGCATACCTGGTTCAACTCCTCATCATTAGCAACTGCCAGGAGGATGTGTCTGGGGGCAATTCTTCCCTTTTTGTTGTCTCTTGCTGCATTTCCTGCTAGTTCTAGTATTTCAGCTGCAAATGCATTAAAGTAAAATCAGAAACAGAATATCAAATCTATATCTAGATCTACTTTTAATCCACTTGAAGGCCCATTTATATTTCCAGAGTGGTATAAAGTGACCTTAGTACCAATGAGAATCAGGCTAAAATGACCTTTTATTAAAAGATTCTATTAAAACTTATATAAAATCTTCCACTCTTCCAAAATCTTCTAAAAGTTAATGTTTTATACATTTTTACAAAATAATACCTTACTCTTCCTATTTCTTCCAAAGGATAAGCACTGTAAAAAATAGCATGCCAAAAAACTGTTCGTGTAATTCTGTATTGTTTTTACAAATCTCAAGTTGAAATGCCCTTTCAAAAATAAGCACACAAAAATAAATATTAGCAATCCAAAATTGATCATGTAAACCCATAATACTAAAGCAGGGTGCACATGTAACAAAAATCCCTTGAATCTAGGAAAGAACGTTTAGACACAGCAGGAAGGATTCTCAGAATGAAATAAGTAAGAATATTGATGGTAAACATGAGGGTGCTTCAGTGTCAGTCTAACTGGTAGCCAGCTCCCACACTAAAGCACCCTTGTACCCCAGCCAGTCAGGTCATTGTCTACGTGTGTGCTGCTAGGGGGTAAATTAGTTAATTCCAGCTTAATAGGGGTGCATGTGCAGAGGCGCAACATTTATTGTGCAGCTAATTAGTCCTCTGTGCAGTAAATGTCTTATGTAGGCATGCCCAATGCAAAGCAATAAACTTCAGAGCAGTTTGAGCCAGAGTAAACTACTCTGTGCAGCATCTACATGTACACCCAGGACAGCAGCAATCTGAGCTGGGGCAAAGCAGTCCCAGGCTGGCACAGGGTATAAGGGGTCAGCCCTGGGCTCTGGGTGGTGGCACTGGGCAGCAGAGAGGCTGGCTGGGACAAAAGGGTGCTAAAACTGTACAGCCATGCAGCTAGGCAGTAGTATGGCCTCCAGCTGACTGGGCACAATTTACACCTAGTCAGCATCTACAGCTGCATTTAACTGCAGTAAGTTATTCTGGCATAAGACAGTACTGTTGGTGAGAGGACTATCTTACTGAGGCTTTAATTGGTTTACTGCTATCTAATAATGCCACAAATAATTAGTCTACTCCATAGTTATGTGCATGTGTAGACATGGCCACTGAGGATTATTTGTAGGGCTATGCTGAAGATCAGAGAACTAGAATAGGAAGGATTGGGCCTTGACACACCAGTGTGAAGCTTCCTTTGAGATCAGGACATAATACTATGGTTTAGATGCAGTAGGGTATTTTTTGCTCAAATCAAGCATAAGAATGATACCAAAACATTTCCTCACTTTCATTATCCAATTTTCCCTTCCTTTTCTGCTTTTTACATGAAATAACATCAAGTCAAAAACCTACAATTGTATCAGTTCTCCAGAGGCTGCATATTCTTTCCTTACAAGCAAAGTAACTAACTTGAGAGAGAAGGCTGAGAGGTGATCTAGTGGCCGTTTACAAACTCACCAGGGGTGGACCAGCAAGAATTGGGTGAGACTCTGTTCCCCTAGGTACCACCTGGGGTTACTAGGAATAACGACCACAAATTGTTAGAGAGAAGGTTCAGGCTGGACATCAGGAGACATTACTTTATAGTTAGGGCTGCCAGGCTCTGGAATAGGCTCCCAAGTGAGGTGGTGCTCTCTCCTACCTTGGGGGTCTTCAAGAGTAGGCTGGACAGATGTTTGGCTGGGGTGATATGACCCTGCAACCTGTTCCTGTCCGGGGCAGGGGGTCAGACCTGATGGTCTGTTTAGGTCCCTTCTGACTCTAAGTACTATGATACTATGATTGACAAATACAAAGACTTCCATGGAAAACCCAGCTGAAATAGACAAAAAAGCTAGCTGACAAAAATCCAAAGGGCCTCTCAGCTCATGGGTGAAATACAGGTTTTCAATTTTCATTAGCTCAGTTAAAATTGCAAACTTGTCCTCCAATTTCTACTTCTATTAAATCTGAGCAGCAAAATATGGATGTTAAACCTTAAAAGTTATTCTTTGGTGGTATTACCAATATACTGTATAAAATGTTTGGCAGCTGTTTAAAATACAAACTAGTCGACGTGCAAAAAAAGATTGGAAGAACCTTATTAGGATTACAAAGACAAGTATGAATGAGGCTGGGGGCCTGTGAAGAAATAGTATGAGATGAGATAATTAGAAAATGTATCTTAACACATGCAGGAGGATGTGGATTAAGATTGCACAAGCAGCTTTATTTCTGGTATTGCCCAACTTTTGGGCATTTGACTTTTCAACCTGTATAATGTTCTTTTAATGCAGAGTTGTGTGTGTAATTTCCTAAGGTTTTAGAAACAGTTAATTGAACCATTTTTTCTGTATACGTCATCAGCAGGGCTTGAACCATTAGTCACCAGGCAGACTCTCTGCCACATTAGCTAATGGAGTAAGTAATAACAACAGGAGATTGTCCACTACATTGATCAACAGTAAAAGAGACAGTCTTTGCAATTAGATGTCACAGATATGTGCTAACAGGAGAATGGTGAAAGTCCAGAAACAGAAGCTACTTACCTGTTCAGTACTGTATTCTTTCAATTGTGTTATTCATACATACATTCTAGTAATGTGTATGTGTACCCGATGCACACAAATTCATAGGCTCTTGGCCAGCACTGTGCATATAGTGTACCCCTTAATGTCTTCATGCCTCATATTAAGGGCAAAAAAGTGCAGGGTACTGCAACCACCATTCTGTTTCCTCCAAACTACGGAATCTTAGAGGGTAAGAGCCCCAAGCAGAGGGAACAGAGGATGGGTCAGGGATATATGCATATGGTACAGGTAGGTAAACTCGCTGATTCATTCATACAATTATCCACATATACATTACATATATACATATAGATCCACATATACATCACTGCTTCCAAGTAATGAACAAATAGAATGGAGGTGGGAGCTTAAGAGTTTTAAGAAAATAAAGATTGTAGAACAACTTCACAAAGTGCAGCATCTGATCTAGAAGCTTCAGTAGTTATCTAATTCCTTATGAACATAGGAATGTAATTCAACAAGACTGCTTTCTATGTTTCTCCCAGAATCGTTTGTCAAGATGTTGCTGAAGCTACAGTGAACACCTAAAGTGATAGGGTGATTCAGCTTAGCTAACTTGTGTAACACAATTTCAAACAGAAGTCCACCTTGACAGGCTCTAACATGATATGGCTGTGCCTTTCATCTTCTTGGAACAGTCTGAGTAAAGACTTAAAGAGTTTTGCTCTTTGTAGATAAAATGCCAAAGAAGATCTGACATTTAAGGTTGAAAAGAAGCCTTCAACTTGGAAACATGAAGGTTAGAAAATAAACACAGGTGTGCTGGATCAAATGAACCTCTAACTAAAGTCAGCAAGAACTAGGATGTCCCTTCAGGGATAGAAGATGGTAAAAGAAAAGCTGGCCATCCAGTGGTTGGATCTCTCCTGCCCTCCTTGCAGAGTTAAATGTAAATCATTTTTTAATTTTCACTAATAAGACATGAGCCAAAATGGACAGCTCATGAGAGCTCAGAGTTCCAAGCTGCAGTCCTGACATGGGATGGAGCAGTAGGAAGGGTGGGAGGTGACCAGGGCAGCAGCCCTGGGCACCACCTTTGTCGGGGGGGAGGAGATTAGGGCTGTGCAAAATTTCACTGGGCGTTTCATTTCAAAGCTGTTTTGATGCATTTTGAGCTTGAAACACCGAAATTGAGCTTGAAACACCGAAATTGAAACAAAGCAAAAGGCTTCAAAACAGCTTTGAAACGAAATAAGGGCACTTAAAATGTTTCGAAAGTTTCAAACATTTGAGTTTTGAAGCTGGGCTTACTTGGCTTCAGCACCGGTCCCAGGTGGTAACAGCAGTTTCCTGTCATCCAGTGCACAGATCCGGGGGCTCGCACCCCCCGGGAGGGCTGCGGGGATGTGTCGGACTGTTCCTGGGGGTGCGAGCCTCCAGATCTGCGCGCTGGATGACAGGAGGCTACCTGGGACCGGTGGCAGCAGCAATCTTCCCTGCACTGGGTATGGGCTGTGCCCAGCGCTGGTCCTAGGCGGCAGCCTCAGCCTCCTGTCATCTGGTGCAGAACTGGAGGCTTGCACCCCCAGCAGGTGTCCTGCACAGCCTGGCAGCCCTCCCGGGGGTGCGAGTCCCCAGATCTGCACCCTGGTGAGAGGAAGCTCAGCCTACTTGTCTCACCTGGGACCGGTGCCCCCTGCTCACCTCCCTGCCCAGCTGCAGACCCCTGCACACTCCTCTCCCGGTTGCAGCTCCCCACAGCCTAACAGCATCAGCAGCCGTGCTCTTGGTCCCCTGCACGGCAGGAGGCAGCACAGCTTAGCCCTAGCTGCCAGGTATTAGCTGCCTCTGCCATAGCAATTTTCATCCAAATCAGGCAATGACAAAGTTTTAGGCATTTTTATCGCACCCATCTGACCTTGTGTAGGCACTCTCACCACTTCGGAACATGTAACCCAGTGCCAGCCGCAGGGTGTGTTCCTGTGGCCTTAACGGCGGGCCACGTTCACCCTGAAGGAGGCCCCAATACTCACCTGCCATGACTTGATCTTTCCCTTCAGTGGTGGGGCTCCTTTTAGCTCCTTGCTGACCAGGGGCTACCCTTAGCGGGTGTTCTTGGGGCTCCCCCTCTCCTATATCCCAGCCATGCACCAGCCCTCAGGATGGCCAGATGATGTCTTCGCTTGTCTCCTCTTCCCCCTGCTCATCTCCTGGCCCCCTCCTGATCTGTGGAGGTCATCAATGACCCCTCTCCCTGCCTCAAGATAACTCAAAACAAAATTAAAACACAAAAGGAAAGGTTGGGACATGGGGCCTCAGCCTGCCCCACTCATGGGTCCAGTGTCTGTAGCTCCAACGTCCCTCGACGTAGTCCTCCCTGGCCTGGTTGCACTGCTGGGCCACCATGGCGCCTCCTTTAGTTGATCCTGGACCCCTCTGTTGGGTCTTGGTCAGGATTCCCTCTGGTCTGCTGATACAGCCTGTGTGTAATTCGGAGAGTAGCCTTGCTCTCTGGCTCTGGCTGTCTCCCCCAGCCATTTCCCACCCACCAGGTTTTAAATCAGCTGGGTAGTGGTTTTTGATGATGTCATCCGCCCGTGCCATACCGAGCTGGTAATAAAAATGGCTAATGAACCATAAGGGCAGTTCATCTCAGCATGGCTCGTCCGGCTCTGCTTCTTCTAAAAAAGGTAAGTTTGCCCTGTCCTCAGGGGTTTTCTCTTTCTTCCCAAGGGTGGCTGGCCCTGCCTTGGGTCCTGCCATTGGAGGGGGCTTCAGGCCCACTGCTTGCATCCCCCTGGGACAGTCATGATTCCCCATTATAGCTTATGGATAAAATGTCAAAACTCGTTGAAACAGTTCCAACGAAACAGGACAGTGCTTCAAAACGAAATGAGAAAATCAAACACTATCCCTTCGAAATGGCAAAACGGACATCAAATTGAAATGATGGTGTTTCGCATAGCCCTATGGAAGAGAGACAGGGCACAAGGCGTGAAAGTAGCCAGTACTGCAACTAGCATGGTAGAAGCTGGCACTGCCTCATGCATTGTGGCTGCCGTGGGCAAAGAAGTGCCGTGCTACACCCCTAGGATGAGATCTCTGATGCATAGGAACATTTTTGCAGAGCTTTTCAAAACCTCAATTAGAGCTGGGTGATTACTGTGGATGGTGTGGAGAACAAGCTGCCAGATGGACTTTGAATGCACTAAGTAACAAAATTGTTAGTTTCAAATTTAACAAATAGTATAAGTATTGGGAGTTGGGGAATTTTTACATCAACAGAATATCTTGTCCACCTTGCCAGGTAAGCCTGTCTCATAGAACTTCTTTCTTCTCATTAAAATATTCTGGACAGGTGCAGAACAATCCAAGCCAGCAGTCAAGCAATGGGATGAAAGGGCTTCTTATTCAGGTGAAAGATTTTAGTTCTGTTTTACAGAAGATCTGAAAGCAGAGGCAGGCCTCTTTGGCTGACAGATCTGCCGATTCATATTATCTGGGAAACAAAACTGCCTAAGGCAGGCCAGAGCAATCAGTCAGTTTAGGTAAGTCCTATCTGAACTTGTGTTGCATGCTTAGTGGGACCAGTGATAGATTAGGCACACCTGAAGACTCCTGCTAAGATGTTAGACAGGTGGCCTTGGTTCCTGCCTCCTCTTGACTTTAAGTCTGACAATTCTTGTTGTACTGTTACAAATAAGTCTACCTTAGAATGATCTCATTTGGAAAAAGTGGCCCACTTGATCAAGTCTTTAGTCTCTCACTCATAAAAAAGAAATCATTCCTGCTCTGTTTGCTATACCAAGGAAATATGGTAAACCAGTTCTATAATCTGATTACCTCTTGACATTGCAGGATGGTCTTGCCCTCCTTTGACTGTCAATGCAGAACACAATGGCCTGTATGACTGTCATTACCTGGACAGACTGCCTTCTACTGTGATGGAGAAAGTTCTTGCTAGCTTTGTATAGCACCCAGGTTTCTAGAAGAGTGATATGTACTAGTGCTTTGCCTGATTTCACTGTCATTGCACCTTCAGGCTAACCAGTAAGTGTTCTCCGTCTAATAGTTTTGGACACGAGGACTCTTTTACAGACAGTTCAAGGTTTTCTCCTACATTCAGGAAGTATAAATTATCCTGCCTTAGGGCAGGAATTGGACTAGATGACTTCTCCTAGTCCCATCCAGTCCTATTTTATATGACTAAGATTATATAACAGTATGAATAGATGCACATGAAAGGACCTATCCAGATGAGGTTTGATAGGGACATGTACCAACTGTAGCCAATATAGGTGCACCAATAAAGTTTTTTTTTGCCAATACTGATAGCTGATACTGGTCTGATTGCCAATATGCAGCCTGGCAGCTTGGAGAGCAGCATCTGGTGGGGGAGGTAAGGGATATGGGGGGAGCAGATCGAGGCCCCCCACAGTGAGTGAGGGAGTAGGGCTGGGCAGGGGCAGAGCAGGGTACAGGGCGAAGCTGCAGGCTGCTTGTCTTGGAAGCATGGGGGGCAGCTCCCGCTGCTGTGTGCACCCTTAGGGGAGGTATGAGGGCATTTGGCCCACAGATTTGTTCATAGGGTGAGGACAAGCTGCAGGCTTTGGCCAGGGGCTGTGTGAGCCTCTTCCCTAGGGAGGCAGGGTGGGTTAGGGGAGGAGCTGGGGGGGATGGCAGTGGCGCTGGGGGGGCTACAGTCATCCCAAAATTCACCATAGTCCCCGCTCCCAGTATCGCCACCTGCCCCAAGCACAGCCCTGGCCCAGCCCCACCCCTCCAAGAAGAGACTGGCACAGCCCTCCAACCTCAGCCTGCAGTGGGCAGCCCACCCTTGTTCCGTGCACACATCTGGGGGGCCCATGCCCCCATGCCTCCCCCAGGGGTGCATGCAGCAGCAGCAGCTACCCCCCCCACAATTCCCACACCTCCTGGATGTGCTGCCCATCACTCTGTTCCACCCCTACCTCCTCCCTAGCTGGGCAGCGCTTATCCATGCCCCCCACCATGCCCCTTCCCTCTCCCCACCTCTTCCCCACCCCACAGATTTACCAGCCAGATGCTGTTTTCCAAGCTGCCAGGCTGCATTCCTGGCCATGTCCACGCTGCAGCTGCACATATGCACACAGCATTTATCTGTGACATTATCAGCCACATTGGCAAAAAAGGCTGACTGCCAATAACGTCAATTTTCCTTTTATTGGTGCCAATATGATATAGCCTGATATATTTGCGCACCTCTAGTAGCCAGTCCTACATGCTCCAAAGATGCAGCCTGACATTTGTGCCGCAAAGATGCATGAAGCCATGTGTCCTAACACAGCAAATCAGTCCTTACTGTGGTAGCTGGATTTGACTGCAGTTGCATTATCAGGGCACTTAAGTTCTTAAATCTGTCTTGAGATGGGTAAATTGTGGACCCAGTGGAGTTCAGGATCATTGCTGAGTCTCTGGATAGGAACCAAGTTGGACTTTTAGAAAGTCAGCAAGCAAACTTTTGCAGACTGTGTTTAAATCTAGCTAAAAATGTTAAGTCAGGTGTGGAAACATTAACACAAGTGACCATTTACTCAGGTGGAAAACAACTTTCGGAGAGGCATTGGATGCACTGTCAAAATGCTCAAGGCTTGATTTTGTTTCATGACTCTGAAAGAGATGTTCATTTAATTTTACTGATTACAGTACTAAAGAAACATCTTTTGATTATTTTTCAGAAGTCTGATTTGTTTTTAATGCATAATTTATGAAATAGTAAATTAATGCACATTCCTATAAAGTTAGATTTGTTCTGCTTCAATCTTACACTGAGTAATATAGCCCTAGGCCCCTGACATATCAGTAAAGCTTCTAGTTTCTTTTTACCTGAAGAAAAATATATGTTGCATTATATGTAATGGTGCACCTCACTATCTGCAACCTTTTTTTTTAAATCCTAGATCTACCTCCGACAAATATGCATGTTTTGACCTGCAACACACTTGTAATTTGAACCTGAATCCACTCCTCAAGAAGTGCTACAACATTTGCTGAGGTTTATAAAGCAGACAAATTTCCTTTTGAGAGGATAAATTAAGGTTAATTCTTGTAAATATAACAAGAGTTTGGATTTAAATATCATAGGACAAAAGTTAATTTCACAGCAGCAGCATGCATAATGTCCATTTTGCAGCAAAAGGTGAACTTTACATATTAACAAGGTTAAAATACATGCAATATAGTTAAGTGGGATTCCTTTGGCCATCCAAAAAACACGAAGAGAATGTGGTATAATTTAACTTGAAAATGCTATGTAAATGAGAGGAGGATTCTTTTTTTTTTTCCTCTTCTGCTATGCATATCCAACTATTTCCAAGTGTGACATCATTTCCTTGAACTAAAAAGGACTGGATGCCACTCCCTTTTAGCTCATCAGCATTTTTAGATCAAGCAGAAATTACTGTAAAGCAATAAAAAACAATCCTTCCATTTAGGGATTCAGCATGGTACATCTGCAATATTATCATCTCCTGCTGTTCCATGAAGAGAATAAATCCACTTCAGCCCACGAAGTGCATGTCAGTATACTTTTTACACTTACAGAGCCTAATTTTCAGAGCTGCAGAGCACCTGATTATCTCATGGACTTCACTTAGTGCTGTACATGATCAGTATTTTAAAAATCAGGCTCTTAATTTACCTGCTAGATATTCTATGACAGCTGCCATGTAGACCGGTGCTCCCATACCTATCCGATACTTGAATGTTCCTTTCTTTAAGTAGCGCATCATCCTTCCCACTGGGAAAATAACACCTGCCCTGCTGGAGCGTGACATCTTGGACATTTTCTTTTTCCCACTTCGGCCTGACATCTTGCTGCTGTATACCTTTCAACTTGCTGACAGACTGTTCTTATTCACGTACACCCAACCCAAAAGCTGCAAAAGAAAAAGACAGGACTGATCGTGGGTATACCCAAACCTTAGAGTCATAGAAAATCTGTAGAACAAAATCAGAATAGATTTCCTTGTGCATGGAGAAAGAAAAATCCAACATAACACAGACATTGGTCTGGCCTGGATGAATATAAATATTAAAGCAGAAATATGAGTTATCAAATAGCAGACAATTTGAGCATTTACAACAGTATAATCTATGTTATTCTGAATATATAATAAGATATAAACAGCTCAGGAAGAGCAGTTTGGGGAATTTAAAAAAGTGCATGTTAATTGAATATCATAATCTCTAAACAAGTGTCCTTGGTATTCAAGGGATCTGTAAGTTTGTCTGTTAAAACATAGTAGGTGATGCTTCTGCTATTGAAAGATTCTTTTCCTGCTAAACTTGAGAACTGTTTTACAGTCATGGGAATATTTTCAGCAAAGCATAGTGATAGTGAGGCATTTGTCTCTCATCATTACTTTGAAAATGTATATTGAATTCTAATGAGATAAATAAAAATTATATAATTGATATTTGAAGAACACTGAGGATGCAAAGTTAAACAGTGAAAATTTTAAGATGTCAAAAGCCAGTTTGCAGTGTAACCTTAATATGGCTGCCTGACATACTATGCATTCTTACATAGTCTTTCATGACATAAACGCATCTTTTACCCCATGGGGCCCCTGTTCACTCAATGTGCAAAAAAGACAGTACTCAATGGCTGCATCTATGTGAAATGCTGACGGTGCAGTTGCTACTGTGCAGTCACTTAGTACTTGTATAAATGAATACTAAATGACTGCATAGTAACCCGATTTACTGTGCAGTAGCACCACCAAACAGCTTTATTGTGATGCTGTCTGCACAGTAGCCCAAGACTACTGCGCAGTAGTGTCGTGTCACGGTTTCTGCCACACAATGCTATTGCACAGTAGTTTTGGGCTACTGCGCAGTCAGTGTCTCACGTAGATATGGCCAATGAGTAGTAATTCAAAATTTTTTATCCCCATTAGTATGTACTCACATGCCTTAATTCCTGCACAACAGCCAAAACTTACATTGAATAAGAATTTATTTTTCATGGGCTTTTAATGACACTCATCACTGTTGCAGTAATAAATCTATTTTCAAAACCTCCTGCTTGTTAGATGATAAAATATCATCATAGCCATTTTACAGGTGGCTAGCTGTGGCACAGAGAGATTAAGGCCTTTATTGTGTAAAGTATCCAGCAAGTTTGCCTGATCCACCATTAAACCTAGAAAGATCTAGATAATTCTCTAGGGCACATCTACACATGCAATTAATGTGACTTAATTTATTGTGCTGCAGTTTGCACCAGAGTAAACTAATCTAGGCACAATGTAAGTCCAATGACAGAAGCAAACTGAGCCAAAGTGGAGCAATTAGTCTCAGCAGCAGGCAGGAACCTAATTGCAGTGTGTATGTAGATGGTGATGCTTTACTGCAGAGCAAATTAGTCTACTCCATGCAAAAGTGAACATGTAGATGCACTCCCTAGAGATGTATAAAGCTTTCCTCAATTCTATATGGGAGAGAGTAAAGGTCACCTGCAAGAGACTCTATTTTTACCTGTATCTTTTGCAAATGGAGTTCCACTGAGTACAGTAGGTTCAGCTTCAGATAAGAGAAAGCAGGGGACCTATCTGGGCTCCCCACCCCGCCCCATTCTGCTCCTGCTTTATAAATGGAACTCTGGAAGGCAAATATATAATAGTGTTTAGAACCATGTTATGTCTGTCTTCATATCTTGCTGGTGCTGCTGAGCAGTCACAGGGCTCAGCTGCCATTGATCTGAGAGAAGGACCTTAATCTCTATCATGTTTTTTGCAAAAACAGCCAATATAGGCTAGGCATAAGGACAAAGAAAATAAATCTATTTCCTCCCATATTTCTTCCTATTTTCCTGAGGACAGTAAAATGGTATTCAAGGAAGTACTCCAGGACACTGAGGTCAGCTACTTCACTTTAAACAATATAACCAGGCTTGAAAAGGGGCACTTTTGTTCCTGAAAGCTTATCTAGAATTTCTCCCAAGTTTAAAGTTTGCCAACTAAAAGATACCACAAAAAAAAAATCTTTAACTACATATATGTTTCTGATACTAGTCAAGTAAATGTTAGATTTTAACTATGTAAAGATAGGTAACCCATGCCAGTGACCTAATACTGAACTCAGTATTATGCCATAGTAAGTCCAGAGTCAATCCACTGAGGGAAATAAAGAATTTGGCTGCAGCAGTGGCTGTTTCTGTCAATGAAGATGCAAGCACAGAATTCATCTAACACAACATTCAAACAAAAAATAAAGGAAAATTATTATGACAAGAAAGCAGGCATCATAGGAAATATGCTATGGCTACAGATTACAGCATTCTTTAGTTGAAGGTTCATGGGATCTTTTCCAATACTATGTGTTTTACTTCTTCAAGGTCCTTCATTTTGATGACCAATACTTCTGGAGAGGGTTTGATGTACTGCCCTCAAAGGCAGTAGTGGCTCAGTTTATTGCTTCAACTGTCCTTCTCACCTTGCCAAGTTTCTGACTGAAGGACAAATTCTAACAGGTAGTAGCAACACATGATCACATATTATATAATCTATTATGCTACTCTCAGGCCTGTGATGGGGATTTAACTGCCATCTAAAACAGCTCTTGACATCATTCAACTACAAAGATACAGTCAAAATTAATTTGAGGAAGACATCAAAATCCATGCCTGATTCTTTTCCTGTTCATTTCCTGTACTGAATAGAAAAAGGGCCAGTACACATTCTAATTTAGAAGGTCAAAAAAATGTTTCTCTGTAACAGCCATAGGGAAATTCAACAGTGATTTTTTAATGACAATCTAAACTGAATTTTGGCTATACTTCTGGTACACCTAAAAAATAAGAATGCTAAACGGGCTGTGTTGGTGAAAATAGCACAATGTGTCCTTATCTACGATGCAGATGATTTTCCTTTCTTCATTAATCATATAACGTAAGTAAAACTAAGCTTAGAAGAGAATAACATATACTGTAGTAGTAAAGGACACCCTAAAAACTAAGTTTCACATCACCTCATTACAAGTTCCAAAAGAATTTCCATTTTTTAAATTAAGGGCTGTATTTAACAATTTAATAAATTGCGAGACCAGAGGAAAAGTTCCTTAAAAGAGCATGATTAGCTCCTTCTCCCTTATGAGTCTACTTGGCTGGTACAGGTGAGAACCTATACTGAATTCCTGCAAGTAGACAGAAGGACATGGAGACAAGCCTATATTCTTGTGCTTTAGGTGAGACACCGAGATAAGCCTATATTCTTGTACAGCAGTGATTTTCAACTGGGTTGCCATGAGATCCTTTTAAAAGTGCTGCCGGGTACTGTGCAATATTAGCAATATTAGGTGTGCAAGCACCTATGCATAATTCACGCAAACCAAGAATTTCAAATTGGAATCCATAGTGTCAAAATCATTCTGACCTGTTATCGTCTTTCTAAGCTCTTTGCAACAGAAGATTTGCTCTATTATTTTTCTGTAGTCAAAAAATAAATGACAGCTAAGAGGTGGCATTTCCAACTTCTATGAGTGAAAGCTGCAGCACAGCAAGTTGCTTGTATAGTTCAGACAATCTGTTCAGGACTGGTTAGTTGAGTTGGAGATTACTGATTGATTTCACTCTTTCTGGTTAATTCCTGGATCATTTTATCTGTGTCTGCTTTAATGATATCAGACAGGTGGGTGGTAACTCTCTTTGGAGAGATCTCTTCCTGTGCATCTGATGGATTTTATGATGCATCTGTTACCTGAATAACAGGTGTGCAGGTAGGCTGGATTCTGGTAAAAGAGGCAAGAGATAGGTCTACAGTCTGCTTTTTAGGCTGCTTGCAGACATTAAAAAACAAAACAAAAAATGCAGCATCTGTAAAGATTGTGCACTTCAGTGGGGCTTTTAACTAAATCTGGTTCAATCTGTTATTAGATAAAAGTCCCCAAAAACACCACTACAGTGCCTGATCTATACAGATGTCAGGTGAGCCGGGCTGAAGTAACACACTGCCTCTTCTGGGTGTGTGCAGAGCTTGGCGTGGGAAAGTGTAATGGGGGGGTGTTACATCTGCAAGCAGCCTTAGGGGTTTTTTACATGTGTTCCACAGACCGTGGGGGTACACACTTTAATGAGTGGCTTTGAGAGCCACTCTAATTAAAGCATTGCAGCATTTCATGTATCAGTGTCCCTGCACTTCAAAATGGTGCTGGGGGTACTTTAACTAAAGCTTGTTCAACAAGCTTTAGTTAAAGCATCCTTGCCACCTTTCTGAAGTGCGGGGAGGTTGATACATGAGACAGGGAGGCTGGCTGGGGTACAATAATTAGCATATTGCAGCAGACTCAATTAATTACAGACACACGGTAATTACAGCGCATCAGAGCAGCCTCCTTAATGTCTAAACCAGGGGTCGGCAATCGCCGGCATGCGTGCCAAGCATGGCACGCAAGGCCATTTTCCTCAGCATGCGTTGGGGCCGGGAGGTAGCAGCTGTTTGCAGCCTCAGGGCTGCATCCAGCTGCAGCTCTGGGTAGCTGCTGCCAGCCAGGAGCCCAGGCTGCTCCCAGCAGGCAGCTAGGAGGTTGCAAGCCCTGCTGGGCTATTAGCAGCTACCCAGAGCCTGGGCTGGCTGCAGCCAGGAGGCTACAAACAGCTACTGCCTCCCTGCCCCCAGCCCGGTCCGAACGGAGTACTGACACCTGCTGCCTTCCCGGACCCCAGGGCCAGGAGACAGCTAGGGCCGGGGTGGGAGGGCAGCAGCTGTTTGTAGCCTCCTGGCTGCAGCCGGCCCAGGCTCTAGGTAGCTGTTGATAGCCATGGAGGCTGCTCCCAGCAGGTGCTGGGAGGATGGAAGCCCTGCTGCAAGCAGCCCGGGCTCCGTGGCTATCGGCAGCTACCCAGAACATGGGCCAGCTGCTAACATCTGCTGCCTCTCTGCCCTGGCCCCAGCTGCCTCCCAGCCTCAGCCCCAGGCTCCGGGGAGGCAGCAGATACTGGCAATGCTCCCCACTGTGCTGCCCTAGCTGCTGCTTCTGCAGAGCCACATTGGAACCCAGCGCGCCAGGGCACAGCGGGGGGCGTGGAAAGCTGCCTCCTGCTCCGAGGAGCTCCCTGCTGCTCTGGCCACACTTCCCCTACAGGTGGGGGCAGCAGCAAGGGACACAACCCTGTATGCTGCCCACACTGCTCCCATGCACAGAGGGGAAGTGTGACCTGGGCAGCGCTGAGTTTGCAGGAACAGGCAGCTTCCTTGTGTGGCCCCTTTGTATGTGGCTGTCACCTGAATGATAAATTTATGGAGTTTATGGGTTATATGTAATAAATGCCCATTAGCCAGTTTAGGCTAGAATCAAAACTTAATTAGACTTGTTACAGAATTCCAAGAAATTGAAGCCCGAGGATTTTATACAACAGATAAGAAACTGAGAGCACTGAAGGGTCATCATGGTGGTATAGAAAGTCCCAGAAGATGAGGGCAAGTTCGTGGCGGGGGAAAATTCTACTTGGTGGGTAAAACTTCTACTTGGTGGGTAAAACTTTCCTGCCAGAGACTATCCATAACATAATATCCAAGCCCAAATTTGGGAGTAGTGATGAGTTTGGGTAGGAGTGGCCCATGATGGCAACTCACCCAGTATATAACCGGTAAACTAGTCCCAATTTGGAGGTAACCTCACTTGCAGAACAACAAAGGAAGAATCGCAAGTGTAGGCTGGATCAGACTGATCACCTGAACCACCCTCTCCATGAACATGAATCTTTTGTTCAGGCTGAAGCTGCGGAATGCCCCAGTGGTACCGGAGAAAGGGGACTTGTTCCTACCACTACTGAGGCCAGCCCATTAAACCTCAATTAAAGAATGAACAGATATCTGGATATTTGGCTTCTTGGAATCCTAGGACTATAAGTATAATGTAAAAAATAAGAGTTACATTTTTTCTAGTTCGAATTTAACCTTTAGTTGTAATTTTAATTGTTCTTGGAGTGCTGTTCTTAGTATATGTAGTTATAGTGTTTTGATGTTTGTGTTGTTCTTAAAACAAAGCAATGTTGTATACACAGTAAGCATTTTTCAGATAAAACTGTGTTTTACGAATTGAGGGTGTAATCATTGTGAAATTGTGCAATTAACCAAATACTCCCCAGCCAGGCGCATCAAAAGAATCAGTAAATAACGCGGGATCTTTCTCCAGTCCATAACCCACTAGAGAACTGGCCGCTCCGGGTCGTGCACACTGTGCTCCAGAGGGCCCAGGAGAGGGCAGCAGGGCCAGGAGCTGAGTGCGTGCGACACAGAGGGTTGCTACCTGCTGCTGCAAGCTCTGTGCTGCCCAAGTCACACTTTCCCGTGTGTATGGGAGCAGTGTGGGCAGCATGCAGGGTTGTGCCCCTTGCTGCAGCCCCCACTTGCAGGGGAAGTGTGGCCGGGGCAGCGGGGAGCTCGGAGTGGCAGGCAGCTTTCCGAGTCTCCTGCTGTGCTTGCTGCACCAGATTCCAATGCTGCTCTGCAGAAGCAGCAGTGAGGAGCATCACCGGTATCTGCTGCCTCCTCAGAGCTTGGGCCTGGGTCTGGGAGGTAGTTGGGGCCAGGGCAGAGAGGCAGCAGATATTTGTAACTAGCCCAGGTTCTGGGTAGCTGCTGATAGCCAGATCCTGGGCTGGGGGGTAGGGGCTTTGGGGTGGGAGGACAAGGGGTAGTAGGGCTGGTGGGTGAGAGGACAAGGGGTAGCAAGCTGGTGGGCAGGGGCTTTAGGTAGGGGGACAAGGGGCACAATCAGGGCATCCTGCCATGTACCCCTTGCCCTCGTTTTGTTTTTCTGGCATGCTGGCACTCCAGCATCTTCCAAGGTAAGCATTGTGGGTTTTTTCGGCACTGGCGAAAAAAACATTGCCTACCCCTGGTCTAAACCAATAATTTACAACAGGGGTTTTCAAACTTTTTGGGTTAGTGTACCCATGGCGGCAAGTTGAGATGGCAGGAGTGTCCCGAAGGCCAGATGAGCAGCTGGGGGGGCAAGGGGGTATCCCCCGCAGTGGCGTATTGCGGGGGGAGGAGGGGTCCCCTGTGGCCAATCAGTGACCATGCCAGCAGCATGGTGGCAGCAGAAGTGCCCCGTTGTCAAGTACCCCCCAACACCATCCCAAGTACCTCCAGTAATACACATACCCCTGGTTGAAAACCCCTGGTTTACAGCCTTTCTAGACTCAAGGCACTGATATATATGATGTTTGAGAGCAGGCCCAAAAGCCAACAAAGAAAAATACTGCTGAGAGGCCATAAACAGGATAATCATGAATTCTCTGTATGCAGGATGACATTTGGAATGTGAGTTGATAAATAGGGATGGTACAAACTGAACCTACCATGAACCCACTAGCATAAGTGTTGAAAAGGAAGTTGCATATTTGATGATAAGGCAGATGCTTATGCGTAAGAACTGCTCAAAGCCTATTATTGTGTAGCTGTAGAAATTAACAAGACCATAGATAAATCTACAAAGCAGACTCAGTGCTTCAAAGACACAGCTGAAACAATCAAAGATGCAATCCTCCTCCCTGATTTAGCATATCAAAACAAGTACAGGCATACCTCATTTTATTGCGCTTTGTTTTATTGCGCTTCGCAGATACTGTGTTTTTTACAAATTGAAGGTTTGTGGCAACCCTGCGTCAAACAAGTCTATCGGCGCCATTTTTCCATTGGTTAGCATTTTTTAGCAATAAAGTATTTTTTAATTAAAGTATGTACATTGTTTTTTTAGACATAATGCTACTGCACACTTAATAAACTACAGTATAGTGTAAACATAACTTTTATATGCACTGGGAAACCAAAAAATTTGTGTGACTCGCTTTATTGCGATATTCGCTTTATTGCGGTGGTCTGGAACTGAACCCGCAATATCTCCGAGGTATGCCTGTATGTAGCCAAAAGCCAGTTTGAACTAATTAGAAGTTCTCACACTAACCTGATATCTTGCTTTCTTTTCCAGTGGGAAATTCCCACCTACGTGCATATCATGTCATGCGCACTAGAAGTTTTTAACTAACCATAGAGGTTGAGTCAATTAAGTGTAGAATTTGTGATGCAAAACTGTCTATATAAACTTGCTTACTTATTATCAAGGGGGGCTGGTTCTTGGAGGAGATGGGCTGCTCTTTGTTGTTGTATGCACGCTTCAATAAAGAGCTTTAAGATAAGACCTTGCTGGTGTTGCCTGTCTCTTGCGGTCAGACAACGGACCTGGGAAGTTGGGGTTTGAGTCCCTGACAGCAACCTTCCTTAACTTTTCTGAATTTACCAGTACCCTACTCCAAAACTGCTTAAAAAGTAATGTGACTGGAAGTACATTTTTTTAAACAAACAGGAAAAATGTATGGTTAACAATAGTATTATAATAAATGAGACACTTAAGCCTGGTTCTTGTAAATATCTTGCATTTCTTAATCAGAACAAATGACACAACTCAAATGAGCAGATTCTTAGTGCTGATAAGTGTGAAATGGATGCAAGAACTGTGAGCTTAACTAACAAGCTGTTGCTTACTTTTTGACTATCAGCCATTGTTTAGGGGAAAAATAGAAAAGGCACTGAAATAGATGCAAACAGAAAAGGCTTGAAGTGTTGATAATGTATCACCAGAACTACTATAACATTTTGGGAAAATAGTCAATACCAGCTGCCCTCCCTAATGTCTCGTCACGCAGGGGATCCTGGAGAACTGCAGCCTTTAGAGCTATAAGGTACGATCAAGGAACTTCCCAACCAAGCTGAAGCACTTCAGGGGAAGCGCTCGCCCACCGCTCAGGCGGGGCAGCAGCGCGGCCCAGCCGCGGGATCGGTTTGGCGCCGACGCGGCGAAAACAACACAATGGCTGCGGGCTGAGGCGGTTAAGCGAGACCGAGGTGCCCCGGGGGTAGCAGGGCAAAATGGCGTCATATCTCCGCTCCGGCGCGAGGAACCGGGATGGAAGCGCGGGGGTGGAGGAGGGGCGGAGACACGTCTGTGGATACCACAAAACGGCAACGAGTCCCACACCCCCTCATCAGCCCTCGCCGTCGCCCGGGCGTACCCGCCGTCTTTTTCAAACCCGCCCCGCCATCAACGGCTATCACACAGCCCCACCCCTTGGCCCCGGCAGCATGCGCTCATTGGCCCTCCAGAGCACGCGCCGCGTCCAGGCGCGCCACTGGGCGGCGGGCGGAGGACAGGCGGTGGCGGCGCGCGGGTGCTGATTGGCCGAGCGGAAGGTTAGAACTTCTCGCGTGCGCTAGGCCCCCAGCCCACGGGGGGAGGGGCGCTCTGCGAAGGCTCCGTTAACCCGGGGGGGCGAAGGGGGGGGGGCATGCAGCGCAGCATCCGCCCGTTTTCCCGCGTAAACGCTCGGCCGCTGTGGGGAGGCTCCGCCAGTCGCGGCCGCCATCCCGGAACGGGAAGCGGAGGGGGAGTGCCCGCGCCCCATCCCCCGACCCGGGCAGGCGCACACAGGGCGGTTACGGCCTCGGGGAACGGCCT
>NW_017728920.1:6371021-6383435 GCF_001723895.1 Crocodylus porosus | reverse complement strand
GCGGCTCGGCCAGCGGCTTTCTCCTGTGCGGAGCGTCTCAATGGCGGCGGTGGCGGAGGGGGCGCCTTCTGCTCCTCATACCGCCTCTAGGAGGAGCCACCAGAGCCTGGTCCGGCTCGAGCCCCTGCTGACGCCCCCCCACTTCCCCCCCGGCTCCGAGGCGCGACTCGGGATCGGGGCGCGGCCCGGGCCTGGGACCTGCGCGGGGCGCGGAGGCTGGTTGTTTCCGCGCTGGGCGTCCCTGCCCCCGCGGACTTACTTGGTTTGGCCGGGGCGGCGCGGGCTGCGGGGCTGGGGGCCGCACCTGTTACTGCGGCCTCGGGCAAAGTTGCATCAAGTTGTGTCTTTTGTGTGCGAGACCTTTTTTGACCTCCGCCTCCCGGGTCGCTGGGCTTGGAGAGCCGCGAGTTCCTCCTCTCGGTGTTTCCTCCACAGGCCTTTGCTCGACCTCTCAAGGTGCTGGGGACAAAGCGGTGTCGCCCTCCTCGGGTCTGTTCTGGCGCCGCCAAAACTTGTGCCCACAATGTTGTACTTTTCCAGGGGAAAGAGAAGGGGTCGTTTTGAAGACTTGCCTGAGAGGCATTGCAGCACTGCATGGGGTTTGGGAGCCGGGGGGCTGTGGCCAGCGTTGCTACTAGTTCTCTCTGTGAGGAGCAGGAATCCTGGCTTTGGTTTAGGAAAAACCCCCCAATTTTTGGGAAAACAACCCAATACAGGAAGAAATTACACATACTGTGTCTGAAAGGAGGAGAAACATTTTATTTTTTTTAAAGCATCTTTTGTGGTACAAATAGCTGTACACGTGTAGTGTTATTAGTAAGTACGGTGTGTACTCACTTTATGTAAATAGATGATGGTTATACAATAACGTTTTGACAAGAAAATGATAAACATTTTAAATATTGGAAATGTTCTTGAATTGCTTTAGATGAACGGCAGTGAGGTGCCATGTGATAATGGAAACTGTAAACAACTGGAATAGAAAGAATGATCTATGGTGCACAAGCTTTTCTGCTGGTAGGTTGCCCTGTTCATATTGATAAAGTTATTCCTCCCACCTGACTGCAGTCATATATAGGATTAGACTTTACTCTTATATTTAAAGTCTTGCACAAAATAGCGAGAGATTACATTACCACACATTCTGTTCAAGCTAGCATTGTTTTTACATAATTCTCTCGGAGTTATAACTCAAGATTGTCTTTGCATGATTTTGGAGTCGACATCAGTGGTTCCCCATATAAGGTTGAAAAGCATTACTGTAAATCCTGATTTTCATGCCATTATTTCAATTCCACCTTTCCTTAAAAAAAATTTCTGCTATGTTCTAATTGGTTATTTTGCTTGTGGTCAAAAGGATGCTGATCTCCATTAGGTGTTTAAGAACATAAAACATGTGCATCTAGAAGCAGTTTACAAGGTCTGGTATCAACTTTTGTAATAGAAACATCAAGTAAATCAATAGAGGCTTCAAAAGAAACTACAGGAGAGTGGTAGCCCCTCCTAGCTTCTCCCCTTCCATGGGAAGAGGTCATGAAAACCTCTGAGGGTACACCACAGAGATTTGGGAAAAGTATAGGAAATAATTATGTTTTTTGAAGTACTGGTAGGTGTGAACAGTTTGATAGCAAATTTTCTCTCTTTAGTATGTAAATTACTAGTCAAAGTAAACAATTGTTACTACTTTTTGTAGATGTATTTAAAGAGAAGAAAGTGTTCCATGTTGAAAAAGTTATGTCAGTGCATTTCTGGAAGGTGTTCAGACACCTATGATGAGCTTGGCATAAGAACTGGAATGGGACTGAGAAGGGAGTTTATTATTAAACAATATAAAGCAACTTCCTTTTATTGTGGTAAAGCAATTAATGTATAACACCATAAGGCAGCAGTAAGAAGAAGTGACAATCAGTAGCCTATTTATATTGTTTGGTGATGGATTGCTCTGAGCAATAATCCTATATTATTCCTGGCAGACATCTTCACATCTGTGAGAATGCAAGTGATCAGCAAGCCCCCGGGGGTTTTCATGCTGCAGCAGCTATAGCAAAGAGAAGCAGACAAAGTATCACCATTTGGCTTTGATCCAAACAAATGTTTCTTGTCATTTGAATCTATCCATTACAAGACTGGTATTATGTTTTAGCATTCTTTAACATTAAAATATACAAGTGCTAAGATTATAGGAGTAATATTCCTTATTAAAGCAAATGGAGTCTACTCTGATTTGTTTTTGCAGACCATCTGCCAGTTGATTTCCAAGTGTAAAACAGATCTGTTTCTTTATCAAAATAAGCATATCTGTTGAAAGAAGATATATGGATTACTGGCTGTGTAACTCTCAAGCTATTGGAGTAAGAGTGTTTGTTTATGTCACACTTGTGAATGAAAGCTATTATTCTTACATTGTAATGAATGTTTCATGACTTCAAAAACCCAAGAAGCTCAGCCTTATAACCATTATTTTAATAACTTCATTATGTAGAGGTGTGTTTTTCATTTCTTTAAAAAACCCAGTATAATTATTTTGGGACTTTAAAATGGCAGCTAAAGACTATTAAATTAAATTACAGTTTTGACCATTGCAGTGAATTTATGGTACCTCAAAGCACTGCTATGGTAGAGATGTAAATTAGGATCTGAATTTATTTGCTTTTTTTTTTTTTTTTTTTTGTATGGGAGAGGTACCCCTATCTTACTTCAGTGACACTCCTTAGCTCCTTGAGGAGTGCTGTTAACACTGCTAGAGGGAGCATGCTTTAGCTCTTCTAAACTAGAAGGATAAATGGACTTCATGCTTGACCGTACAAGGGAGGAAATAAAAGAAGCAACATGAAATATTACTCAAAAAGTAGTTAAATGTGATTGGGCTAAAATTAATGTACATTAGGGATCTCACCCTCTTAAGTTTGAATATTTCAAATTTACTTCAATAATAATTATAGGGAAAGTGGGAGTGAGGTATCTCATGCATACTATAATCCTGGCTATTTCACTGTAAACACGTATTATAGCACGAGTGGTTCAGGTACTTCCAGACAGAATGTAGGCAAGTGCTGTGTTATTATTTTCCTTAAAAAACGGAGAGGATATCTTAGTGCTGAAATGCAACACTCCTGCTTTCCCTTATCCATTTCTTTCATAAGTACAGGCTACCAGGTGTCAAGTGAAGCTCATTTTTAGTTTCCCAGCGAGACAAAAATAACCAGTTTTAAGGAATTCAAAGGTGTCTTGTCTTCTTTCTTCCTGTTCCCTGTTCTTTATTGTCGGTTGTCTTTCTCCATGGCCCTATTGTCTATCTTTTGATACTGGGTTCATTATTTTGGAAAAGATTGTGGCAGCTGGATGTCCAAGAACAGGTACTTTTTACTACCCACATGCATCTCAAAAGGCTCTGCAAGGATATGCTGCTGTGATCATATTTCAGAATACCAAATCTAAATCATCCATTAAAAATAGTTTGTTAAGAATAGAAAGATGGGTATTTGATAGTCCTCCTTTGAGTTGGGCTTCTTGCTATATTCTGGTACTACTGATATGGAGATATCCCCATCTGCCCCCACCCTCACAACCCATCACCCCACAGAATGAAATTTACATGCACATCACCTTGACAGGAAAAAATACTGAACTACAAAGTTTTTTTTCAGTATGGGTCTGGAAGTACCTGATCTATGCTTGCTATAATAAATAATTTTCAGTAAATTTAAATAATCTTCCTTAAAATTCATGAAGCCTTCAGATCTTTAAATAGATTAAGGTTCAGCCAGATAACAATGCATGGTGGTGTTTTTATCTATTTGAGACCATTCCTAGACATCTGATACACTCCATTTATTGCCCATGCACAAGTGCAGACATTTGCTACCATTATACAGTGCTGTCTGTTAATTTGGGGGGGGAAATGTAATTATTTATTTCAAAGTGGCCTTAGAAGCCTTGAGGAATCATGCCTTTATGATCTTTTCATGTAAATATTTCCAATTCCTAGCTTGGAACACCTGGATAAATTCTTCTTTGCATGTCAACTTAGTATGGATCAGCCTTCTGGCTGATAGATATGTACTTTAGAAATGCAAATTGTTGAGGGTTTTTCTTTAGGGTTAACAACTCATTCTAAACCTACATAACAATAGCAGGAACAGGGTGCCCATATCTATTGTTGAGCAACTTGGGAAATGAATAATTCTCAACAAGTCATTCATTACATTCTTTTAAAGGCAACTGAATTAGTGCTTTTGTACTTGGGATTTGCACACATACTACCTCATCCAAGTTTATAAAAACGACAGGAAAACAGCAGTTTTCATACAGACATTCAGTTTTTACTGGTAGAACTGCTGTTCTCCCAGAAGGGACCATAAGTGTTCATGATTTTTTTTTTTTTTTCCCCACAGCAAAAATGGAGAAAAATTACCTAGGAAGAACTAGGGTTAAATTACATTCCCTTCTGAGATGAGCCACAGCACAGCCCTCCAGCTTCTTTGGTTTTGCTTCCTTTCCACCCCCCAGGGCAACCATCACTCAGGCTATGCAGGCTAACCCTGAGCAGTGAGCAGTCTGGGTCAGCAGATCAGGACAGCCCTGTGTGCTGCTGCCATTGTCTCCAGATCAACTGAGAGAGCCTATAGAGCACCCTGAGAGGTATGCACAGGAACCCCCCTGCTGTTCAGCATGAGCACCACAAGCTCTCTGCTCTCCATGGGCCCAGCATTTGAATGAGCATCTCTGGGTAAGTTTTTCTACCAGGAAAACAAACCCAAGAGAATTTCCCCCAGATCACTTGAACATGTATTCCCTTTGAAGCTGACAGGTTGGATATAGAAGACCAGACTTTGTTATGGGCCTGTAGCAGGGGACCTGAACCCTGTTACTCAGATGCAAGGGAGAGGGAAGAAGACTCCATCTGTGTACCAGGAGCTTGTGCCAAAGTAGGCCACAGGCAGGGGGGAGCTTCAGTGGATGGCATCCGGGAGGGGACTGTGAGAAACACTTGTGAGAGGAGAAGGGGTTGAAACAACCAATGCAGAGGGGACCTACATTTGGGAGTCAGGGCTTCTGTCACTGTAACGGGATGGAGTATCAGGAATGCCAGCTGAACCTTAATTAAATATGAAAAACCTAGGTGTATGGCCAGGAGGATAGAAGTCTATGATGGGGGCGGGGGGGTGTTGTTGTTTTTTTGTTTTTTTAATTTAAAAAAAATTAAGAGGAGGTGGAGCTCCTGGATGCATAAGCACCATCTGTGAGTCCTAGCAGTTTTCAGGCCTGCAGGGAGCGGAGCTCCCTCAGGGAAGCTGACTACAGGGAAGCGCTTCCCAGGGAAATGAAGCTACCCCTAGAAGTGAGATAGGTTTAGCCTTGGGGTTATAGTTTGTGGGATGCTGGCTTTGTAAAGGCAGTATGTATGCATTTTAGTTGTGCTATTTATGTTATGTTTGTATAACCAGTGGACTGGATATGGCTGAAAGGGGAGAAGAGGAGGACATGAGGGTGCTGCAGGGGCACCCAGCATAAAGCCCATCCATGCCCTGGGTCAAGGGTGCCAGGGAGTCTGTGACCAGGAACAAGTTGGGGCCGAATAGGCCAGGGGCCAGAGATACTGCCTGGCTGAGGCTGAGGGGGCAAGAGCCTGAGCACAGATGAGATGATCAGGGCAACCAGGGGTTAATCAGAGGCTGTGGAGACCAGAAGGCCAGACCCAAGACAGTGTGCCTAGGCCATCAGTCAGCAGCCAGAGTAACCCATAGGCCAGTATTTCCCAAACTTATCCTCAGTGTGACCCCATTTATGACCCCATTTCCTCAGCGTGGCCCCCTCTCTCCCAAGCCACAGCCCTCTATAACCCCAGGTGCCCCTTGCTCCCCTCCCCCACCAGATGCCCTCAGGCTAGGGCCAGGGCCAGAATCCCCCCTGCTTCACTACAGCACCACCTGAGCCTTGGCTGCCACCTATGGGTGGTGGTGGCTGCTGTGGCTGGAGCAGAGTGCACGACCTGGCTTCTCACCCTGTCCCCTCCCTTGCAAGCAGCACTGCTGGAGTGGAGCCCAAGTGGGGGGAGTATGCAAGCTGCCTACTGCAGGCTTGGGGCTCATGGCCCTACTGCCCTCCCCCTGGGGGCTCTGTGGCCCAGTGGTTAGGACCCAGCATGGGAGGGAGTGCTGTGCTGCACCACAGCGCCATGGCTGCCAAGTTGAGGTGTCCCCTACTCACCCAAGAGCAGCATGGGCACAACTGTGGCACTACCACTTCTGCTGTCATGCCTCACCTTGGTGGCTGTGATGGTGCAGCACTCCTTCCCACAATGGGTCCCACCTGCTGGGTTACAGAGGCCCTGCCTGGAGCTAATCGGGCCCAGCTGCAGCACCGCACCCTGCTGTGGGTACAGAAATCTCAGGGTGCACGTTTATTGCGACCCCATCCACTGATGTGACCCCATTTGGGATCGCAAACCACAGTTTGGGAACCACTGCCATAGGCTAAAGCTAGTGAAGTTGAGGCCTAACAAGGGATCAAAAGGCAACAGTAACAACTACAAGGCATGGGTATGGTTGTAGGGGTGGAAAGAGGCCACAGATTTAGCTCTTAAGGCATGGAGGGCCTGAGGGAACAAACACTGAGAAAGGGAGAGGGAAAGAGCACTTGTGGCTCACCAGCCTCCAAGGGCAGCATCCCCTCATTACTTCCAATGACAAAGCATGGAAGATGGGGAAGCATCTGGGAGTCAGGAGCAAGGGCCTCACAGGATTGGGGCATCACAGCAGCTCTCGGGTGCCAGTGTTGTCACAGGCCCTTATTAAAAGAGCAAATTACAATTAAAGAGCAAATTAAAATATGGCAGAATTGTTTGTACTAGCAGTTGTGGCCATGGGGACATGAAAACTTATATAGCGCTTGCTTTTCTGGAGGATGGGAATTGGATCAGCATATAACTTTAAATATTGTAAAATGTTTGAATTTCCAAACCTGAGGTTTTTTGGCATAACTCTCAATGTTTATTTAAACTGAAGCACTAATCCCTAACAATGACTATTTACATTTGAAAGGGAAACATCTCCGTCTATATAGATAAGGATTGGAGTACATTTTGAAAGAAGTTTCCCATTGAGAGTCTATATCTGTTGAATAAGTGACAGCTGTGAAAATATGATTAGCAATTTATCTGTCTGCAAGGATGTAAGTATTTCTGTATTTTGTAAATGTAATTGTAAATCGGGGATAATCCCTGGCATGACAGCCAGATGCATATCTGGGGGGCAGAAATATCTGCATAATATACGTGCTCCTGAAGAACTGAATATAGAGTTGGGCAGATAAAGTGAAAATACTAAAAAAATGCTAGGCGAGGCAAACAGTTGACTAGGGAAGTCCTGATGTCTTGGAGGTAATTCCTAGTCTCCACCTGTTAGGGTTGGTATAGCAAGTAGAGAAGTAGCAGACTAGAAATGCTGAGAAGAGTATCAGATAAACAGTTTATTGGTCAGAGAAGAGATATTACTCTCTAGTGAGAAAAGCAGAATGAGATTCTCTTGCATTAAAAAAAAAATGTATTTGGGAGTTTTATGCAGTCTTTGTGCAATTTACAGTTTATTTTGCTTGATTTTTGTGTTGTTTACTTTCCTGATTGTGGTAAAAGTGATTTTTAGAACAATGAATAATTGCAAGCATTTCTCTTCTGCAAAAGTGAGGACCTATAATGTAACTGAAGGGGAATACCTCATAAACTGACAGACTTTCTTTGCTGGAGTTTCAAGACCTGGTCTGGTGCAGGTGGGACTAAGGCAGGGTTGGGCAAAATGTGGCCCAGGGGTTGGATGCGGCCTGCCAGGCCATTCTATCTGGCCCATGGGGCCTCTAAAAAAATTAGAAAATTAATATTTTATATGCCCTGGGCTGCCTGTCATATGGCCCTTGTTGGCTTGCCGAAACTCAGTAAGCGGCCCTCCACCCAAAATAATTGCCCACCCCTGGACTAAGGTTTGCTGGGAAAAGGAGTGAAGGAGCAAAATCTAGTCTGTCCCTTCTAAATACATAGCCTAACAGTGGGGAGAGGCTTCAGCTGAAGGGTACCCCGATATCACGCTACCATAGCATGTATGGTTAGTTACAGGTAGGCTAGGCACGTCTCCTCTAGTCCCCTCTAGCACAGTGGTACTAGCAATGTGGCAGAAACAGTAATTGGGATTTAAGACCTATTCTTCATGCTTTGATACCTGTTGGGGATTGGCATTCATAGACCTTACCTACCATGGAGTAGGATATGTCTTGGAGCAATGTTCTGTTTGGTATTCTTTAAGCATACTTAGAGAATAAGAGAAACACACCTAAAACATGTTCTAGAGAGATCAGTGCAAATATTGCTTCAGAAATGAAGGTTATAGTCAAGTCCCCATGCCTGCTTTATTCTGCCTTTTATGGCCCTGGTGTGCTTTTGGTATACTATTCTAGTGTACTGTCTTCACTCTAAATCAGTGAACTGTGCTACCATTGGTACTGAGCCTTCAATTTCAGTACCAACACAGTGCTTCAATATCTAGAGCCTTGTGACTAAGAGATCATGAAGTATAAAGAGTCTCAGTTCCTTTCATCTTTGCAATAGCTAGTGCTGCTGTACCTGGTACTTCAGCACTGGGTATCTGAGAACCTATATTATATCTGGAGTCATGAATTGGTATTCAAGTGGTACTGGAGTCACCACCCCTTGAAGGCAGTGAAATCTAGACTACTAAAGTCACTAGTATATCCCTACTGTTGACCACTCCTATACAGATGCAGGCCAAACCCCATAGAACATCTCCTCCACTGAAGAAAATACGTTCTCCTTCACTCATCTCATCTGAACACAGTTCCCTGTGTCTGTCTTCCCTGCTTAACATAATGGTAGTCAAGGAGGGATTCTAGACAGGAATGCATGAAGGGCAGCAGAAGGGCTAAAGTAGGGGTGGGCAATTATTTCGGCTGGAGGGCCACTTAATGAGTTTTGGTGAGTCGTTGAGGGCTGCACACATAAAATGAATGATGAGCATACCATTTTAACAGATTTTACATAAAAATGAATCATATGCTAAAAATCAAAATCTATTATAAAATACTTTAATTTTGTTTCAAAAAATAATTTTTCCCCAGATTTATGTTTTTTGCATAGTGTATATAGAGGTGATTGCATAATAGCTTAAAATGAAGTCTTTCTCCCAAGGGAAACAAAATCAGCCAGCAGGACATTCAGAGAAGGGAGGACACCTGCAACCACAGCAGAGCCCTGCCACTGCCTACCCACCCCACAAATCATAAGGGAGCTCCTGCCACCACCTGCACCCTGCCACATCCCTCAAGCACCATCTGCACCCCAAACCTGCCTGCCCACTGCCCAACAGCCCCCTCCAGCCTGCCCCAACTCCCTGTCAGGGCCATGCAGGCTGTGCCTACCCAAAGCCCTGGGGTCCCCCTTCCACCAGGAGGAGCCCCAGGGCACTGGGGGCAGCCTCATCTGGGTGGACAGGATGGGAGCCACAATGGGTGCAGCCAGGAGGCAGCAGGTGGCTGGGCCAGCTTGCAGTTCTGCATGGGGGCAAGGTGGGAGGACCAGGGCTTCACCTGCCAGGAGGCACCAGGAAAGCTCTGCCACTGTTGGGCACAAGTGCAGAACGCCCACTGCATGGTCCTAGTACCCAGGATGGCTCCTGCCAGCTCTGACCTGTAGGCAAGTGGCCCGCTGCTAGCCCAGCCCAAGTGGAGGTGCCCAGGCCCAAGCACAGCTCACCTAGGACCTGCTGCATGGAGCCGGGTGGGCAGCAGGTAGAATCAATTGTCAGGCTGTATACATCCCACAGGCTGTACTTTGCCCACCCCTGGGCTAAAAGGGCTGGTAGGAATGATTATCCTGCTATTCCCTTCTATGTCCTCCTACCTCAATGCCCCCCCTTACCACCAATGGCTCTATTGGAGGCTCTTGATTGTATAGCTATATTCCACAAAACCTGTATCATCCACTCTATAGAGCAATGGTTCTCAACCTTTTCAAACTCTAGGCACCCCTTATTCAGCTGGATGCACCCGTCAGAAAATGCCAGCTCTTACTTTTCATTCATTTTTTGACTACAGAAAAGTTATAGAGCAATTCTGTTGCAAAGAACTCAGAAAGACCACAACAGGCCTGTAGCAGAGCCCCATACTTACAGGATGATGACTGCCAGCATGCTCCATGGGCAGAGGACTCACAGCCAGCCTGGTGGGAAAGTGGCAATCCCAAGGGACACCAGAGCATCCTGCTGCTCCCCTGCCCCTGGGGCAGGCAGGACAAGTGGCAGTGGGAAGCAGGTTTGCTGCTGGCCCCTTCTCTGGGGCAGAGTAAGAGCTGGAGTCTGGACCCTGTGCAAACCAAGAGCCTGGAGCCTGACCAACCAAGGAGGCAGGTGGTACAGGTGGACAGTACTGGCCCAGAAGCCCATCTGGGGCTCTCAGCACTTGGCAGTGAGTGCAGGGCACATGGGAGCAGCAGGCATCTGGGTTGACCCAGGCCAGCCTAGAATTTCTGATGTAAGTGAGTACGAGCCTCAGAGGAGAGTGGAACACTGGCACTGGCATTGGCCTACACCACATTTCTCCACCAGAAGGCAGGACTCAGATTGAAGACAGTAAGTCACCAACTCTACAAGAGGAACCCTGACCGTCCTTCAGCTGTCAAAGGTCAGGCACACATAAAGGCAACCCAGGGATTTGTGGTACCAATAGCCCCTGAGTGCCCAAGACGGGCCAATCCACTCAGGATTAACTCATAAAAAGGGGAGGGTAAGCCCTGAAGAGCCCACTTGCTTCAGGAAAGGCAGCTGAGGTGCACCAGTGGGCTGACAAGATGCCAGAAGTAGGCATGGACAGTATCACCTGAGTTATAGTTATGTATTTATGTGTCTCTGTGGTGGACATGTACACCTAACATGAGGCCAGACCAGGCGCCCATCGCAATCACCAACAAGAACCTGAGTGGAAAGGGGTGCAGTGTAGGGGAGGTAGAGCCCCACAGAAGACCTGCAACCACTGGGACTTACATCAGCTCAACAAACCACAGGATTTCAGGTACCACCCCCTGACAACTTCTAGTAACTCCAACTCGTGGCAGGTGAGCGATAGAGACAGGGCGGAAGTAGACACCTGTGAAGCGAGCAGCACCCGAACCTTACCTTGGGGTTGGTTGGCCAGCATCCTTCTACAAGGCCACTGTGAATTCCTATTTGAAATCTCTAGGTTAATCTTGTGAAACATGCTTGCACACCTATGTGCTCATATTGTGTAGCACCCCATTGCACCCTTGAAATAATCTCAAGGCACCCCCAGGGTACTGTGGCACCCTGGTTGAGAATCACTGCTCTAGAACTAGTTCATCTTTCTCAAAGAAGCAAATCACCTCAAACAGACCAGTGACATAGCTTCAGACATAGAAGAGGCAAAGCAAGGAAGAGTGAGAAAAAGCATCAGCTGTGAAGGGAAGAATGACTCATCTGTGTTATAGTTTCTTCATTTCTGCACAAGCGATATAATGTATTCTCTCATGCCTTCCAGGACGTCGTTACAAGCTGCACTGAATGTTTCTCATGCTGGCATGTGCTATGGTTGCTATAAGTATGAGGAAGTAAATATGGCTTTAGTTCTTTTTTCTCAGTGCATTCCAAACTAAATCATATTGCTGGCCCTGTACTTTTCCAGTCTTCAAAACCTCAACAGATGAATTAAGCAGGCAGTTCTCAAGTACCCAAGAGTGTTCTGTCAAAGATTCATATCTTCATAAGTAGGGATTCCTAGAAAGAGATGTTTGCCACAGGCCAGAGCAAGTAAGGCATTTTGCTTCAGATGATTTCCCTGACCAGATGTCTTCATCCGTAAGACAGAGTGAATGAAACGTGCCTTTTTATTGATTTCCTTTTATGCTGAGGAAAGAGAGGCAAAGATTCAGGATTGATGATCATGACAACTTTAGCAAGGGCTAAAGTAAGCAGGTATGACATTTATATAATGAGTGTCTCAACACAGTCAGCCCCCACTATCCTAAGCTACTTCAAAATCTCACAGTGCAATATAGAGTTCTAGGCAGACAAGGTGAATCTGATATCTTTTATTAGACCAACTTAAATAGTTGAAAAAAATGGTCTTAGCAAGCTTTCAGGTTTAAAAACCCTTTGTCAGGCTGGGGAAGCCTTTGTAGTTGGTATGTGGTTTTCCTGGATGAAATGAATAGTAAAGAAGCCAGAGGCTGGGCTGGTATACATACAAGACAGGCAGTCAGTGAAGATGTAAATTGAGGAGTCAGTGGGTGAGAGACAGGTTGGGATGGGGGGTGGGGAGGGGAGAAGGGGGAGGTGAATGCAGCAGGTCAATATATATACAGTTCTATAATTTTGAAATCTGTAAAAAAAAAAAAAAAAA